>NW_017306350.1:608481-610015 GCF_000935625.1 Nanorana parkeri | reverse complement strand
AAAGAAGCTGTAAGAGTGTATACAATTAATTGGTTTGATCAATTTCAATTGGTATGCAATATTTTACTTTATTTTATCGAATTTAACCTTTGCAACAATATTGTAACAGTTACATTAATGTTACATACATGAGAATGTGATCCCGTGTTTAGAATGTAGGCTCTGTTTGATAAAAGGAATTCTTGTTATACCCATATCATACAACTGTAGGTTTCATTCTATTTCCTTTTAGTTATACAGTACTGCAGTATATGGTGGTACTTGTTAAATAAAATATAATAATAAATACTGTTTATAGAAAAAGAAACCCAGGACACAAATGTGCAAATTAAAATTAAAGCACATTTTAAGTTTTCTTCTCTTAAGTAATTTAGAAACAGCTAAAATTTCTAATGACTATTAAAATGTCAGTGTGGTTCTATAATGCATACTGAGTTTATTTAATGACAAAGTTCTTTTTTTATGTACACATAAAAACACAAACATATGACTAATTCAGCATATGAAATGTAGCAGGACAAATAAATAATTACATATTTAGACCATATTTTAGTATTTTTTCCTTTGATCTAGGTCAAATGGTACCATAGATAATCATTTATTTATATTGTATGGCAAAGAGTTTTGAAATTAGATTTTCTCTGCATTTTCTGTCCTTACTCTGTAATTAAGCCTGCAGGGTTGCAAGAGTATCTCCTTTATTGTGTATTTCTCATGATATTAATACAAGTTGGAGGGTTTTATATGGTGGTTTTGTAGACTGAGTGGTGTTTGCAAGTGAAAAAAGCCTTTGAATTAATTAAAAGTTTTTATGTTTATATTCAAAGAAAAATCCAGGAACAGCGTCCTCAATTACTTTAAAAAAGTAATTTATCTATTAAAATTAATTTCAGAATTTTTTAATGTCATGTACTTACTGTCTTGTTAGAACATTATAGTTGCAAAGTACATATTAATAAAGTGGGTAGAAATGAAGAAATAACTCAGTGAACAAACTAACAACATGGAGTTTTAAGCTTGCACAGTTTAACCCATTATTGTATTTTAAATGTTAGTCCTCTGCACTGCCTAAAACATTGCTGATAATAGTCATAGTCATCCCATTTTTGCCCAACCATTGCTACATGCCTTAAGGCGAGGATCTCCTAGCCAGACCAGATGTGTCAGATCTAGCCCAAGATTGGAACCTGTAATGAAATGTTCTACCCAAAAGATGGGCTGAAGAAGTAGGATCTACTATATGTTACTTTTTGTTCATTGTTGGCTTTAGTTTCTGATCATCTACAGTAAGACAAACAAATATATATGCAATAAAAAAAACTTTACTTCTGTGCTCCCACCTTAGATTTAATAAAATGCTTAACCTCTTGGTCCATATATGAAAATTGGTGTGTGTTTGAAATCAAGAAGTTGATTAGATTTCAAAGTCATTTGTTTATTGGCACAGCTGTAGACCTGGAGAATGAGTTCCGACCATCTTGGTATTGCCTTTCTCAAGAAATTTTTTTTTTAAATTAAAATGAAAAGATTATAT
>NW_017306350.1:552777-608343 GCF_000935625.1 Nanorana parkeri | reverse complement strand
TATATATATATATTAAATATATTATTGAATTCTGTTGGTTTGAAAGATAAGATAACTTGATGATCACTGATATCATACTAACCTCTTCTTTATCCCATCACATGAAAGAAGAAGGGAAACATGGGAGGAGTATTACTTGCTGTGAAGATGCAGCAATGTATACCATGGCTCCTTTTTATTATCTAATATTTGTTACTTTTTACCTATTGCCATAAGAGAGAATGCAGGTTCTATGAAGCCAGTAGGGATCAAGTTCCGTTTATCTACATAGTGATTTATTGGATAATTGCATGTGTCAGAAAGGAGTAAGGTTTGTACAGCTTTGGCACCTCTATCAGATTGCTATGAAAGCAATTAAATTGCATCAGTGCTATTATTGTATTAGAATGGCACAGGTCCCTATAGTAAGTTTAATTTTAAGCTGGTAAGCCAGGGAACCCTAAAATGATTATTATAGTTTCCCGTAATACCTAATTATTGTTTTCTTACACCCTCATCCAATCCACTTTCCTGTAATATGAACATTTAGTGTAAAAATTATAATTTAGGGGAAATTCTGCAATTGCCCAATAAGCCTGTGATTAAATTGAACATATATAAGGGTCACATGAAATTTACATTTTTGTTCAGTTTTATCTTATCCCAATAGGGTCATTATAGCAAGCATAGACTCATAGGGCTGATGTGAAGGTCTGTAAAAGTTTATGTTTACTCGGCGCTCATTAGCCCTGTTTCTACTTTGCATCATCTGTTACTCTCAGTTAAAACATTGTGGTTTTACTCAGCCTGGATGGTATTGTTATCGGCTACAAGGCCCGTACGCTTCACACAAAGCATAACAAGGTCACATCATCTCCTTTCATCTCTCTGCACCTTCAGCAGACAGAATACTTAGACAGTAATAATCCTGTGACAGCCACAACTAATTTATAAAACAACAAGACAGGTAGCACTCTGAACTGCACTGCAGACTGCACAGATGCAGTAAATAAGTCTCTTAATAGTAGCCTCTCAGGCAGGAGGGCAGCATATCACAGCATGGCATTTTTATAATCTTCCTGGCATGCCTACAGCCAGGAGCACGTAGCTGAGAATGTGCTATTTCTTCTGTCAGGCGCAGAATGCATGTAATTGTTAGACTGTGACATTGCCTTTGAGCTAGTTTAACCGTTTTATGTCCCTTCTGATCTGTAACTTTGTACATCGGCAAGGATCCCTTGCAAATGCTGCTTGACACATAAGAACTGCTTTTGAAGATCATTCAGTTCTGTACGTCTTTGATTGCCACATAGCTGTCACTGCATAACAGAAGTAAGTGATGCAGCTGAAAAGTTCCCAGTGAGTGTATAAAGGTACATGGAGTATTAGTACCTAGAACCGTAACTTACAAATATATAAAAATAATATTGTGAGAAAGACACAAGAAAAGGCAACTATGTTAAACATAAATTGTGTTCATGGTTAATTCCCTTTATTTTTATATAAAAAGTGCTTTTACTGTGTTTAAAAAATATAAATAAAATGTGTTATTGATCACATTTCTTTCACAAAATTTTTATTAAGAATTTCATCACGACAGCAGTAGAACATATTGCCAGAAAGGTCAATAAGCAGCCAAATTGTAGCCAAATACAACATAGACAATATAAGGTAGGATGGAGGTGAGTCAGAATAAAACACTGGTTATTATAATTGCGAACGATGGTAGAAGGACGTAGGACCTTGAAGCAAGATCTCGGGGATTCCCCCCCACCCCCTTATTGCCAATCGGGGTGACTGCAATGCATTATCCACCATCAATCAGGATGTTTCGAGGAGCATGAACTCATGCAGGTAAAACCAGGAACAAAAACAACAGACGATCCAACTGACTGGGCATCTGGGGCAAAAAAGGGAAGGGAATCAGGGGGAAAAGAAAGGTAGTATTGAAAAATCTCAAGGGAAGAAATGAAGAACAAAAGGAATCAGAAAAAACAGAAAGTGAGCAGCCAGAGATGAAAATAAGGAGAGAACGAAATCAGGGGGCGTACAGACTAAGCTAGGTAGGAGAGAGAAAGAAAATCAAAAGCCTGTTTGTGAATGTGACATACATTACTATTTGCATGTCAGCCCCAGCAGAGTTATCAATAGAACTATCTTCCAAGCACACTTGGATGGATGGGTGATGAAGGGGGTGGTTTTTTTTTGTTTAAATCCAAAGAAGGGAGAGGGGTGATGGTGTGCTGCTCTTCTGTAAGCAGGTGGAGGTGTCCTGCAGTAGAACTGTAAAATAGAAACACACACAAGAGCGCCACAAGTTATTGAGCTAAGTTGTGGCGCTCTTGTGTGCGTTTCTATTTTCCATCAGAGGTATTTAATGCTTAAATTGTATTATAATCAATAAAATCTTTTTTTTTTTTGAACAAAAGTATGTTTATTGTGCTTTTTTACATTTACTTCACACTACCCTTAACACGGATACTGGATGACACTGGTGCTGGATAACACTGGTTTTGGATGCTATTGGCACTAACACTGATATTAGCTGGTGCAGAGTAAGCTCTCTTTCCTTTCACAGACTAATCCTTGTTTGAGAGTAAAGAGAGAGCCGACTGCTAATCACAGCCATTCTTTAAAATGTGCGATGAAGTGACTGGTCACAGCGATCATATGGTGCAGATACACTTCCATTGGCTCTGTGCCTACATGCACCTACAGACCGGCCACTATATTAAAATGGCCGGTTTCTTTCCAAATGATATTTTATTTACTTGCAGCGTGTCTTTGACCTTTCTAAATAATTTGCATATTCCAGGAAGATTTAATTCCCCAGCCCTTTTACATCATAGCCCTCTCCTTGTTTAGCAGTGTCTTGTGTCATCCACAACGTTCCTTACCACCTTGAGGTCCCCTTAGACTGACCTAGAATTGGTCTAGCCCAGTGCACTTAAGTGCGGCCATTGCTTCCTCATCTCTGTGAGGAGACAGATGTATTGTCCACAGGCATCTCACTTAGGTTGTGTATACTACTTCTGTGGCCTTCTACAGCCACACCATTTGTCAGTTACTACTTTTACTTTCCTTTATACTCATTGTTTTCTTTTCATTTCCACAACGTTATAACTACACTATAGGGCTCTCCTGCTTTTCTCTCTCCCATGGTTTTTTTTTAATGAATCTCTTATACACTGAGTGGCCAGATTATTATGACCACCTGATGCTTGTAGGCAAATTAGCTATAATTTTGCGCTGAAGTTGCTAGAGGGCCAGACCATTATAAATAGGGAAGCAGGTTGTTTACCACGATTGTAGAAGTTATTTTTTCTGAAGATATGGGTAAACGCCGCGATTTAACAGCCTTTGAACATGGGATGATTGTTGCGGCTCGGAGCTATGGAGCGAGTATCAGCAAAGCAGCAGAATTCAAGAGCAGCTGTTGTTAAAGTGTTTAAAGACTGGACTGTCAGCCGAAAATCTGGGTCTGAACGTGCGAATTGTGGCCGTCAGCGACTAGTCAATGTTAGGGCAGAACGGAGAGTGGCAAGACTGGTACAAGACAACAGAAGGGAAACATTGCAGTGTCAGATTCCTCGCATCACCTTTCAATATCTCGTGGAGTCACGAGGCGGCCCAACGAAGTCATCTCTTGGAATCATCTCGTGGCCCAACGAAGTACTGATGGGGTGGTCATAATAATCTGGCCACTCAGTGTATGTGTGCCATGAGAGACCTATCAGGTTTAGGATATAAATGCTCCTAATCTCCCCTTATAACCTTTTCTGTAGCTCCTGGGGTCGGAGCAAAGGGGAATACTATAGGCAGTTTCAGCACTCTAGCTGTGGTGAAGCTACAAATTCCATCATGCCTCTGGGAGTCATGCCTGTGGCTGTCAGAGTCTTGTAATGTCTCATGGGACTTGTAGTTCCACAACAGCTGGAGTGTCAATGTTGCCTACCCCTACTATATAGTGTCACTTGAAAGGCAGCTCTGAGTCTGCTGGGGCTGCTGTTTTTCAAGATGGCGGCACACAACAGTAGCTTTTGGGCTTTTGGATGTCTACACAAACGGTTTTACAGGTAAATAACATGCCTAAAATAAGTTAAATGCACATAAAATGTTAGGGGAAGATTTTTGTTGAAATGATCTGCCAACAGGGTCTCTATAAGGCAGCAGTGCAAAGATTTGTCATTACACAGTATGTAAATAAGATAGAAAAATTCAAGTAGAATTGAACTCTCAAACTTTTTTTAATAATAAATCCAGATCAATCAAATATACATTGCCCAGAAAAGTATTTATTTACATTTTTGCAAGCACTTACAGTCATCATGATTCCAAACAGCTGGCTCCAACTCTCTTAGCTCGGTTCCCTGAACTTCCTGTCCAGTACAAGATCACAACGGACAGAGCAGTCTGTAGCAGCTGTCCATCTACTAGCTTGGAGGAAGGAGAGGGGAGGGAGGAGGGGGAGTGGATTGCCTTGCTGTGTCTGTGTGTTTGAGGAGACACATGCAGCTTACTGGCATATACATGGGTGGCTCCATAGGACCCTATGAAGGAAAGAAGCCATGCTAAAATAAGATACTCAAGGGAGTGGATTCTGCAGAAATCAGATTGTTCTTTCAATTGCTCCCATGCAAATCGGAGAATGAAATGGTGAATCATTTTGAGAGTTATGGACAAGGCGTACAGTTCTTTGTGACACTTTACTACAGGGAGGCATGCTGTGTACAAGAGCAAGTTATGTTAGAAACATGAATAGGCAATGGATATCACAGAAATACCTTTGTCATTGCTACAGCCCCGTAACTTTAAGGAACATTACTTTTATTTTCTAAATACAAATACCAAAATTAAAAACTTACGTAGATAATTATTTACATCATATACTTATTACTAAATGTTGTGTTTTGTCTGGAGAAAAAAAAAAAACTGTAGAGCTCATTTCTGGTCTGGCACTTCAGCATTTTTGCATAGTTATACGTCTTTCATTTAGATTTCTTTTCTTATGGTTTATTAAACTTGGGTGTTTTATAATTTTATAAGAGCCCAGCAAATTATGAATGTAAAACAGGACGTGAAAACACAGCACCAAGCTTCTCTGCCTGGTTTTATGATGCTCACACGTTAATGGTTCAAGTTACAATAACCTTGAGAGCCGAGCCTCCATACCATAGTATCCAACGTGACTCATACTAAATTGACATGGATTATCAGTCATTAAACTGGAACAAAATTAGCAGCAAGCAGTTATATTTTATACTTACCTGTGGCAGTTCAAGCTTCATTAATATTCTGTTGCAATAAACGCCAAAGCAGTCAGTTTATTGTAAAGAGCATTTAAATATCTATTGTATTTGTGTAGGATATAATTTCTGACTGTAATAAAACTCTAATAAAAGTTATACCACCGGGAGTAAAGTATTAATAACCTGACTCATGACATTTAAAAGAGCTGACTAAAGCGGGCACACAAAGAAACGTTATATGACACGCTGTGCTGTGCATGTATATGTACAACACAGTGTTCTCACATAATATGTCTTGGCAGAGGGAAGTACCAAAAGCAGTCTTAGACAATGAAGCAGTCTTAGACAATTAACGAGCACTGCCAGGGTTTAATACAGACTGCTCCACTGATCAGACAAATGCCTAAGATCTGGCCACAACATGGTACTACCAGATTGAATGCCCAAAGTTGGGTACCCAGAGCAGTGCTTTATGTCACTGAAATGTGATGTTTTAGTACCCTCTTTCCCCTACTCCTAGCCAGTGCTGTGTCTGCAATAGCAGATCACCTGGATTTTGGGAAAAAAAATTAAAGTATGCAAACTTTTTTTAACGTATTAACTATGAAGATTTGTTACGGGAGAAGGGATTTCAGCAGCAAATTTGTACTGGGAGGAGAAAATATTTTTTGCATTTTTGTTTTGGGAGAATTGTGGCTTGCAGGGGGAATTAGTGCTTAAATGGGGTGAGCGTGCAGATTACTGCTGGATTTTTTTGGGTGGAGGGGGGACTTTTGCTAAGAGGGAAAGGTGAGTTGAGTAATTTTACACTCCCCCGACTCCTGTACTCTGTGTGTTACACACCACTGACCCATACATATTATGAACCAGTGGCCCTTTGACCCCTGCGCATTATAAACCAGTGGCCCCTGTCTGTGTGCGATACACATCGCTTGTGTTTTATACTCCTGACCCCTGCACTATGGGATTGACACATCCCTGACTCTTCCACTCTGTGCCTGACATAGTGCTGACCCCTGTGTCATTGATCACACATTTGGCAGGCCATGATTTATAAGGAGTTGCAGGTGTCATCATACTTTTAGATTATTGTCTAATAAAATTCCCTACATTTGGTAAATGTATTCTATAGAGGTGTTAAGCTGTTTAAGATTTTGGCAGACATCTGTAAATCAGCCTGATCCAGGTCAGACCTAAAACCTGGGATTTCACTTCACCCACCTCTCTTCCTTTTGGCTTTGTATGTGAGAACAAAAACCAGATCTGCTTAAAGGGTTTCTAAACCCTCCGTTTTTTTTTTTTTGCCTATATCTACTGCTAGTAAGCAGTAGATATAGGCAAAAAGTAAAAAAAAAACCCAAACACTTTAACAGCGTTTTAAACTTACCCTGTTTTCGCCGCATGCTCCCGCCCGAGAATCCGAAACTGCTCGGGTAGCTGCAAAGCATCTTGGGGCGGGCGCATGCGCAGTTCGGATTTTTGGCACGAGGATTTAAAAGGAAGAGCAGCAAAGAGAAGGGAAACTACCATGGATTACAGTAAGTCACACATTACAGTATTGGTTTATGTTAAAAAATCTGAGGGTTTAATGTCACTTTAAGGTAAGTGCTAACATTAACATTGGGGGGAGGGACATTTTTTTTTACTTTAATGTCACTTTAAGTTTCCAACTTTGACCCTGTGCTTGGGTCCCAAAATGTCTTGCATGAATCCAATGTGGAGATTCTTTAAGCATGCAATTATTTTAATAATTTTTCACACAATACATATTTTAATAATCAGCAAATTAATTTAGGAATTTCAATAAATCTGCACATAATTAGAATAAGGACAAACATTCAATGATTTGGTTGTATGCATTCCTAGTTTTGATGGGTATTATGTTAATGATTTTTTGTTTGTTTTCATAAGTGATCCATCAATATCTGCCAAAAGCAAAGTACTGCTTTGTAGTTTTCCATATGGACTCTGCCTCTTGGGGATTTGTAAGAACCACCCAACCAAATGATTCTCAACTGTCATTATAGTTAACTTGCTGGAATATTTCAAAATTGCAACAACCCAAAGATCTAGATTGATTTATTTTTAATAGCAAATACATTCTTGGCACTTTAACACTGTCAACTGCTGTCAAAATATAAATACAATATAGAAGGCATATTTTGGCCATGTGATATGTTGCATAGTGACGTTACTTCTTTATTCTGGATTTTAAACATCATTGCCTTTTTTTAAAGCATAGTTATAATTGAAAAAATGCAAGCGTTTACATACAACTTAGAATAGCATTATATTTACCAGAATTAGACCCAGTGCACTCAGTAACAGTGCTCACTAACAGAGCTGGTCTGTTATCACACCTCTTTTCCTGTTATTTTTTATACCGTGTAAGGACATGTGCCAAGAGGTGTGGCTGTTACTGAGCTAGGCCAGCACAGAGCACTGGATTGTGAAGGCAGGAAGCAACAGTTTAACTGTGAAAAAGACTTAAATTGTGCTTTGACCTGGGGCAAATCTGTAAAGCTACCCCATAGCCTTTATCAGGCCCCTAAATGTAACTAATGAGAAGCCCCTTCTTTAAATGATATAAACTATAAATTCTGTGCAAGATATTTTGTAATTTTATCTTATTAAAATGAGCTTTACATGTTAATATACTGCCAGCTGTGATTTTCCTAACAAAAACATCTAATGTTGCTTCCTTGACACCATGAAACACTGGGAGTGTTTTGTATTCTGTTGATTTACACATTGCCTCCAGAAATCTAATATAATGATCATGTGATTTCCTCATTACTTTTTCCAGCAATATTTTCTCTTAATATCCGTAACGCTTAAAATAAACCAGTCTAGTATTAAAATGATTAACTGCCGTGGTTTGAAAAGAATGACGTCTTGCTGCTATTGTACAATTAGAGCATACTATTGGTGTGGTCCGCATGACATCACATCCCATAAATTAATATACAAACAACAGGCTACCAAAATGGAGACTTTTAAGATGTCTAATCCAGAAATATTCAATAATAAAAAATGTACTTGACTACATTAAAATATAACAAACATACTAAAATCAATAAATAGTTCCAATGAGATTATTATCCTGACCAAGGTAAGTTGCATTGCTTAATATTGGTCCATACATTCAATAACCAGGTATATTCCTATACATGAACCATAGTCACAAACTACAGTATAATATGGCATACTCCGGTGACGAGGAAAGATTTCTTGCATGTGTGGAGGCAATATTCTGCAGGTATATAATGCCAAAAAGTGACCCGTTTCGGGGAACTCTATCCGCTTCTTCAGACTGTATTATGAATAGATGCAACCTGCCAATTATAACAAAAAGTAAATAGAATAATGAAACAAGCAAATCCTGTTGCTATTGCCACATCTCTCATCAAAGGTCTCGTAAACTGTTCCACATAATCTTTGTCAATAATCACCATCATTTCCTGTGTATGGGCCACCAACAGCAATTAGTAACAGCAGAAAACCTCTTCCATGCTGAACAGTAGAGAATAAAGATATAGTTGCTCAAAAGCATTATCCCCATGTTTGTGGCTCTCATATGACTGCTTCAATTGTCCCTTGCAAAAATTATAGGCATTGGGCATTCTTATTTGTCAAATTTATGATCACCATGAATCACCAGATCTATTGCAGATCAAGGGGCTTATGCTGAAGATTAGGTGTCAACTGGTAGTAAGAGGTGAATCTGCCTGGGTTTAATTTGCCAAGGGTATGGCTAATCTTATTAAAGATTCAGCAAACTCAGACTTAGAGGTGAATCCCATTGAAATCTGTGGACACAAATCTTGCTGTTAAATTAAGGCCATTTTTAGGGTTTATAGGCAAACAACTGTCAAAGCCAAAGGAAGCTTAGCACTGCCATAGAGGACATAGAGCACATGTACCAATGCAAAATACTGTACAGTGGGAAGAGCATGAAAAAACAGTACAATTTTGATGGACTGTCTCAACAAAAGTGTACGTTGGCAGTGAATATTTTGCTGTAGAAGTGATGTTTTTCTTTTACAATTAGCTTGGCTTTCATACAGCAGCAGTGCTCTTATTTGATTAATTTCACAATATCAGTGGCACATGCTTTTATTATCAAACGGTAATAGACCTACTTTGACTGGCAGAGAGAGATAGGACAGTTTGCTGCGTAATTTCTGTAAAGCTCTTGTTAAAAATTGGGAGACTGCAGATGATAGGTCAGTGTAAAGCTGGCCAGCAGCAGGACATTTTTAATGAGGGAGAATTGGTAGCAATGTACTACTCTGCACTGTCAGACAATGCCTGCAACAACCAGCTGTGCCCACCCCTTCCTTTGTTTCATGCTGCAGAGGGGAGGGGGAAACCCTGCAGGGAGCAGTGACTGACCATTCAGCAGTCATGTGATCAGTCAGCTTTCAGTCTTGAAGCCGCTTTGTCTTTTAATATTTTAAATAGGAAGTGCAGCAGTAAATATGGTAAGTTTGCAGTTAGATTTGTAAAAGCTTCCTGCTTCCCAAACCTAACTGTCACAAGTGGGGTTCATCATGTTATTATTATTATACAGGATTTATATAGCACCAACAGTTTGCCCAGCGCTTTACAGTATAAGGAAGACATTATAATCACAATACAATTCATGACAAGATGGTAAGGAGGGCACTGTCCATGAGGGCTTACAATCTAAAAACATTTAACTTACATTAATTTAACATTTAATTTAACATTTATTAACTTACAGTATTGGGCATATTTATAAAGCAGTGAATGTGACATTCACCAAAAATTGTACATTTGCAACTGTCATTTAACCAGTTGACATCCGCGCTGTTAAACCCCCTTCCCATCCAGGCCATTTTTCAGTATTCAGCGCTGCGGGACTGACATTTATTCCGTCATGCAGCGCTGTACTGAAATTAATTTTATACCATTTTTTAGGGACAGATAGAGGACATGTTTGGTGGTATTTATTCACCACTGGGGGTGTTATTTTTTACTATATTAAGGAAAAATTACCAAAATTTTACAAAAAAAAACAGTTTCCCCTATATTAAATGATAAAACATTTATTATTACCCAATTTTTTTGGTAAAATATAAAAGTCGGGGTCACACCGGGTAAAAACGACACCAAACATGTCAAGCCTTAAAATTGCGTGCGCGAAACCTCAAAAAACGATAATACGCAAAATTGGCCACAGGCGATGCTTTAAAAGCTTTTACCGCTCATCAGTTTAGTGTTATCAGTGATTGATGGCCCTAAAATGATTGCTCTCACTGCGACGTTCGCGGTGATATGTAACATGTGTAGCGCAATTGTTGTTTTCGCGCGCTGGTGCACCTGACGCATATTTAAATTTGTATGTGTGTCCCGGAGGGAGATCAGCAAGGAGCTGAACTCCCTTCCTCTTCCTCCTGACGCCCTCCCGAGCCGGTCCCGGGGGGGCAGATGGTGCAGCGGATCCTGAGATTGAAGGTGAGGGGTCAGAGGGGGGGGACCCGAAAAAGCGGCGGCGGCAGCAGGCGGAGGGGGGCGGCCTGAAAAAACAAGCACATATAGACGATCGGCAAGCTATAGAGCCGCCGATCGTCTATATGTGAAACACCCGGTAACGGGTCTTTGCATTGCACGGGTCTTTTCTGCCCGTCCACGGGTCTTTTTCTGCCCTTGCACGGGTCTTTTCACACGCGCAAGCAGAAATAAAATGCCGTCTGGGGACGGCAACCTGCCAATGCAGCAGTGCCGTCCGTCCGTTTTTTTACAACGGGCGGACGGCAACTGGTTGAGAACACATGCATTAGGAAGATTCACCAAAAGTGAGTGTTTGGTGAATATAAATGTGCTGCTTTATAAATATGCCCCATGTCTTTTTCTATGTGTATGTTCATCCGTCCATGCTGCATAGTTTTATTAAACAATTATCATTTTTTTTATACATGTAGAATATATAAAATACCAGGTAGTTAATGTTGGTAAAATAAATTCTAGGGAGAATGCTATTAATATATTAAAAGATAAGTGACATTAAGCAACCTTATTACCATTCAAATAGGGCAGTAAACAACAGGAAACAGCTTTGTATCTGATAGATTTGTCAACATGGAATGAATAATAATACCAGGAACTGTAAAACTGCACATTAATCTGCCATAGTTAATCGTGGTAGATAGTAACTGTTGCTTGCTATAATGATATGTCATGGTTTGTCTGAAAAAACCCAAAACATTGGTGTTTTTAGCAGAAACGTCATTCCAATATTTTATGTATGTGTGTCTGTGTTAAAGCAGACCTAATAAAGTTAATTTATAAAAGTCAGATGGAATGCCGCTTGCACGGAATTAGTGCCCCTAGATGGTGCTTTTATAAATGAACCCTTATATGTCAGTATTACTATTGATGCACCGAAAGCAATACTAGTATCGGTGCTGATACCGAGTATTTGGGCAAGTACCCGTATTCACCCAAATGCTCTGATGCTCTATCTGATACTTACCTCCGATACCGGAACTTCCAGTCAGAGGGAGATCTCCCTCTGAAAGGCAGTGCCGAGGGAGTATAAAGCTAGCTTCCTTTCCAATCAGGAACGTGGGCGGTGGGTTATGACCCGGCTTCCTGATTGGCTAGGAAGCCGGATTCACTTGTTGCTTGGCAGCCTGGCTTCCCAGCCAATCAGGAAGGCGGGTCATGAAATGCCGCCTGGCTTCCTGATTGGCTAGGAAGCCAGCTTCACTTGTTGCTAAGCAGCCTGGCTTCCTAACCAATCAGGAAGCCAGGCGGAACATCATGACTCGGGTCCCCCGGCTTCCTGATTAGTCAGGAAGCCGGCATCACTTCTTGCTAGGCAGTCTGGCTTCCTGACCAATCAGGATGCAGGACGGCACCTCATGACCCGATTGGTCAGGAAGTCAGGCAGCCTCTTTCGCTAGAACACCGGATTCACATGGCAATCAAAATGCCTGGCTACGAGTGATGGTCCGCCCCAACTTCCTGATAATCGGTATCGGTACTCTGTGCATCCTTAAGTATCACCATTTACAACTATTATTCTGTGTACAGTTTTCTCCAATAAATAAAAAAACGTTGTTTGCTCCCGCATCACCTAAAAGTCCATAGTCTCATGTGATTTGTTGTGGTGAGCTCAATGTTGCACTGCAGCTTGTCAATGTATACTATCATGTGGCAGCCTTATTTGTTCAGGTGTGCATGTCTAAACCTAAAAGCAAACAGAACGTCTAGTAGATTTAGGCCCCATTCACATGTAGCGACATACCTTTGCAGCGGCCGGGATAGCACGACTTTCGGTGCGACGTTCCAGCGATGATCCAGCGACGGTAGCGCGGCCTTCTCCGTCGGGCTCCATAGAAAAAAAGCAACATCGCGCAAAATCCGCCGAAAAAAGGGTCCGGTAGAAGCGACTTGCGACCGCGACGAGCGACATGGAGCTAAGACAGCTCCATTGACTATCATTAGCCGGCGACTTCTCACGATATCGCGCGGCAAAAATGCGCGATATCGCGGCGGAAATCGCGCGATAAGTCGCTACATGTGAACGGGGCCTGAGGCTCATTCCCACTTGCGCAGAGATCTGCCTGCAAAATCCGTCAGGATAGATGCTTTGTTTATGCTTCTAGATGCTTAACATGACGCACGTTCATATGTGTTTACACGCATATGCGTTTAGATGCAACAGCTAATTGAAGTAGCTAATGAGATTTCAGCAAATAAACGTGTCTTGCTTGCGTTTACATGCGTTTTGGTGTGTTTAGACATTCAAGTCAATTCCTGGATGCCCCTGACTTCTATTTTTTCTAACGGCAGCGAAATTACCTGCAGATAAAAGCATCTAAACACAAGGTGTACATAGATCCATTGGAAATCATTATGTGCATAAATATGCGTTTAGAAAACCATCCTACACACATATAAATGTATTTAATCACACCTGGTGTGACTGTAGCTCTAAACTGGCAATACACTTACAGGGGAATTTATTAATATTGAAGCAGACAAGATCTGGAGCAGTTGCCCTGGGCAACCAGTCAGCTTCTCTCTTCAGTTTGTTCAGTTAAGATTTGAAAAATGAAAGTGCATAGCTGCTACAGATTTTGTCTGCTCCAATTTTGATAAATTCCCCTCATAGTGTTTTGGATTCCCCATGCACACTGTTTAGCCCCTGCCAGGCCATAGTATTGTGACAGTAGACCACCACAGCTGTGAGAATACCGCTACAGGGACTGCAGATGGTTGGATGCAGTTACTGCTTGACTGACAATTTTTGGCTTGGCTTTTGCGACAAAGGTTGATTGAAAAATTTACTTTTGTCAAATGGAGTGCTGCCAACGGGCCACCCAGAGTTCGAATTTCAAGTCAGCAGGACTCGGACAAAATTTGGGCACTGTATGGGCACTGTACTGTGTAGGCCAGCTTTACAGTGGGGAATAGCAAGGCAAAACCACTGAGCAAGGCTTCTAAGAAGGAAGCAAAACTAGCACATGTAATGAGAAATATGGTTGCACCTATGTAGTTTAAATTCAAACATAAATAAATACTTCACATACTTTCTGAGTCACTGGGTGGAACACACTACAGAGGTGTATACATGTCCGTGGTGTGTTTATAAGGTTAGTAAATCAACCCCACTGAATCAAAACAAGTTTATAGATCATGGAAGAAAAGTCCTTATTAATTTACTTATTCCAGGTCAGTGACTCAAAGTATTGACACCACAGGGTTAGCATAATAGACAGGAAGCTCACATTTGGGAAATTGGTAAATGCAGCATCCATGTTTCTCCAATGACAGGAGTCGTTTCATTTTTTTTTTATATATAAAACTATTAAAAAGATTATATTTCACACTTTCACTAAAAATCAAAACTGGAGCGGGCAAAATCTGGAGCAGTTGTCCATGGCAACCAATCAGCTTTTATCTTTCATTTTCAAATTCTAACTGAACAAACTGAAGAGAAAAGCTGACTGATTACCCTGGACTACTGCTCCAGATTCTGCCTGCTTCAGGTTTGATAAATTCCCCCCTATTTGTTTTAAAGCTGAACTAAACCCTCCTATGCTTTACAACTGATGATGAATGTAGGTAGGTGCAGTACGGCCAATGGCCACTAGATGCCCCAATGGGGCCCTGGAGATAGATGCAGCTCTGGCCTGGGGAGACTCTGTGTCCCAGGAGAGTTGATTTATAGGGGGCGCCCGAGAGGGGAAGGGAGTTCAGTTCCGTTCAGTACAGGAGAGCAGAAGTCTAAGACTGTATGCAGAGTCTCCAGAGAGACTGATTCTAAAACATAGGCTGGTCCATGGGAAGGACAGGACCAGGCCTAGGACTATGTAGAGCTACTGAGATTCCCTAGTTTCCCCTGGATGGGGAAACCACCGAGCTAGGACTGACAAGGATGGGATTCCGGAGAATAGTGAGAAGCTGTAAGACTGACGATATTTGCCAGTGGGCCTCTGGCCGAAGTAAGGCGTGGACTCTGGGCTGCACCGGGGCTGCTCTTCTCTCTCTCTAATTTGTATCACTATGCAACTACCAAGAACTGTGCCGTCATCCCATTCGGGGGTGGCTGAACGTATGCTTTGTTCTGCTAATACCTTCAAGTAAAACCAAGAAAAGACTATCTGTGTGGACTGGTTCTTCTCCCTCCAACCTCTGAGAAGGTGGGGTTCTACAGGAGTGTGATATTGGACGGTGTTGTTCATGGTGGCCTTTCTCCCTACGGGGGAGGAAGCGCCGAGTACCGCAGAGGCGGTGGAAGCCATGAGGCCCTGTGTGCGCAGTACTACACGTGTGGAAGTGTTTGCACGAGGCCAGAGCCATGGCCCCTGACCGTGGGGTGCCTGGTGTCGAGTTGCATACACGAGGTTACCAGAGCCAACCCAAAGGGAACACACACGCAACACCCCGAGAGTGAACCCCGCCTACATGGTGCCATCCAAAGATTGAAATTATTTAGAAAAAGATATAAACCAACAGTTTAAGAAAACATATATAAACACATCAAACTGGACCATCAATCCAACTGTAACAATCATTACAGTTTTCCTGTAAGACACTGTTCAGATCACTGACCGCAATCTGTGCAGCAGCGCGTTCGTCTCCAGAGCCACTGCTGAGTCAATGAAAGCCAGCAGCGGTGGTGGAGGGGCTGGACCTGGCAGTGAAGGAGGAGGCGGGCCCGGGGGGTGACAACAGGGGAGGAGGCTTGGCCCGGTTAAGGAGGAGGAGGCGGGGCACCCTCCGGTGGGCTCTGTGGGATTTTAAGTGGGCTCTGCAAGGGGTATAACTAGAAATCACAGGGCCCCATACAATATTTTGCTATGGGACCCTGTGATTTCTAGTTACGCCCCTGGTAGAAGGTCTCTGATTTGTTGTCATGTTTATTATTCCTCATTTTAATCTCAGTCATTAAAGGAGAACTATTGGAAGAGTAAAATGTACTCTTCCCAATAGTTTGAGCCGGTGTATGACACTGCCACTGTCGCACACCGGCTCTATAATTTGCAAACCACTAATCGTTCAGCTTAAAGCTTCTCCCTACAGAGAGTGTAGACTCTCAGTCACCACTCACCGCATGTATTCTCTGTCTCCCATCTCTTTGTTCCTCCAGCGCTTATTGGAGGGACAGACAAGGAAGGGGGTGGGCACAGCTGGCTCTGGCTCTACAGAGGCAGAGCCAGCTGTCAATCAAGCAATGGGGTGGATCCTGACAGTATTTCGGGATCTTTCCAAACTGCAGTGCAGTAATGAAGTAATGAAGGTATTGCTCTCCTATTTTTAGTCTAATTCTCCATAGCCTATACTATGAAGAATCCATCAAAGGAATATGTCACAGTTATTTAGTTTGGTGATAGCCATTTTAATTGGTGGGGAGATGGCACTGCTAGAGGTATTAAGTGGGGGGTAATAAAACCTTTCAGAAATCATGCACTATTTGTGTTACCTGGAGTTGGCCTTTATACATGCCGGTATACATTGCAAATTACTTTAACAAATAAAAATAACTTTAATTACTGTAATATTTTAAGGACAGCACAGCTTGAAAATGCAAGCAAACTGAATTGTTTATTTTTTCTGTCAGGTGAAATATAGTTTCCTTGTTTGTAATATTAAATGAAACAGCTGGCTTACCTCCTAACTGGAACATGACAGCTAAGCTGGATTCCGCAGCACATCTATTATAGAGTGGCAGTTACTATATGCTAGGCAGTAAGTAAAGCACAGTACCACTTAGCTATAGAACAGAGTGAATTAGATTTAAATAAGCTCTATATTTGAAAGCTCTGAATTGTGTTTTGTTTAGTAAAATCTGCTGGTATTCTTAAAAATATATTGATTGAGTTTTATATATGTCATTTATTTTAAGACAGGTCTCCACATTACATTAGCCTCAGTAATCTTCCATACAGTTGTGATGGCTAGTTGAGGGCACTGTGAAGAATTGTCATGATCCTTAGGATTATTTCCTGCATTTGCCCTGAATGTGCTTTTTCTTCACTCTATTTCTCTGACACATACGCCTGGTCTTGACCTCTTGATCTCCTCTTTCAGAATGTGCAGTGATCTATATTCCTTTTACCTGAGGCTAAGTCTTTTGTAATACTGTATACCTCATGGTGTTTTGTTAACCGCTCGGAAGATGAAATATTTTCTCTAGAGAAATATATATTAAATATAACAGGAACCTTACATTGACGTTTCTGTACAATTAAAGTACAATTAAACCCTCTGCATTTTTTTGCATATATCTACTGCTAGCAAGCAAAAGATATATGCAAAAACATTTACAAAAAGTTACCAAAAAGGTTAAAACTTACATGTGTCTCTGCCGCACGCTCCTGTCTGAAGTTTTGAAGATCCTTGGGCGGCTGCAAAGGATGATCAGTCGGGCGCATGTGCAGTAGAGATCTTCAGCCAAGAGAGACATGGGGTAAGTCAATGCAGGCAGCTCAGCAGCGTGCACCCGCACAGACACAGAAGACACAGCAGTCAGCGCTGGATCAGAGACTGGAACCAGCGCTGGAGTGATTCTTGAAAACCACTGGAAAGAAGATGATGATCAGATCAAGAGGCATCATTTAAGGTGAGTCCTTACCCCAGCATATGGTGGGGGAGGAAAAAAAATTGACTTTAACGTCCCTTTAAATGATAGTTTAGAAAATGACATGTGGCCCTATCTGAGACAATTAAATATCAAAGCAACCAACTAGTAAAACCAATCAAAGAACTACAAATTATTCTAGTATGGTATAGTAGTAAAATCAGATTACTTTGTTTACCCTAATCTGAGTTCTCTAGCCTTATAACCCACTGCAGCCACAGTAGACACAGGGTCAGTAGGGGGGCAGTAGGAGTATACATCCTGAAGCCTGTGCCTAGTAACATCATGCAACACCAATTATATTCAAACTTCCAAAGCAGGTTTAAATCTGATTCATGGCTGTAAGAAATATTTTAGTACTGCTATTAGGTTTTCTGTGTATGAGAGGCAGTACGAAGAATCCAGTATCACCATCAGGTGTGTTTCAAGATCATTAGGTCACTCACTCAAAAAAGAGTGAATTGGACTACTGCACTACAGAAATATCTGGATGAAAAACTGATATACTGAGCAGGTAGGCTGCTTGGTGCATATTCAGGCTTCATTTTCCTTTAAGGTACCATTTGCTTTTTCATGTACCGGTATCTTTGTTTTCTTTCATTTACACTGTTTCTTACATAAATATCAAGGACCCTATTCTATAAATGTAGGGAGCTAGTGTAATGTGCAAAGTAAAGTAACCTATAGGTACTATTTTAAAATCAGCTCCCAGGTTCTTTCCAATACTTTACTGAATATTCATCTTCTCTTTGAACCAGCCCACTTATTTTAACATGGCTCTGAGGAAGGGGACGTGCCCTGGAAACGTGTCAGCCCGGCGCTGACAGTATTGTGACCGGTGGCGGTTACTAATTATGCTAGGGAGGAGAGTTTCCTTTGATCGATATTGTGACATTCCTGCAGGTTTCCGTGTACTAAGGCATTCTACGCTTTTGTAAGTACATTCAATTTGTATGTTAACTGTGTCTAATAAATGATCTACACATAAAGGGGGCGCTCTGTGCTCTATGCTTTTTTTCACATGTGCTGAGGTAATCCCTGACCCTTATGAGGAGCAGCCCCTTAGAGTGTGGAGAGGTTGTCACTGAGACTACCACTAGCTCTGAGATAGAGGCAATTTATCCAGTTATTTTAACACTTAAAGTCCATATTCGGACTTTGCATATAACTTCAGCTGTTTATTTCTCCAAAACTACTTTACACTTTAACTTTTCAGAACAATAGTTGTAGAAACCTAATATTTATAGTAAGTTTTTGCTATTGTCTATGGTCAAGTCTGGGGCAGCCATGACTTTTTAGAGGATAGCATGTCATGTAAATACTGCCTAAACCTTGTCAGGTTGTGACAGTAAGACATTTTTATGTATTCTGAAGTATATAGTTCTGTCTTACAATTTTATTAGGAAATCGGTTGGGGAACAATCTTTTTTAAATAAAATGCTGATGCTAGATTCATCCACCTCACCAACCATTCAGTGGCCGCCACCACCCCTGTCACTCCCTCCACTGGCTTCCAATATTGCAACACATAACATTCAAAATACTAACAACAACATACAAAGCTATCAACAACTCTGCCCCAGCTACATCTCCAATCTCATCTCAAGATATCACCCAAACCGCCCTCTCCACCTCTCCCAAAACCTCCTGCTCTCTAGCTCTCTTGTCACCTCCTCCCATTCCCAGGACTTCTCCAGAGCCTCTCACGTCTTCTGCAATTCCCTACCACAACCTATCCAGTTATCTCCTACTCTGTCTGCCCTCAGACAATCCCTGAGAATCTACCTCTTTAGGGAAGACTATTCCACCTCCTGTTAAAAACTGTACATTTAGTAGACATGTGCGATTCGGTTGCTTCCGAAATTCGTTTTGGAGGAATTTTTGGAAGTTCGGAGATTCAGATGCATCTGAATTCCGAATTAAAGCTAAGACAAATGCAAACGAATCCGAAATTCCCGATTTCCCGAAATTCGTTATTGGACGAATTTCATTGCAGCAAAACGACATGAGGAAAAAAGAATGACAACATTTTATCTCTACAACGTTTCAATGATTAAAGTACAATAGTGTAGAGGTTAGAGTCCTGGCTTGTCAAGGTCTGGACAAGGGCCTCTTCCCCACAACCCTGACCCGGTGGTTGTGGGGGTCTGCGGGCAAGGGGGCTTATTTACATCGGGGTACCACTTTAAATAAGGAGGCACCCAGATGCCGCTCCCCCATATTTGACATTCTCAGCTGTCAAATGCTACATATTGCATTCATATATATCAAATGCTTCTATGGTCAAAAGTACAGAGGTAATAGGGTAGTGGTTAGAGGACAGGACTGCCATTGATAAGGTCACAGGTTCTAATCCAGGGCAGGTTAAGGAATAAAGTTTTTTTTTTTTCCAATAACGAATTTTGTACGAAACTAGATTCATTTTGGACCCGAAAAACGAAAACTAAATTAATTTTTTTTTTGTTTCAAAACAAAACTAAACTAACCAAATTATTTTTTTTCAAAACGAAAAGAAACTAAACAAATGTTTTGCTGGTGCACATGTCTAACATTTAGTCCTTTAATCAGCTCATCTCTCACAGTTATAACCTTCTGTATTGCTTTCCCCTTCTTGTAGAGTGTATGCTCTCATAAGCAGGGTCCTTCTAGTCCTTTTGTATGGTATTGTATTGTAATTGTAATGTGTTCCCATATTTTGTAAAGCGCTGAGAAAGCTGTGGGTGCTATAAAAATCCTGTATTATAATAATAATAATAATAATGAAGGTTATCCTTTATATTAGGGATGCACCGATACAATTTTTTCAGACATGGCTGTGTGTGGTCCCATCAGAGCTATGTGTGATCCCACCAGGGCTGTGTGGTCTAACCAGGACTATTTGTGGGTCTCACCGGGGCTGTGTGCAGTCTCACCAGGGCCGTGTGTGGGTCTCACCAGGGTTGTGCGATCTCATCAGGGTTGTGGGGTTGTGCAGTTCTCACCAGGGCTGCATGTGGGTCTCACCAGGGCTGTATATGGATCTCACCAGGGCTGCGTACGGGTCCCTCCAGGGCTGTGTGGTCTCATCAAGGCTGTGTGTGGTCTCACCAGGGCTGTGTGCGGCCTCACCAGGGCTGTGTGCGGCCTCACCAGGGCTGTGTGCAGGTCTCACCAGGGCTGTGTGTGGTCTTAACAGGGCTGCGTGCGGGTTTCCCCATGTCTTGCGGGTGGGTGCGGGTGCCACCAAGGCTGTGCGGGCGGGTGTGGGTCTCACCAGGGCTGTGCAGGTGAGTGCGGGTCTCACCAGGGCTGTGCGGGCAGGTGTGAGTCTCACCTGGGCTGTGCGGGTGGATGCTATCTCACCAGAGCTGTGCCTGGTTTCCTAATGGCTGTGTGGGCGGGTGCGGGAGGGGAGAAGGTGGAGATGTTCGGCCTGACCGCCACTGTAAACAGCTGCTGTAAGGTCCCCAGCAGGCTGTTGTGAGGTGCCTGGCAAGCGTGGGACCTTACGGCACCCAAAGTCATTTAAAAATGTAAACAGCCGGTATCGGCTTTAAATATTGGTGCTGACACTGGGCATTTTCTCGAGTACTCATACTCGTGGAAATGCCCAGTATAGGCAACCAAAAACTGATACTGGTATTGGTTTCTGTACATCCCTACTTTATATGGTTAATCAATAATAACAATGAAACTACATCAGAACCAGTAGAACTAGGCACTCATAGACAGTTCAGATCTCTTCAAAATCCCCAACCAAAAATACAATGGATTCAATCAAAGTGCAAAATCTTGACAAAAATCAGATTGTGCTAATTGCTCTAATTTCCTGCTGCATGCCTCCCACTACTGCATATTTAAAATATGCAGGGTCTGCACTTGGTTTAAATATGCCTACATTCCCATTGTAAGTTAGGTGCCTATTAGTGCGGATGCTGTCTGTGCACAAAATAAGGTCATAGGACTCACCAGTACACTTCTAGAAATAGCCCTTGAGTTTAGTGATGGCCTAGTAAGAACTCATAAACCACTTCACTAATAATTGATATGTTCTTTCTGTCAGACATAGTACCGTAAACATACGTTGGACAAGGGTTCCACTGCTGCTGATGAGAGAATGTGAGGAGAGGTCAAGATATTCTTTAGAGCAGAAGATCCCTTTAATGTAATTCTGGCACATTTCTTAATCAAGCTCAACAACTTAATAACTTCAAGTGCAAGTAATATTATATTTACCAATGCCAGCAACAATTAATATGTGTTGCCTTCATATAAAATTGGTTCAGGAATGTCACAAATGTCATTATTAAAATACATTTAAATATTTCTCCTTTAGGAAGTATGGGTTAAATATGCCCTGTCACTCCTTGATAAAGCCATCATTTTTTTAGCAGGAAAACATAAAACAAGGCAAAATGACTCACTGCTCAACCATTGTATTCATGAGAAGCCTGAGCAAGATGAACTGTCATCCATACTCAATTAAACTGTTATGATAGGCCCGGCCAATAAAATCTCATGGAGGGAAACAGATTGGTAGGAATGAATTCAGGACATAAATAAAAATGTTGAACTACTCCAATAACTGATGCCATCCCTCACAGAGGCTGGCATATATCTCTACCTAATTAATCTATGCCTTCAAAGTGACAAAAGCCATTGCTGTGTCTTGCACTAGAGTCTCTTGAGGAATTGTGAGACGTCTCACTCAAGGGCTTTAGAAATGAGGGTTACTGGGCTAAAGCAAGAGTTTACTGAGTTTTCAAGGACAGAATATTTTCTCAGATTAAACAATATTCACTTATTGTCAGTTGATCTCAATGCAAAAACTGCCAGGCTTCAAGAAAATCACCCCTTCAATGCGTGATAGGGTAAATCTCTATTTCCCTGCTTCCGGAATATGCAATTATGAAATGTTCTTTAATCTGTGTCCCTTCCAGGCACATTTCCCACCTGCTGTCTGTAATGTACAAAACACTCAGCAAGTTCACCTGACATGCTACCTAATTACATATTTATATTTGCAGCGACTGCTTAATTTCTTGTAGATAGCTACTTTTCAGTTCTGTCACTTTTTAGAAAAATAACACATAAAAAAATAATAAAACATGCCCAATGATTAAAAGGTAATAGCATTAAACATAATGGAACTTACAAAGCATACAAAACTTATGTGTTTCCCATGGCAACCAATTATTAACAGCAAAACTAGTCATATAAATACCCCTACAGCAAGAGTGGCAATATTACTTTAGACCAGGGCTATATTGATATTAAATTCTATGGTCAGCCTGGGGCATTATATTGGTGCCTTTGGGATAATTCTATTTTAAACTGGTATTCTAACCTAGTGGCATTAGATTCTGCTCAACAAGCATTTTCTAATCTCAGAGACAGAAAGAGATGAGGTGAAGCCCCCTGTAGGCAGGAGTGCTATTACATTTTGTGATTGTCAGACTGTAAAGCAGTCTTATGCTGATCTGTAGTCTATGTTTATTTGGTTTCCCCTAACCAACCTGTCATTGTTTGCATCTGTCTGCTGCTGGGTGTACCCTGGCCACAGAACAGAGCAAACAATAAGGGATTGCTATGAGTAGGTATCCCTTCCCTGCCAATCACTGTGAGGTCAATGGCCACTGGTGCATACTGGGGTAAGAGAAACATACTTCGCGTGGACCATGTGAGGTCTCTCTTCCTCCCCTGAGCTCTGCCTGTGGGCAGGCTACTATGGACTGTCGGAGATGGCTAGGCCTAAAGCCTGGGGACTAGCCCTGTGCTTACACTGAGACCAGAGTCTGGAGGCCCAGTCGTTGCTACTAATGACAAGGATGAACATGACTGGTGACTTCTACCTCATGTGCTGCTGTGCCAGGTGTTTTTAGGGTTGCCACCTGTCCAGGATTCACCCGGACAGTTCGGGTTTTGGATGCTGTGTCCGGGTTTCATGGCAGCAGAAACCCGGACACAAGATGTCAGGCAGACAGGGGCAACCAAAATTAAGATAGAGGCTACCGGCCCTTCACTGTACAGTCTCGACTGTGATATTTACCTATGAATGGGTGGCGCTATTTACATATGAATAAGCCACGACTCCAAAAAAATGTCTGCTCGTCGCTAGAGTGTTCGGGTTTTGATTGAAGAAAAGGTGGCAACCCTAGGTGTTTTTCATGTTGTGAACGGAGACAGCTACCACACCATGTCACTTAAAGGTGTCTACATAAGCCTGGATGATCCTAACACTCAACATCTCTCCCTGAAGTTCATCAATAAAAGATTCTTAGCATTATATCTAAAGTCTGGACATCACTTTTATCGATCACCATAGAGGGTGGTAAGTGCTAATGGGCGAAGTGAATGAAAAATATCCCTACACAAGAAGATTGCTAACTTGTGGTAACCTATAGTAACTGACCCTAGAATCAAGGTACTTAAGCCAACTTAAGAAGTGCTGGTGTGCTGTGTGTTTGTTACTGAGGGTCATCACAGAGGAAACATAGGGAGACCCATTGCTTTATTACTGTATGCTGCTCCGTAAGGGGTGCGCTACATAATATACACCTATTTATTGCCATTGCAGGAGATTTTAGGGTAATTAAAATTAAGAGATTAGAGCTAGTCTTGTGAGATTCATTTTATAGGGGTATATAATTTAATAGGTATGAATGCCCAAATGTATCGTAAATGAGACTGATTGTTGAACAGTTCTTCAGAGATTATTCCCCTACACCAACTCAGGGAAGAGAAGAGACTAATACTTAATAAATTCTGCTAGGCAATTAATTTGCAGTATCATGCAATCATGGGTGATTGGTCAGACAAAGACTGCTAATATTTTCTGAAGCATCTCACATAAAATGAATATGACTTAAAAAAAATTGCTAAATATTTTATTTGGCAAGGGCCTAAATTTTGCCTTCTGTAGCCCTAGCCTTATGTAAATTTATTTTTAGTTTTTTTCACAGGCCCACAGGTGAGATACCATTGTTCTTGTAGACAGGTTTTGCATCTGAGCATTGTGGTAATGCCAGTTTACCATATAACCACAAACATAATGACAGACAATCATTGCTGCAGTACATTGTAACGCCATTCACTATTATTGGTCAATAGTATTTAGAATGGGACCCAAAAGCACATTCCTAACACACCAAAACGCATGTGCATTTAGCTCACCAAAACACGTTAGCTATATAACAAAGTGCAGCTAAAACTGCCTTGCCATCAGTTGACAGCTTTTTCAAAATGAATGGGCTGCCTCATTACTATGCGCGTTAACTTGAGATATAATGAATGTTAATGTGCTTCTTGTAAGGTACTGCAACAGTAGGAATACCGCCTTGCAAAGAGTTCTGATAAATGAAGCTGCATACTTACCTGTTAGTGGGAAAACATGCAGTTTAGTTGATAGCCACTAATGATGAGCTGGGGCTTGGTGTGAACCCAGTTTGTCTGAGTTCACCCAAGCCCAACCAAATCTGTGAGCAACACACCCCCTCTTTCAGGCCAGTCAGTTGCGGCAGGCGCATTTCTTGCCCCACAGCTACACATCACAAAGGAGTGGGGAATGCCCCTGCTGCAACTCCTGGAACTGATTGTGTTGGAAGGGGGGTGCCGGTCACAGCTTTTTTTGTAAACTTTGCACCAAGCCCCAGCTCATCACTTGTTGCCACTGTTCTAAACTACTAGTGGGATTTTGAATGAGCTGACCTAAATAGGTATATTTATAACACAAAGATGTTCAAGTAGTTTTGCCAGTAGGTTACAATAGACATTTAGCCTTTCTACAGATAGGCCTGTCAAAAAAAGTTTGTTGGTGGAGTTCTGGAGTAATGGTCAAGAGTTTTCAAGCAAACACACTGCCTTGAGCCTTCAAAGGAACTGAAGAGGCTTCAATCGGGACAGTGGACCTGTGAAAAGCCTGGTGAATTTGGCACTTTGGCAATGTTTCCCAACAGAAGTTGAATAATCCTCTTTACTCATTACCTGTAAATGCCATTTTAAGGTAGTGTCCTAGAATAATTAATACTTGGGGATCCAAGTAAAGGATTCGCTGTGTGATTCGTAGAGCAAATGTTTGCTGGACATTCATCTGTCTATATTGTACATCATTCGGCTTTTATTTTGCCTCTCATTTTCACATTTTCAGATTCGCCTATTAGCATAAAACCGAAAAGAGATTCCCATTACAAACAAGATTTGCCTATCAGCCTCTGCATTACATGTAGTGTAAATCCTCTATGAAAATGACAGCCGAGTTTGCATAGAGAATCCTTTTTTAACAGACTTTTTTGTTCATACAAAAATAAAAAATATTTGCTGCTACTATTCCTCATCACTTTCACTTACTATAAGAAATAGGATTACACAATTAAGCTGTGCAGGGATTGTTTAAATACAAATATCAGGAACTAAAGATGCCTACTGTAATAATTATAACAAGCTTGTTGAATTTAGGCAGTATTTCAGGCTAAATGCAAGGGATTAAAACATACAAATAAACAAAACCAATTTCAAATAAATCATTTGTAAAGAGCATTTTACAAACAAGCTGCAGGTCAAGAAAAGCTCATTAAAATGATTCTGTGCAAGGAAGAGCTTTATACAAAGCTTCTGCATTAGATTTCACTTATTCTAGTTCACAGCCGATAGTGTTCGAAAAAAGATGACAAAGATCCGTGCAGATGGGTACAGGTAAGTATGCGGGAAGATATAATTGCTATTGTGCTAGTAATAACATATTAAGTTGTTATGCAGGATATATGTTTTTTTTTAACCACTTACAGATCATGTCCCTGGGTCATTTGTTCATCTGTTGCTAAAGCATTTTCTAGAGAAAATAAATGGACAAGGAGTAACTGCAGTGTTATGACAAGATACTATTCACATGTATTCAGTTGTGCTGTATAGGGAAACAGTTTGGAAATGTCTTTTGTTCGTTAGGGGAATGTGTGATGGTTTTGTAAATATTTTCTTTATTATGGTCAGCACCAAAAATGTTTAAAAGTCTTTTTATGACTTAAATAAAATGTTGTGTGTGTAGGGAGTTGCTATTTTCTCTATTTTTTCTCTATATTTCTAAATAGCTGCTTTTGGTAATTACGGTATGTAGTTGGGTACAGATAAGCACTTTCTATTTAGGGTTGAACATGTACTTCCTCTCCCTGCCTCTGGGTCAGAAACTCCAGACTGGAGGACTGTGATATCTATACATAGGAAGGTTTGTCCTCATTGACCACATTTCTATATATATTTGTTTTAAATTCCTTATTTACGAACTCACACAGATAGGGTAACAATAAACATGACAGTCGGCCAATACTACGATTAGTCAGGCATCATCATATAAAATAAAACACTTGAGTAAAGCAGTAGGGAATACAATCATAACGTTCTACAAGAAGCTTTCCCAGATCAATATGCAAAACATCTGTGCAAATCTGAGTCCCTGTATGAGTTTCAAGTATTTTACTTAGTATAGCTAGTAAGGAATAACCACCAGAGTACGAACAAGAGAGAAAAGAAGTAGGACTTCAGAATTCGTACAAAACATAAAACCTAATACATTCCAATCTAGCTTGTTCACACCTGTGCAATGTCCGGGCAGCATGAAAATGTGCATCGCGCAAACAGTACAACTGCAATATTCTGCAACTTCTGCGCATTCCAGCTTTAATAGTGTTAAAATGTGCGCTTATTCGTGCAGCACGAACGAACGCATGGAAAACTGTGCTGAATTTCAAACTGCTATGTGTGAACGGAGCCTTAGGCATGATAAATAAAGATTGATAAATAGACAAATATGGGTTTAGGGAAGAGTAAATATTATCAGCCCTTTAAAAAAGGATAGTTTACAGTGCTGCTAAGCTATGCTATATAGAGTACTATAAATTGCTGTATTGTGTCATTGTATTGCCATTGTATTGTGCCACATTAATACAGTGATTTCCAATGTGGTGGACAGCTTAATATATACCCCCTGTGTACCCACATCTGTATTCACAGTGAATAGACCCAATAACTTGTCAGCAACAAGTAGTTGCTGTTCAGCTGCTGTCTGTGCACCCCACCCCCCCTTAAAGGTTTTTTGGTTTTATTTTTTAATTTTTTTAGTTTCTCTTATTTCAAGTTTTTATATTTTTAGTTTAGTGATAGGTTAAAAAAAATTAAAAATATACCGTATATACTCGAGTATAAGCCATCCCGAATATAAGCCGAGGTACCTAATTTTACCACACAAAACTGGGAAAAAGTGTTGACTCGAATATAAGCCGAGGGTGGGAAATGAGGCAGCTACTGGTAAATGTACAAAATGAAGATAGATACCAATAAAATTACATGAATATTTATTTCAAAGAAAAACAATAACTTAGCTCTGTAAGTGGAAAAGGGGGTCAACATATAACAATATGGTATCAAAAATACAGTAACTTTAAAAGTACAACAACCTTAGCTCCATCAGCAACCAAGCAAACACACAAGAGCTAAAATCCTTCAAAAATGGAGTTCTCCTCCTCATCATCTGTATGCTACGCTGACTCGAGTATAAGCTGAGGGGGGCACTTTTCACCCAAAAAAATGGGCTGAAAATCTCGGCTTATACTCGAGTATATACGGTATATTGTTTTCGAGTTTAGCATTGTAGAGTTTTGGTGTTTGGAGTTTTTAATGTTTTAGAGTTGTAGTTTGGTGTTTTATGTTTTATGTTTTTTGAGAGAGTTAAATTTTTTTCAAAATCATTTTGCTGGGGTATTTTAATTTTGTTTTTTGGGGTCAGCAAAGTGAACTTGTTGCTGACACAAGGAAAATGTCCCTTTGCTTGTAGCACATCACCCCATGATACTGCGGTACAGTTTTGTGCACCAAAGCAACATACCCTCAATCCCTCTATTGCCTTAGCTGCTAATAAAGCTAGGCAATCCCCTGTCTTCATCATATCTGGGAGACCTAAAGGGAGAGGCAATATGTTCTGCATCAGCAGGGCAAGGTGGTGGTCGGGTTGCATCTTTGAGCACCTTTGGTCGGGCTGCACCACTGTAGTGGTTTGCAGTCACTGCCTACAATGTTTTAAAAGTGGTCAATTTACCAGTCATTTGGGTACCACATGCATGAGGAGACACACTTTCCTTCACCACAATGCTCAGTGGGAGCAGCCCACCGGTTGCCAACAAAAGGCTTGCACTCCTCATCCACCTCACGCCTCCAAAAGAATCTCAATCTGCATCTGCCTCAAGCAATAGACGTGGAAATTTGACAAGGGATTTGAGAAGCTTACCTTATGGTACTTCAAGTGAGAAAGAGGGTCAGCATGTCAGAGGTGACATGCATAGGCTTGAACCTTGCCCTAAATCTGCTAATCCCACCCTGCTGTCTCCAGCAACATCTTTGACCAGGCAGGTGTCTCTTCTCCAGCAAATGTGACTTCGTCTTCCTCTATCTCTACAGCTAATCCAGCAATTGCCCTTCAAACTGGCATGAAGGAGTTTCAGTCCACTGAATTATTTTTACACAGTATACACAACTTAATTCAGCAAGATGCTCAAGAATTCTTGTGGAGGAAGTGAGCACCAAGAGCATAGAGGCAGGGGACAACAGGCAGGGAGAAGCAATCATGTTTTCTCAGCTGCAGTTTACTGCCAAATTGGCTCATGAGGTGAGGAGAGTGGGGATGATGAAATGGCAGACTGCACCTGAATTGTAGAGGTGGAAAGAAAGGAAGAGGCGTGTGGGAGGAGTTCATCCAGGGGTAGCGAGGAGTGGAGGGAGCAGTCATCCTGTTCCACCAGATGGCACTGCCTCATGGATGCTGGTCATTGCTATCCCCAGGGTAACCTTCCTATAGCTTTTAGGTCTGTTGTGGCTGCTACTTCCACCACTCAATTCTAGCCAATTACTGCTAGATCCAGTGTTGCAGCCCAAACTACAAGTTGAAATAAATCAGATTGTTTTGTTGCTGCTGTTTTTAACACAAGCTAAATGTAAGATTTAAAAACGTAATTACACATGCTAAATATGTGATACCAGAATATGGTGTTGCTGATGTCGTCTGGGAGAATTGCATTTCCCCGCAACACCACATACAGCCTAAAGGCATCTCCCAAGCATGCATTAGAAAGGTATGGTGCTCCTTCTGTGTCTCCCTCAAAGTTGCATAAAAAGAATGAACAGTATTTTTAAAAAATGCACCTTTTGTATTAGTACATGTCCCCCATGGCACTGCCCAACTACCCCCGTCCTTTAGCACATATACAATATTTAATAACATGCTACATTTTAAATGTTTTTTTATAACTGCCTAATAAAATTACATATTGGTGTAATCAAACTGAAATATTGGATATTAATGCTATGCATTCACTACTTACTGCATGTTGCTAGGTAAGTGCATTGGTTTTCTATTTCTGCAGATTGTACTGTAGATATGTTATTGTTTCATAATGAATAGAAATGTAAAACTCTTTAGCTAAGAAACTGTAATTTTTATACATTCTTAGATCGTGACTCAATATATATATTTAATGACTGTATCTGGAACGTTTTTGTGAAATATGTATTTCAAATATAAGAATATTTTTTACCTTTTTTTAAATAGAAGTAAAATAAGGTGCATTTCTAAAATATATTCGCACGGCATGGCTTGTTCATTATACATAAATTCTGCGCTTTCTTTCCTACCGCATAGCAGTGCTTGTGACTGCCAGTACTGATAAACTAAATTGGCCCAGTTAGCTTGATGAGCCTTTCTTAGAAGGACATGGTGAGCTGAGAGGTATTTTGATACTGTACATGCACATGAATACAGACAATGAATATTAATACACATTTAAAATCTAGAGAGATTAAAAGATAAACATAATTTTGAACTTTATACTAAAAAATATATGCCATATATTCCTATTTACTATTCACTAAATCGCTTAATTTGATTGTCACTTGTGCTTTTCTTGAATATATTGAAGTTGCATTTCTAAATTTGAAGGTTTGTGTTAAGTGGCTGCTTTTTGGGCTACGTCTAGTTTGCTGAATTAGAACCCCATTAATGTAAACTGGTAGACTGCTGCAACATAACAGAGCACAGTGCTTTCTTGGTTGTAAGAAATGCCATGCTATGGAATGAAATGCTAAGCTCTAAGGTGCTGTGAAAGAGAGAAGAAATACATGTGTATTCATTCTGTTTTGACAGAACTACAAACTTGCACTAATCAAATGTTGTTTGTGACATTTGCAAGTATTGTATAAAACTTGTTGTGATCTGTTTTCAAGAATAAAACTAGTGACCTGATACTGATCCTTTTTCCCAGCTTTACCAACGAGCCTGTCTAAAGGTAAATGTTTAAGAAATCATTATAAACATGTATGATGAGTATATGTGGGTGAAAATTTAATGTCCGAGAACTGTGCACACAGTTTGTATGAACACATATTAAATATGAGGGACAATTACTTTAAAGTACAGTGCATTGTTTAAATATTTCATCACTATTCAAAGACTGCTGGAGGATGTTAAATAATTGGGAAGAAGATATGAATCTTGGAATACATAAATCATTACAAGAAAAAGATCTTAAAAGAGACGAGTGGAGACCCATGTAGATCCAAATTTAAACACACAACTACTTAAATAAAGTGACAGTAGTAGATTTCTATTGTCATTTGTTTAAAATGTTGAATATTTTTGTTTGCACGGAATAGACCTTGTCTCTGTGCTGAAACAGGTAATGAAATGAATATTGAACACAAGCTCAGTCAGACAAGGTTGTTCATTTTACAGAAGGTAATAATTTAGCAAAAACTATGTTTATTGTTAGAATGAAGAAAAGCTAAATACCTTTTAAAAATAAGGTTTGTTATTAACTGTAAAGAGCCTCCCTTGCAGCGTGATAAAGCAAACTATTACAGGTTTTTTTAAGAACGATAACAATCTCTTGTTACAGCAGCCCAGTTCTCTAGTGTTTTGCTCCCAAAAAAATGTTGCACTGAGACCATGAGCATTGTTGATCGGAGCATACAGCAGGGGACGTGTTGGACTGCTTGAGGCCTGGACTGCTGTGCTCTGTGAGTGCAGAGGTCTGGGCCCTCAGTGTGCAGCAGGCACAGGGTAGTTTCTTAAAACGTATTTATTATTTACTTTTTATGCAGCCTGTCTGCATACCTCTCTTAAAAGATAGAATTTCTATTGAGCTTTGAATTCACCACTGGACCTAATTGGGAATTAGTTTTATATCCCATCAAGGAGATGATGTAGAAAATATATGCCATTTTAACTGAATCTCTTCTGCCTGACCAGTAAATGGAATGCTTCTAAATTATGTTTAGGCTTTGTTAGAAGTAAGGGATAATTAGCTTGCTAAAATTTATCAGTATGAGGTAACTAACTTCTAGACACCCAACTATTTGGGGTTTTCAACACAACTTGAGCAAACATTTGATCCGGCTTTAATCCCTTAAGAACAAATTTAGTGAAAAATGCACTTAAGTTACATTTAGTACCCCAAAACACTATATAAAACAATTTTTTTATATTATAAAAGATGAGGTTACAACGAGTAAATAGATACCCAACATGCCCAGGCTAAAAATTGTGTGTGTCCGTAAAACCCCTACAGGTAAAAGCCCCTACAGGTCATCAGTTTAGATATATGTGTAAATATTGGCCCTAGAATTATTGCTCTCACTCCAGTGTGCATGGCAATACCAAACATGTGTAGCCCGATCGTTGTCTCCATACATAGGCTCACCTGATGTGTGTTTACGTGATGACGTGCGTGCTCGCGGGGTTGGGGTCTTTAAAAAATTTGTACATTATTTTTACATTTAATATATTTAATATTATTTAAAACTGTTTTTTTTTTTACTTTACTTTAATTGCTATCACATAGGGTGGCTTACAAGCCACCATTTGATAGCATATTGGCAGTGACAGGTACTCTTTAAGGTTGATGCTCGGGGCCCAAAAGACCCTAATTTCACCTTTACACTTTAGGAGCTCAGCACTGACAGCGATGGGACCGGAAGTGATGCAATACACGTCGCTACCGGTCCCATAGTATGGGGAGGAAATCGGTGAACGGACGCTCACTATTCTCCTCCCCAGCTTCCCGCCGACACCCAGCAAGCCAGTCCTGGGCCCGTAGGAGGGCCAGCGCAGCTCAGGAAACAAGGCCAAGCTGTCAGGCCGGGGGTGGCCCGGTTACTGGATTGTAGAAGCGATCTGGCGGCACCTTAGCCACCAGAATCACTTCTACTGTAAAAGACGGCCACCAGCTCTACAAAAGCTGTGAGTCTGTTTAACCCCTTCAGACTTCACCAATATGAAATGGGGCACCCAGATGCAGATAAGCCCCCCTGCCCGCAAACCCCCACAACCACCAGGCCAGAAATGTGGGGAAGAGGCCCTTGTCCTCATCGACATGGGGAAAAATGGGAAAAAGGTCCCCCCCTGGCAAAGCACCATGTCTAGGGCATGTGGCCTTGTATGGTGCAGGAAGAGGGGACCACACGCTTGTCCCCACCTTTCCTGTTCTGCCAGTCTGTTCCTACTAGACCTAAAGGGTTTGATAAGGATTGGGGAGACCCCACACTTTTTTTTATTGTTTCCGTGGACCTGTCACTTTTTTTTACAAAATTAATGAAAATTTCGGATTCATCCGAATCTAAATCCCGAAACAAATTGACTTTTGGACCCGAATCCCGAAAAATGAAAACGAAAAAAGTTTGCTGGCACACATGTCTATTGACATGCTTTTTAACCTTGCTAGCATAAACGGTTTATCTTCCCCTTTAATCACATAAAGTAAAAAGTACTCCATTTAGGCTTTAGATATAGAGGATGATACACTTAGCTCATATAATAAGGGCTAATTTAGGTGCCAAGAGTCTCTAGTTTTTTTCAATACCCCATAATATACAGGCACCTCTACTGATGCTTGGTTGGGGGCTTATACCCCAGATGGAGGCTTGTATAGCACCCTACATCTCATGTAATTTGCTATTAAGGTGTGCTAGGAACAGTCTCACTTTCTGTATCTCTGCTATCTCCTTTTATGATTCTTGCACTTCATCAGCATTCAAAAGTTCTGGCTATGTTGAGTGCTTGAGTCCCCTGTTATGTGCTGCAGTTCCATCTGCCGTTCCCGACAATAGTGACGTAGGGGCTGTCAGGAGCAACCGTAGCCTAAAGGTATGTGAACCAGGCATCCAACACTCCAGGAAGTGTGTCGGATGTGAAGGTTATGCAGAGGCTGTAGCTCTTGAAGGGAGCAAAGTGAGTATTTTCCAAATGAGGGAGAGGTCAGAAGAGTCTACTTTTGCAGGCTGCATTTTTATTATTTTTTAGCATCATAGTCACTTCAAGCATGGTGTATGCATCAGAGTTTGTTATCTCCCTTTAGTGAAATTAGATAGAGATACCTTTGTGCCATGCTGTTTCTTCCTCATTTAGTAGTAGTAGTTTCTAATGTGCCAATTAGAGGGTTATTTTAGCCAATCTGCTTCAGCTACCCATGAAATCTTCACTGCAATCTGAATAGTTTTCAGGAAGGGCTAGATAGCAGGTCTTAAATAGTTAAGAATTTTATCTGCACCAAATAGAATGAAAACAAATGTGTGACAGCTATCCAAGATCTTTTTCAAAATATCGAATACGAGGAAAAAACACCAGTTTCCCCTCCGTTCTCTTTTTCAAGTATAATAACTTAGTTTATGAATATGAATGCTTTCCTCCAATGGAATCCCCTGGCTCCTCTTGGAACATTTCATCTTGTCCTACAACACATGATAAAGCATTTTGCTTGGCATAATGTCACAATGGCACTACTGTGCACAACAATTTGAGCCTGAATACACTGCAAATGAGGAATTCTTAAAAGTAATTTCCACCTAGCTATAAAGACCTAATGCGGAAAATGGAAAAGTGAGAATAAGAAAGATGTATTATTAACATAGCTACAAAACAATACTCTTCAGATAACAGTGTAGCATAGAATAGTGTAGTTGGTATTTAAATGTTACAGAATTATTTAAGGACTATGTTGTAAAAAAAAAGAAAGATTGGTTGTAACAAATCAAATGTCTTTGCCTCATACAAAAATTTCATTTATTATAAAAAGTGCATGTTATTTATTGCACTGGGTCTATTTTGTATCTATGTAGGTGAATTGTACATAATGCAGGTTGGATGCAATCTACAGGGTATATAACTTATTTACTAAGCATCTCTGCTGTAAACATGCAAAGTATCACATCAAGTAGACAACACATGCTTTTTGAGTCAGTAAGATTATTTTTCTTTGCTCAATACAGCTGAGACTTTCACAAGTCAAATGCAAATACAAATGGAAATCTAGAATAATTTACAGACAAAAATAACCATATTAGCACAGCAGGTGATAATGCATAACAAGTATGATAAACCTCTGTGGTAGTCTTTAGTGGAGCATTTAGCTCACTAGCTCCAAACCAAAAGATTAATATAACAGTCTTACCATTCAGTTGTTTATGTCACACACTGTGCTGAACCTGTACATAAGATTTAAATCTACCTGCATTTCTATTCTCATTATAGAGAAAGATGGGACACATATAGCAGATGTTAAAAGAGATGTCCAGCCAAATAGAGTCAGATACAGTAAACTCTCTGTTATCCAGTATTCCTCCCATCTAGGCGGCAAAAAAAGAAAATCCCCTGTGTACTCACTGTTCTGCCGATCTGCCACCTTCTAGGAGAGGGAGAGTGGGCTCTGGAGCATGACAAGGTACAGAAACCGGCCAAACAGTGCAGGATATTTCTGGGAATGAGTTTCTGAATGATCTCTGAAAAGTACTGTATTATCCTGGAAACGGGTGTCTGATCGATCGTTTGTGAAAGTGCTCTTCTCAGGGACATAATTTCAAAACTTTTCTGACAATCTTAGTACACAGATAGAGCATGCAGATGATACTAAGGTTTATCATAGGATCTTTAAAGCTAAACACACTGTTTAAATACAATACATGTATATGGGTGTTATTTTACTAGTCAAAGGATCTGTTTTTTCTGTTTATCTGCTGCAAATATTTACACAGCCCTGCCAGACATGAATGCTGGTGACCTGGCATTTCTCTGGAGCAGTTAAGCAATAAAGCTAGGTCATCTCCTTGCCCTCAACCTGTGATTGATCACTGAAGGACCAGTAGCTGCCTACTTCTTTTCTCATACCACTCTCTCCTCCTGTCACAATGCTTGTTGTGAGCACATATGCATGCAGAGGAGCCTGATTGCAACTAGTGCTGCCCCTTCCTCTCCAAGTCTAAATTCTGCTGTGCATGGGATTACCAGAGGATGATACTGAATCAAAATGAGATATATTCACTTGCCATATTTAAAAAAAAATGTTTTAATGAATGCATAACTGAATTAATTGATGTTTTCATACCTGCCTGGAATTCAGCTTTAAAGTCAATTTCCACCTTTGTAAGTGATTCGCATTTATTGTGGTAATAAAGCTGTGCAGTGAAGATGTATGGCTGACATTTTAGGCTTTCCTAGGTTTTTCAATGAACCTTTTATGAGGCCTGAAGCCTACAAATTCAAAATTTTCTCCACAGGAAATTCAGTCTAACACCAGGGACTGTGACCCATTGTACCATGATCAGTAAACACTAGCTCTGCCTTAGCACACAATACACTGCCCAGGGGAAGGGGGGTGGATAGCTCACAGAAAGATATATGCATGTTGCTTGCACAGTACAAAGGCAGCCATTTCCATGAGGATATGAAGTGGAAAGCTAACAAATGTAAGTTTCTGTGTTCATATAGAACTGCATATGCCTGCTTCATGTACATTCAGTGTACATCATTGGCATATGTTTTCTAAAAATACATCGGCAAAGGTGGAAATGGGTTTTAAAGTGGTGGACCTCTAGGGTTTGCTTCACTATTTTACCTAATGCATTGTCCCCAAATAGAATTATTGGGCCCTAAGTGGAATACTTCTTTAAAGGGGATTAGTCAGCTTAGGAGATGTGGCAGGAACCTCTGGAGAAAAAAGCTGAACATTTTAGACCACATGTTTGAGGGAGCATTGAAGTGCTATAGATACACATACTCAGGGGCGTAACTAGAAATCACAGGGCCCCACAGCAAAATTTTGTATGGGGCCCCCGTGATTGCTAGTTATGCCACTTGCAGAGCCCACCTGAGACTGACCCTGCAGAGCCCACCATAGACTCTCTATAGTGGGCTCTGCAGGGTCTCAGATGGGCTGCACACCTTACCTGTCAGCGCTGTCCGGCTCAGTGGTCTCGTGGGCCCCCCCTCTTCTTCTGTCCCCGGGCCCCGCCTCCTTCTATCGACAGGGCCGCCTCCTCTTACATCACTGGCTCCTCCTGCTCTTAGGTCACTGGCCAGTGATGTAAGAGGAGGCGGGGTTGCTCTTAGGCGGGCCCCACCTCCTTCATCACTGCGGCGGTCCGTGAAATCTCGATCGAACACCGGTGAAACCGGCCTCTTCTGCCGCCGCTGCTGGCTGTCACTGACACAGCCGCTGCGGAGCTGTGTCAGTGACAGCCAGCACACTGATATGCCATAGCGACCCAGGCGGCCCACACAGCATCAGAGGGATGCCCTGGCTGGGCCCCCATGTGGCCGGGCCCCATGTTACGCCACTGCACATACTGTAGAACTATATACATGCATACAGTTGTTTTTATTCTATATTTTGTTTTACTTTGCTTCTCAAATATTTGTAATAAAAATGGTTTGTAAAGATACTGAAAGATTTTGACTATAGGGTCAATTTAAAACAACATGTTATTCTGCCTGTAATAAAGTAAAACATTCAGAAGATAAACAGGAAAAACAAATGGTAGCTGTTTTTAAATATAACATTTTGCCCACACATTACATGGTTGGAAAACTGAAGCAATATGTATTTCTTTAGAATCGCCACCGGCTTTCAAAAAGCTTGCCCAATAATGATTGATGTATTGAGCTAAACCACAAGTAACCCCATGAAATCTGCTTTGAATAGCAACAAATTCCTTACAATAAGTTGCCGGCTTTAGGCAAAGAAATATAATCTCAGAACTTCTAAAGGTCAAGATTTGCTCTCTGGCTGCATGGCTCAAGTGTAAATGCTCTGTAATGCTACACAGGGTGATTGCTTTGCTCTCTAGACTATGTCAATTTTGTCAAAGTAGCTGCAGATGCATCTCGTATTAAGTCAGAATGGTGTCAAGAGCCTCTCTTGAGCACTGACAGATTCACAGAGAAACTGATCCAAAACCCCCGGTCTATTATAGCCTCAAACCCAAAGAGGGAAATTTAAGGATTATAGTTGATTGGAGAATAAGACTACATTATATATGTAATATTTTGTAAGACATGAGACTTTGAAAATGAATCCTCTTGTGTTTAATGTGTCCTTTTTGTCTTGGTCTCCTTAATTAAGGTGGTGCCACCTCAGCTACACAATCCTTCCCTAAAGCAACTTTCAAGCTAAACCATTCATCAAAGCTTTGACCCATTCAAACTTGGAACAAGGTACATCTGTCTAACGAACTCGTTAAATTATTATCTAAATATGATAAGGAGATAATAGTAAAGGAAATATGCGAGTGCATGGCACTATTGCATTATAAAAATGTATAATAAAAATATAGTGGATGTATAACTGTTCAATGATTTTATGACAAGAAGAAATGATGGTTAAATACCTATTTAAACCTGAATGTAATCTTTATGTTTTAGGTAAGGGCTCACTGTTGGATTTTGCTGCTTGTTGTTTTACATTTTTTTAAAGCTTCTTAAGAAATATTTATAGGCGTAATTATCAAAAAAAATAAAAAAATTAATTAGTAGCAGATCTAGTGACATAATGTCACCATTATGGGCAACTGGGGGTGAGAAAGTTCATGGACAAAGCTGGATAGGCAGGAAAGGCAATGTAGGCAGGAAATACACTCTAAATAAATAGACTATATGATTTAAATTAGATACAGTGGAGTGATGCAGAATCTGCAATTTACATGGTACTTTGGATACTGCATGGTGCATTTTTTAGTTTGAATTAGACAATAAAATCATTATCAATATGTAATGTGTTAATTGTTACAAATATAATATTTTCCTGAAATACTAAAGTGGATCCAAAAACAATTTGTTTCCAGTTTTGGATAGAGTTTGTCAGGTTTTTATTTCAGTCTGTGCCACCACTGGAAAGATTTACCCTTTCTTTTTTCCTAATAACTATTGTTACTGTGATTGAAAGTGAGAGAAAATCCAATTTTTGCAGTTGTCACTAGAACAAAAATAGGGGGAATAGGGGGAATAGGGGAAGACCAGCACTAATTCTGATAACAAATATCTAAGAGGGAATTTCTTTCATATTTTTTAGCTGATGTTCATGAGTGCTTCAGATATGTTTGCCATAAATGTTTATTTTTTCCCCGTTTACAATGCATTACCCAAATACAGTAGTGCCTGGTATACTAGCTAGTGCATACACTGGGAGGTTGTAGTTGGTTTTAGTATTATTTGCAAATAGAACAAACATTTTTTTTTGCATTGCTATAATGGATGGATGCTCGCTGTAAAACTTTTAGTGACACACTGTTTTTCAGTGCCAGCAGCTGGACACTTTGGGATAAACCTTTTGGCTCCCTAATAAAGGGCATATGTCCCCCAGTTATTACACATCCCTAAGATTTATCTTCACCCTCTCACTTAACCATACCTCCCCCTTTAACTAAGTTAATGTCTTACACTTACACTATCACTTAACCCTTAACTAAGCCCTCAGAATGTAATGATTAGCCTAAATTTATGAACTTATCTTGGGGGCTACCAAAGGTAACAGTCCCATGTTGAAAGGTAGCAGTGCTGAATCTGCAGTACAAAACACCCACTCTGCGTGCTTGTGGAGAAGTAATGCAACAGGTAGAAGCGGAGATGTCTCTCTGAAATCTATTATAGTCTCCTTGTACTTCCATTTACTATCTGTTTGTATACAGGTCAATACCTACATTATTTCTCTGCTTTATCTCCCTGGCTAGCCTGTCAGATTCTGTGTGTATGTACAATTTAACCACCTCCCATCTGCCGAACATTCAGATGGGAGCCTTCTGAATGCGGGTGGGCGTCTTCAAACGTCCTTCATGCCCGAGCACGTGCGGCAAACTAACAGAATTTGAAACAGCCAGCGATGGCTGTTTACATACAAGCGGTCCGGCGTCCTTACCTCTTCTCGCTCCCGCCGTCCCCACAATGGCAGGCGTCCATTCCGGGATAGGTGATGTGGCTCCGTGCACTGGGAACGGAGGGAGACAGTACACTATCTCCCTCCGCTCTCCTCCCCGGTCTCTGAATGCAGGGATTGATGTTTACTACATCACTTCCACATTCTTCTGTCACTCTCCGGTACAGAAACGGGAGAGAAGCCGGTGAAGCAGATCTGTGCTTCATCAGCTTCTCTGGGAGTCCCTAGGTGACATTAGGGGTCTTAGAGACCCCTGATGTCTCCATAAAGGGGATCTGTCACTGTAATTTGATGTCACATAGGGGGAATCTTATTCCAATATGTGATAACACTAAAGTTAAGTGTAAAAAAAAAAAGTTAAAAAAAATTGGTCACAAAATAAATAAAATTTACACACACACACACAAAAAAAAACCCCACAATTTTTTTTAAAGACCCCCACATAGATGCGCAAAAATGCGTTAGGTACGCCTACACGTAAAAACTACAATTGCGCCAATTACGCAGCACTTGTGTTACATATCATTGTGAATGTCAGAGTGTGTCCAATTTTAAGGCTTAACATGTTTGGTGTTTATTTACCCGACGTGACCTCATCTTTTATTTTTTACCCAAAAATTTGGTAATTTCAATGTTTCCTAACATAATAAAGGGAAAACAGTTTTTTTTTAAATTTTCGGTACTTTTTCATTATATAGTAAAAATAAAAGCCCCAGGTATAAAATTAATTGCAGTACAGCATTGTATGGCAGAGTTAATGTCAGTCAAAGTACCGCAGCGCTGAATACTGAAAAATTGCCTGGCCAGGAAGGGGGTGTAAACACCCCAGTCAGCAAGTGGTTAAAAAAATGATAGGGATTATTTTTGTGTCCAGTGTAAAAATTCCATTGTGCCTGCAGCGAATGTAACCAATCTGGTGATAATAATGACTTGATTGCCTCATCACGATTTGTGAGCATCAGTGAACACTCTCTAATACTCACAAATATATTTTTAAAATAAGCTTTTTTTAAAGAAACATAACTATTTACTTTCACAGTTAAGTATTTTTTATAGTTTGTGATGCTTACGTGTTTTAATTGTTGCTACCTTGTAGTTAATAGAAATGTTGTACTGTAAACAGAAGTGTTATGTAGTTAAAGTACAGGTGTCCAAACAAATGTAAATGTATTCCCTTGCCATGCCTCTTCTATCTGGTATGCAACGCAAACCCTTTGAAAGGGGCGAACTGTATTGAAAGCACTAGGCAGACAATTATGCCATAAATTATTATAACTCAGACATTTGGAAAAATCATTTTATAAATTAGTACACTTGTTCTGTGGTGTTCACAAGCACTTTATATACAAGCCCTAATTCCGTCTCTGTATGATATTGATAATTTTCTTACACATAACCAGTTCAATATATTTTTAAACAAAGTTAAATAGTAGATATAGTTGGAAAAAGGAAAGGTTTATTAGTATTACATGTATTCTGTTAGCTTTTTTTTCTACTTCATCAGCCTATAAATCTGTCAGCACCTTACGGGTATGGCGAGGATGAACCCCAGCTGCGGAACTTGAAATCTTTACTGGAGTTAATGGGGGGCAATCAGTCTGGAACTCCTGGCGTCACTCTCAATCTAGTGCGGAGAGTTAGGAGTTGCTGACATCATGAGCCCGTTGTTTCTTTTAGGGTGGAGATGGTAATCTTTGAGCATTTAGCGAATAGAGGGAAGGTATTACTTCATACCTTACAATGGATTGGTTACAGGTATGTACACAAGCAGCTTCAAGCAGAATTAGCCCGCAGAGGTTATGAGCACAATGTTTGTACCAAGTATGCACGGCAGAGACCAGTATGAGGTTAAGCTACAGTCCAGTACATTGACAATGCAAGGTGCTAGGTTGATTATAGCTGGTGGTAACGTAGTAGATGTATTACACTAGAACATATATTCAGGCACATGAGTAATATGATGGTTCTCTATAACAGGAGGGTACTTGCGGTTCCCAATGGGGGTCTGGAGCAGGGGATGCCAGGTGAGTGGAACGTCCGTCCTAAGGTGGGTAGTCCAGGCAGGTAGTGCTTCAGCTGGGAGCAGGTTGGAGGCAGGGACCTCTGGTGGGGCTGCAGGTATGCTCAGTTGTGGAGGATGAGTCCTCTGGTGGGGTTACCGGCGTTCGGGGGTAGCAGGTGTGAGATCCAGAATAAGGGAACACCTTGCTATACCCCCGAACCGGTTTTTAAAGCATTCACGGAAGTGCGGGTGGGAGGAGCCTCGCAGCCATGGAGCGCAGCGGCGCCGCAGTTAGACGTCACTGCGCCGGCGTCTGTTGCGCTCCAAGCCAGAACGCACCGGCGATTCATCACAAAATCTTGTTATTTATGGCAGACTTCCTTAATGATCTCCAAAAATACAACATACTGTATATTGTATATATAGTTCCTTCTCTGGTCTACATATCAACATCACAAAAGTGAAATTCTCCCTTTAAGGAATGCTAGCAACCTGTCCTTGCAAACTATCTCTACATTCTTGACAGCCAAAGAATGTATTATCTTTTTAGTAATCCATAGCAAACAAATCACCACCACTCCTATTCTCACACTGACTCCCCACCTCAAGAGCATCCCAGGTGCAGGTACTGAGCACGCCCCCACTCCTAGTTCTGGGTTTCACACAAAGACCGCAATCCACAGATCTTCACCAAATATAAAATATTTTATTCAAAATATAATAGACACACTGCCAGTCCTCCAACATAAACCACCTGGGCTTAGTCGTAGAGATGGGGGTTTATGTTGGAGGGCTGACAGTGTGCCTATTATCTTTTCAATAAACTTTTTTACTATCTCTTTATTGAAGTCCACTTCCTCGCTTGATTGCCTCAACTATAATCCACTGATACTTAAAATTCATAGAGCGCTCCAACATTGTGAATCTTTACCTCTTTCGCTATTCAGGAGAATACACTTGCTCAAGATGATTATCTTCAATAGGTTACTATACCCTATGCAAACTTTACCCATCTTGCTGAAACATGCAGATGTTAATTTATTAAACAGATCTTTTTTTGCAATTTATGTAGCAGTTTAGTGGACCTTGTTTAGCACTAAGTAAACCCTGCCTCTTGTGAAATGCCACGGATTGCATTCACACATCTTCCCACTTCTCTAATTGTAGCCTGGAATCTTACATGTTCCACCTGTGGCAACTTGGTACATCATTACATTGTCCTACCACAAATCTCCCCCAAAATTTGAGATACATTATATGGCTTAGAGACACTGTAATTACCTGGAGAGAGGCTAGGAAGTATTTAACCCCTTCATGACTGAGCTAGTTTTCAGTTTCTGTTCATAAATGACTGACACACTTTTTACATTTTTGCTGTGTGATACTTCCACAGCAGTAATATACTTTCTTACTAAATGTACCCACACATATTATATATTGTTTTTTAGAGGACAAATAGTGCTATATAATTATATCAAACATGTGTACCTAATGCCTCACTTAGTTTGAATAAAATATAAAAAAATGAGTAAAAACTAGAAGAAAACCCTTTTTTCACAAGTTTTGATTATTATTTTTTTAATACATTTTTAATAATAATTATAGTATAAAAATATATTTATATATAATTTTTCTAATTTTGTTTTACACTTTATTTATTTATTTTACACTTTTTTGTCAGTTTATATCAAGCAGTCATTATGACTGCTTGATAAATTCACTTTTTTCATTTTTGGCTATTATTAGGCTCCTCCAAACGTAGGAACAGCTAATAATAACCTTAGAGACTGATCCTGACAGAATGCCAGATTCAGATCTCACTAAAGGTCTTTGATCATGCCAAGACGATCAGAAGTGATACATTTCAGGCACAGAGATACACAAAGTATGTCTTGTATCTCTTTACCTGAAATGTATCAGAAACATTGGGCTATTGAGCTGTCAAAACGAATAGCAGAGAGGTGAGTCACTCTGCTACCTCTCTGCTATTTTCAGCTGTCAAATACGGGATTGCTATTTAGAGCTCCCATATGTAACGGCTTCATTCTTTGAAAGAAGCTTTTACAAAAGCTTAACTATTTCATTAATGAATGCCTCAACACTGAGGCATTCATTAATGACTGGTACTGCTGAAAATCAGCGGTTACTGGCATTACACAGCCTTAAATAACTCGTCAAATACAGTGTACGTGGCCAGTCATATAGCACTTTGTGACGGGACGTACAGTGCACGTCTACCATCACAAAGGGGTTAAAGCTAAGAGATTAATACCCTGCTTTCAAATTTTGGGCACTCAAGGTTCATACACATTTTTACTATCTTTTTACAACAGACTTATCGAGGCCTCATTCCTTCACAGAAATTTGCACTAAATTCATTATGCCCCGGGAGACTATCTACACTTCTCCCAGTTACTGGAATTTTGTTTCCAAGGTCCCTCTCCAGGCACGCATGGACAACTCTTTTTTTCCCACAGAACCTATATTGCCTTTCAACAGAAGGAATCAGAACACCATATCAATGCTCAGCATAATCACTGACCAAAGTGAAGAGAAATGGATACCTCTTTATTTAATTGTTTATGGTCTTACCTCAAAATAACTTGTTTTTGGTCTCAAGTGGTTTCCTATGTAGCAGATATACTGGGTGTCTAGTCTATATTTCAAAAGATCATATGCTGCTGCTTTTTAGTTACTGGGATGGCAATCCTTTGCCAAGACGTAATAACCTAAACAACACACAATGGATTCACATTTATTTGCTGGCTACTAGATGGGCCATAATATGAGAAGGAATTTCCATAAATCCTCCAGAGCAAGATTTGAGACCCCTGCTATATATGGAAAAATTGGATGCAGAACTGAAACCGAATAGTGACTCCTATTTATCCTGTATCTTCCAAAGATGCCTATTCTTTTTGAGCAAAAAATTAGATGATAAAGAAAAACAAATATTTGTGACCCCCTTTTCGATACACGGTGCAATATGCCAGAAAATTGTTATTGGGAAATATAGTCAGTTTCTGAGGATGTCTGAGAATTACCTATGAGTCCTTAATGGACATCATTGGTTCAAATGAACATAAACATGACTTTTAGATGTTATATCTGTAATGCTTTCGTATCCCAGGAATCATGTAAGCACTATCTTATGTTATGATTAGTTCTTTTTATTTTTGTTGGTTTATATATGACACTGAAATTACTATAGGATATATTTGTAGCTATTACCAGCACAACATGCAGATTTCTATGGTCTCAGTTTCTGTAATGATGTTATGCTTATTCCAGAATGATTTGCACCTTATTTTCCATAATTTTGTGTGTACCAAAAGTTTATCTGGTTATTATATGTAATTGAAAGTTTATCTGGTTATTCTTTATTTCTGTACATGCCACATATCTCATTGCACTTGTCATGCTGCAGCATATGCATTATTTTGTATGTGATCAAAATTTCAACAAAAAGTAAAACTCCCTAATTAAATTCCCCTAGAGGAAATCAATTCCAGCAGGCTTTTGATAGAGTAGATTGATGCTTTCTGGAAGAGACTCTTCAAATCGGCCTGGGCCCTAATATTGTAGGAAAATTATGGCCCATTCTCATAATCGTTTGGCCAGGATCCGAACGAATGGACTCCTTTCTGATCCAATCTGTATTAGTAACGGACTCGCCTTGACTGCCCCCTTTCTCCTCTCCTGTTTATCTTAGTTATGTTGCATTTATCTATTACTCTATGGAACAATTCTACGTGGCACTGAGATTGGAAACCACCAACAAGATGTCTATATTTGCTGACAATCTTTCACCTCTCCTATCACTTCTATTCTGATTAGAATGAAAGAATTCAAGCAATATGGCTCCCTGTGTAACTTTAAAGTTAATTATGATAAAACTGAAGCCCTTAGCATCTTCCTTCCCTCACACCTTTATTCCCTCTTGAGGGACTCTTCAGTTTCGATGGCAGCCCTTGGTAATAAAACAAATCTAGGAATCTTTGCACACTAGAAGATTTAAATGATCAACCTCTTTAACATGTTATTCTTAATAGTCTCCTCTAATATGACAAACCCACTTTCCTTCGGCTGTGTAGAATTACGATTGTAAAAATGGATACACTACCAAAATACTCTAGTTCTTTCAAACTATGCAAATTTAACCCCCAAAGGCCTTCTTTTCTCTTCTCATTCAATCTATCCACAATTTTATATAGTTCCACAAAAAATCTCAAATTTAAAAAAGTATGCTAACCTGATCTAAATAAGAGAGGGGCATTTTCCCTCCCTGACATCATCCAATAGAATTATGCAGGCTCCCTCACTAGATTGGTCGACTGGTTTTCATAATAAACAAGACAAACTATGGGTCTCTGGAAGAGCAAATAGCCTTATGGAACCTCATTGCTCTATCATGGCTAAATCCTGTTTCAGGATTCAAAATGGTACCTATGCCTTAAGCTACAGCTGCTACACTGACCTCTTGGAACCACATGATGGGAAAAGGTTACTTATCTACTAGACCTGAGCCTTAATGCCTCTCTTTTATAATCCAGATTTCATCTCAGCCCTCTGTTGACCACAATTTTTGATATGGCAAGTAACAATACCAAAGTGCCTAATACTGTACTCTTTAAAAACATGAGATGTGCCCCTGAATAGCCTACTTTCCCATGCTCTTATTAAAAACTTGGCATTATTTGAAAATATTCAATTATCAAGGTTCATACAGTCCTTTTTATTTACTACACCTTTTACTAGGCCTCTAATTGCCTTTGAACCCATCCTCCTTTAAACCATCAAATGTTCTTTTAGTGCTTTATAAATTGTTCCATCTTGAAATCCCACCAGACAGTCCCTCCTATTCTGGAAAATGGAAATCGGAGTTACAGATATCTATAGACGCTGCAGAATGAAATAAGGTTTTCTGTTTGGTCCACAAAACTACTATTTACAGTAGACAACAGGAGAGAAATTACAAAATTATTTAATTCCGGTACTATTGCCCTTCTAATATTCATGCCTATGACCCGACAGCCTCTGACATCTGCTAGAGATGTCTCAGAGAAAGAGGCAATATGACTCATATTTGGCATAGAACCCTTTTAGGACAGAATCTTAACTAAAATGATCCCCGCCCTGGCTGTAGAATTTATTTTAGTCAACTTTTAGAAAAGACATATACATCATTTTTCGACATATTCTCCTTGTTTTTCAATACACTTTGTCCATCTGTCAACATTTAAAAATGTTGTAGGCTGAGCTGTGAGCCACGAATGCACCGCTATCTTCACTTCTTCATCAGAGGTGAATCTTTGTCCTCATAGGGCTGGTTTCAGGGGACCAAACAGGTGGAAGTCTGCTGGAGCAAGACTATTGGTGTACGCTCAATGTTGTCATCAGCCGTGGATGTGGAAAGGCGTCTGGCTCCTTCTTGATGGATAACACTTGTGCGAACTTCTCTATCCATTTATACCCACTTCTTCGCAACAACAAACATTCTCCATATTGTGCACTAAGTCTTAAGACCACAAAAAACGAATCACTGCATGCTGCTCTTCTTTTGTGCAAATCACAAGTGGGGCATCTATTTTTTCTCGCACCGCATGTTAAAAATGAACTGATGTATTACGTTCACAGCTGCACAGCAGTGACAGGGGAGGCAGTAGCCTTGAACGGAAAGCGCTGATAAGAAAGCACGGCCAGCAGAATTTCTAATATAACAAGATTGTGGATATTTTTTATATATTTATAAAAATATTACTGATATTCAGATATGATCCATGTATCCTACTAATGTCAATAATACCAGAAAAATACAAAAACTTTAAACGGGGCCTCCTATGTCACTTCTTAGCTGCTGCCCGCACTGTTATCTCCACACAGAAATCTACACAACCCCTTCGATAGTGAACTACTTGAAAGAATGGTCGCTTGTGAGCAGGACAATTACAAACTATACTATAATTGCGGAACCCTTGCCCATCCTCTCCTAACACTTCCTATCCTCACCCCCCTTTTCCCCTTTTTTTTTCTCTTATTCCTTCTGCTTTTTCTTTCTTCCACTTTTTCCTTTTTTTTTCTTCTCTTACTAACTAAAATGACTAGATACAGGGGCTCATATATGAATATATGTGCTACCAACTGTACCAAATATACAGCTTTAAGTAAAGACCTCACTATATATGCCTATAGTGAGGTCTTTACTTAAAGCTGTATATTTGTGAAAGCTGGTCTATTACTATATTATACTATCGTATACTCTGCCATACTATACTATGTAATTTAAAAGGTTTTCTCCATAACATTGATCATATTTGTAAGTTAAAGGATCTCTGATTGCTCGTTGTTTGACATTTCTATACTTGGTATTTATTGTACTCCTGAACGCATGATGATATGACCCAACTGCCTACACACATACCATACTCATTATTGTCAACATTCTTTTTGTTTATTTCTTTATCTGCAACATCATTTTAAAAATGTTTCTATGGGACATTGGACATTGCAGTATATCTTCTATTTTCTGTATTGATCATTTAAAAAGTTATATGTTTTACAGCTGTTCAGTACTTTTTAACACATACTTTTAATATACTGTACTTAGTTACAGAGCTGGGATACATAGATCAAACTGTATTAACAGAAAAACAATCTATTACAATAGTTGAAATATCTGTCTAAAATCTGCATTTTCCAGCACATTACCTTTTCAATTAACATAATGCATTAAAGGGAAAAGATCTCCTTAACCAGAATATGATGTATTGATCCTAGGTATGGAAAAGTGTACAAATCAAAGGTCACAAAACAAAGGCACATTGGCTAGTAGGGCAATCAAATAATCAAACATATTAACCAGTTGCCCCGCTGATGTAATGTTAAGCTTGTGTTATATTTTCGTTTCATATGACATTGGATGTTTGGATTTTTTTTCTTTATTTCTTTTTCCTTTTTTTCCTTATGATACTGGCCAACAACTTGCAAACTCAGAGCTCTTGTCTTGAGTTAACATCTTTAAAGTAAACTCTTCATGAGAAAAATATAGGGATGCCATTGATGGCCTCTTTGATGCCTTCTGATTAAGCAGAAGCTGAGGTTGTAGTGCAGGGGATTGGTGTGAATCAAGTTCACCTGGGCTCACACACAACTGTCACTGACACACTCACCTCCCAGCCCAATCAGTTGCATCCAGGGCATTCCCTGCCCCACAGCTACACGTCACAAAAGGGGCGGGAACGCCCATGTCACAGCTGACTGGACCAGAAGGGGTGTGTGTCAGTGACAGCTTTGCCTGGGCATGGTCCCAAGCTCCTGCACATTACTGACCATGTGTACCTTTATACCCGTTATGGGCAATATTTACATTTCAGATATGGGTCTATTAATTTGGCAATAGCTTGGTCTGTACATATGATACAGAAGTAAAATATAGATCATTATTTTTTTAAACAAAAAGGGCTTTCTTTTAGCAATATTGACTTAAAACATATATTTTTTAAAATCTACAGACAAGAAGACCTAACAAAATGAATTTTTTTTTCTAGTTTGATTGTTTTAAAACAGTGTAACTGTATATAAAAGCTAACTTTATTCTATCAAATGTCCTGTATCTAATGACATCGACGTTTATGATTTTACCTTATGGAAGAACAACATTTTCTTCGGTTTCTAAAAGTAAAACTAAAATGACTAATGAATCATTGTATTTATTAAAAAAACTATAAAAAAACCTGCATGCAACATTGTATAGAGAAGCATTAAAAATGCATGGAAAAGTAGAGACATGAAAGGAATTGCCTGCAATAATGTTGTTCATAAATTCACATTACTGCATGTGCATGGATGTGAAAAGATCTAAAACGTGCAATACAAGTCTTGGACACTGGATTTTTATCAACAGTGGCCAGTCACGGCACCTGACATGAACAGAGCAGTGCTACAATCTTATGTTTAGATTACTAACTTGTATTGAGATTATAGTCCATCACAGGAGCGAGCTGGGAGCAGTGGCTACTTTATAAAACACACAGGGACCATGAGGAACAAATGTAGCCACCCTCCAGAAGGAAGGACAGTGTCAGGATCAATTCAGAGGTGATTTAAGGATCTACAGCTGTGTGATACACATATAAGATACATTTTTGTTAATAGTTAGGGTATTTGAATGTATTTTTAAGATTTAACTCCGGAGTTTAGTGTCACATTAATATAGCACTGCCCTGTTCATGTCAGGTGCCGCGACTGGCCACTGTGGATAAAGATCCAGCTCTGGCAGCCAATGAATTATTGTTATTATTATTATTATTATTATTATTATACAGGATTTATATAGTGCCAACAGTTTGCACAGTGCTTTACAAAACTGAGGGAGACAATACAATTAACAATACAATTTCAGTACAGGAGGTAGGAGGGTATGAATAAAAGTAAAGCTATCTAAGTTTTACTCTTCATGCACTTGGATTGAACTTTAGATCGTTGAGCAATGCTAGCTACACATGTGAATTCATAAAAACTAAATTTTTATTGAAACTGGATTCTATTATAGAATGCAGCATGTGTAAGCCAAGAATCATCTGTGCATGACACAGTAGTTGTTTGACACTATCAAAACATGGATAACACATTCTTCACTCACATAGGCTTTAAAAGAATGACAAAATGAGACCTGGCATAAATCAAATCAAACAAGTCAATTGGTCCTAAGAGAATTTCTAGTTTAAAAAGAATGAATATCTATTATTACCCTGATATAAATATTACATTAATGTATAGCTGTATATTGATTTCATTAGTTGACTGTTTTCATTCCTACTTGAAGCATGCACTGTACATTCACACATTAAATATTTTCTTTTTAAGTTCTAAGATGATTAAATCTTTTTTAAGAATTCTTGCAGTGAATTATATTGCTAAGCACCAATTTGTCCTAAGTGAACCCGCCACCAGTCTAACGAGGCCATAAATTCTTCTTCATTTTAATGGGCAAGGTAGTGCGGTGCCGAGAGAGCTTTGGGAGACAATGAGATGAAACAGACTGTCCATTCTGATGAACTTGATTAAACTAATCAAGCGCAGACTTTATAATTACATATAACAGCCTGAGAGTGAAAGTCTCATTACCTATGGAGAGGTTCTGCTGGATTGCTGGGGAAGTATCCCTGGCACAGATCACATACAATTCATTAAATAGATTGATTTTAATATTAATAGCATAGATAAAAGAATCAGTTGTCGTTTACTAGTTAAAACTCCTATTCATTTTTTGTCAAATTCGGAATGATCTGGTCAGAAAGACAAGATTTATTTTGAAATTGATTGCATTCTTTTCTGTATTAACCATTTAAGCATTCTGTTGGTCTCAATGAGATACCTTGTGACAAGATGAAGACTTGCATGGAAACAGGACTGGTGACTGCTCCAGACATTAGCACTTTGTCAAGTCTGTTGATTATATAAATATTGATTTATAAGCTTCTGTATAAAATCCTTTGTTGCCTACACAAGGACAAAACTATAAAACACAAGACCCTATGGCAAAATTATGATAGGGTCCCTTCAGCTTGGATACATTCATTTAGATTAACAAATATGCAATGTGCAAGGTGAAAACCTACATGGAAATACTTACGGCTGGATTTCCATTTCGGGCGCCTGTAGGCATGAATGGAAAATCTGTTTAGCCTGAGCCAGTGCCCTTAGCTGCTGTGGGACCTGCCGGCTTTCACATATGCAGAGAAGGACACCTGTAAGGCTGCCCTAAACACCTATCCACACCAGACAGGCATCTTAAGGTACCCACACACCTTGCGATTATCGTAGGATCGTACGATAATCGCAAGGTGTGTGGAAGGCGTGCAACCGTTTCTACTGTACAGTCGCATGACCTTTGTCTTACGAACATGTTCGAAAACCAGCCGAGAATCGTACGATTTTCGGCTGGTTGGTGGCATGCTCGTAAGATAATTGCCACACGGGCAGGTTTGCGCAAGCGCACACTGCCCGTTCAGCATTGCGGTCATCGGAAGCCCGCCCCTCAGGAGGGCGGGCTTGCAATGATCGCAAGTACGATTTGCCTGTCCAAGATGGGCAGATCGTACGTTTTTTAAAATTACCTTACAACCATCGCAAGACAAAAGTCTTGCGATGGTTGTAAGGTGTATGGCCAGCTTTACATGGCAACCTTATGCAGTGCATTTGCTGAAACTGGTGGTTCCTGTAGGCGCCACTTGTCTTGGAGCAGGAGGGTGAATTTTGTGCTATTGGCAATGCTGTATCATGACATAACACTGGGAATTAGGCAGAGAAGGTACCTGTACGCCATGGAAATACTGAACTAAACAACCTTGTGGAGACAGAGATTGCCTTAGAAAGAGAGATACTATCCTAGCAAGTGAGACTGCCCAGCAGAAAAAAACTGTGTTAAAGATACTGAGACTGAGTAGCCTGTATAGGAAGACTGCCTTAGCCTGCCATGGTTAAAATGAGAGAAAGACACACACTATTCTTGAGAGATGGTCCTGGAGAGACTGTGCCCTAAACAGAGATATTGTCCTATTGACAAGCAAGATTGAGTATGGAAACATCCTATCCTGAAAGGCCAACCCCACAGTAAGATATACTTACCCATCTATTCTCCTTCACAGCCTCCCCACCCTGCTGGAGCCTTTACTCCAGTGACCCAATGGAGTAAAGGCTCCAAAGTTCTACTTTTCCTCAATACAGCACTTTTAGGTCATGCATCCACACCCAAATTTGCAGACCCATTAGCATCTTCAGGGGCTTCTAATGCAATAGTTACACCCTTGTGCCTACACATTCCTTCCTGTATCTCTTTAGTCACCTCAAAAGCCCCAAAACCTGACATGATCAATGTGTTAAAAGTTGCTTCCAGTACCATACTGTCATTTTGTCGAGATAATTTTGTAATATTTCCCTATCCTGCTGATTTGTAATAATAATAACAATAATAATTTTGTGTCAGTGTCAATTTTGTATCAGCAAGACGTCAACATTGCTATGCATTTCATCCCTCAGATCATTAATACATAGATTGAAAAGAAATGCGGCAAACACTGACCCATGTGGTATACCACTGCTAACTTTGGAAATAGTTTTGGTAATAACAACTGTATTTGTCTTCTTTCTTTTAACCTGTCCCCTAACATTTATATTCTTGATTGTACTACACAATTATGAGGAGCAATATCAGAATTTCAAAATCCAGATTTAAACTTACCTAAACTAATTACATTACTTAGATAACCTTTCTTTGATAAATAATAGTTGTACAAGCCATTTTGTAATGTAGGGCGTAGCCAGCCTTCATCTCACGGCTTGCTCCGGCCACTTTCAGAAAGAGCAGTGTCCCTAGTTACCAGGTAACCAGGGACGCTGTCATTACACACTGAGAACTCGGCCGGGCGGCTATGATATCACAGTGGCCTCTCCAGGTTCTAAGTGTGTAATGACAGATGGCATATGCCTCGGCTCGACTGAGCCGTGGTGAAAGCCGAAGCTGGTCGAATGGCCGGCCATTGGCCGGCCGACAGCCTGCTTCTGACAGCTGGGCGGAGACAGCCGTCATCTCACGGCTGGCTCCGGCCACTTTCAGAAAGAGCAGCGTCCCTGGTTACCAGGTAACCAGGGACGCTGTCATTACACACTGAGAACCAGGCTGAGCCGCTATGATATCACAGCGGCCTCTCCGTGTTCTCAGTGTGTAATGACAGATGGCGTCTCTGGTTACGTGGTAACTAGGGACGCCATCTGTCATTACTCTCCCGGACGCTCTGGGAGTCTAATACGGCTCCCGGACGCCCAGGAGAGAAACACTTTTTTTTGGAAGGTTTACTCTGCTCAAACGAGCAGAGTAAATCTTTCCTTGCGATCTGTGTTTTGTTTTTTTTCTGACATGGGGCTGCTGGCCGCCCTCAGTCAGAAAAATCACCATAGGAATGCATAGCTAGATGCCTATTGGCTATTTCAATTTGCAATAGCAAACTAGCTATTGCTTCCACCCACTGCTGCTGTCAATCAGCAGAGGGGGTCCTGCAGTTCTCCATCAGGTCCCCCTCTGGTGATTGACAACAGCAGAGGGTGGGTGCAATAGCTAGTTTGCTATTGGCTATTGCAAAGTGAAATAGCCAGTAGGAATTTAGCTATGCATTCCTATGGTGTCTTTTTTTTTCTTTGACGGCAGCAGAACCGCTCGGCCAATAGAAAAAAAATAGAAAACGATTGTGCGGAGCTAGCAGTGACAGCTAGCTCCGCACAATCCTTTTCTATTTTTTTCTACTTTATTAAAGGAGAACTATGAGGTGAGTGCTTTTCACTCATGATATACAGCTGAAATCAGCCGTACAAGCCTGAAGTGAATAGCCGAACAGCGTTCGGCTCACTTCACTTCGGGTCGGTTATTCACTCGGCTGCCGTCAGCAGTTTAGTGAATAGACCCCTTAATGTTGGTAAAAATGACCGTTCCATTTCAAACGGCAGCCGCTGTAATGTTCTAAATCTGTACAAAATTCAATGCAACACGGCGACCTGGAGGCATTCTGTACACAGTTACACCAACTGTACACCACACAGTTGTACACAGTTGCTTCTGTGATTGGCTGACTGATTTTCCCAGAAGTCTGCATTGAGATACAAGTATAAATCCCTCGTAATAGCTATTTCATTTTTGGTGAGATAATCCCTAAGGATTAATTACTACTAAAGGGATGCAGACATCCTAATACAACACAGAAAGCCCACCAGCTGATTATAATGAACACAGACCCTCCCATTCAGGAATCAGTTTGGAAAGGACATGCTGCAACAAACAGCTATTTCTTCAGAACAGATAGGAACCTACAGCAAAGTTTGTTAAAATCCTTGTAATGTACATTGATCACCCAGAGGGGATTGATTTTTTTCTCAACAAAAGGAGAACTACGAGGTGAGTGATTTTCACTCATCCTCATAGTTAGAGCCGACGTGTGACAATTAAACTGTCACCCGTCGGCTTTATTGATCTGGAAGTGAGTAGACACATACCGCCGCTCGCTCACTTCCCTATCATCTCCCTGCAGAGAGTGGTAACTATCAGTCACCGCTCCCTGCAGGGATTCGCCCCTCTCCGATCCTCTAGCGCTAACTGGAGGAACGGATGGGGGAGGGGAAGGGCACAGATAGTCTCTAGATAGGCAGAGCCAGCTGTCAATCAGCCAGCGGTGTGGATCTCGACAGTATTGTCGGGATCTGTCCTGTCTGCGGTGCTCTCAGTATATAGCTCGCTATAGCTCTCTATATATACTGAGCTTTGGGTCAAGGGAGGAGGTAAGTAAATGTCCTCCCGTGACCATTAAGAGAACTATGGGATAAAAAGTATACCCCCATAGTTCTCTTCTAAGTAATGGTACATCATCTGCTGTATGCCAATCTTTGTGGTACTACCTCAGTTGAAAAATACTTAGAGCTTGTGTTCACCAGCGTTGCTGTCAAATGCTGGCTCTTGCATTCAAACACAGCAGCATTCACAAGCATGCATTTGAAGATGAATCACTCCAAGAGGATGTCAGCATTCATCTTGTCTCCCTAACGCTATGGCTTGTGGACTGTCCTTTTGTGACCATACATTATGATATCAGTGGGCCTCAGTTACCACCAGAGAGAAGGAGGATAGGCTTTGGGCGCCAGTCTTTGCACATGCAAGGGCAGGGACAAGGTATGTAAAAGTTCTTTACAATGGTCCCCTAGACATTAATGAGCAGCTAGCCCTTGCAGTGCATGGTAGCCCAACTGCAAAGGAGGGTATTTTTTTACCACAGAGATATGCTTTATGTACTTGTAGATATGAATCTCTTTTCCCCATCACATTCTTTTTCAGTTAGTTTGTACCATACATTCTGGCATAACTGAGGTCCCCAAGCCCTACTCCATAAAAGCCATGGATTTCATAAACTCTACTGAGAATGCCTAACAAGCCTGAAAGAGCTGCACTGTATGTATAATATTAGG
>NW_017306350.1:533848-552734 GCF_000935625.1 Nanorana parkeri | reverse complement strand
TATATATATATATATATAAAAATACAGCTACCTCCTCATGTATCACTTGCCCCTCCCTTTTAGATTGTAAGCCCTCGGGGGGCAGGGCCCTCCTTCCCATCTTGTTTTGAATTGTATTGTGATTGTAATGGCTTCCTTATATTGTAAAGCGCTGCGCAAACTGTTGGAGCTAGGGGGAGGAAGGAGAAGGGGGAGAAATCAGGAGGCAAAGCCTCCCCCCTCCTTCAAAGCACTATTGTCCCCATATTAATGTGCACAAGGGCCTCATTTCCACAATCTTAGTACAGTGAATATCAGGCCTTCCCCCCAAGATGTGTAAGTACAGGATATATAGTACTCCTTGTTACTTTTTACAAAAAAGTAAAACGGTAAATAAAATTTGTTGATAAAAGAAAAAATCCATATTTGGTAACTGACATCAACCAGGATGCCAGGACAGTTTGCTGACATTTGCAATGGGAGCAGCAGCAGCAGAAGATCGTTGTGGCACAAGTCATGGTCTAAGTGGGTGTTGCAGCAACGTTTATTTATTTTATTTTTAACAAAGGACTTTTCATGATGTAGGGTATTTATATTTACTTTTTTAACTTTGTAGAGGGAATGTTGGTGTGGTTTGGGAAGGGGCACATTCTTAGTATCCCCACTATCCAGGCTGCCTGCTTTCATAAGGGTCTGGTATAAATGTCCAGGGGCTCATGCTGTTTTTTTGGCTGGGGACCCCTTTTAAAATTCATACCGGACCCTTATTTAGTAGATAAGGGTCTGGTATTGTGTTTCTGAGGGTACCTCCAGCAACTGTCATTTAGTAGCTGTAGTTTTTCTTTTCCTGAAAGTCACTTTTTGCAGGAGTACATTGTACTGGTGCATAACTTAATGTACAGGTTTAAGGCATCCCCAAGCATTTTTTAAAGGGAATTATGTATTTTTTACTAGTAAAAAATATATAAGTGATCATAACAAATCCATAAATGGTGTACCAAAATGTGACATAAATGAAAATTTAATTTATGTCACATTTATGTCACATTTTGGTACACCATTTATGGATTTATTTTGATCACTTATATATTCTTTGCTAATCACTATTACATGATTTAAGGTCAATGGCTACTCACTGCTGTTCGGTCTATTCTCATAGATGCCGAACATCAGTGAGTAAATAGCCGAATGCCGCTGGCTCGGCTATTTTGCTCGGTACCTCTGTGGTACCAAGCAGAAATAGTTAAAAAGTAGAAAAAAAATAGAAAACGATTGTGCAGAGCTAGCAGTGGCCAACTGTTTCTATTGGCCGGGCGGTTCTGCTGCCGTCAAAAAAAAAAAAATCACCATAGGAATGCATAGCTAGATTCCTATTGGCTATTTCAATTTGCAATAGCCAATAGCAAACTAGCTATTTTTCCCGCCCTCTGCTGCTGTCAATCACCAGAGGGGGACCTGATGGAGTACTGCAGGTCCCCCTCTGCTGATTGACAATAGGCAGGCTATTGCAAATTGAAATAGCCAATAGGAATCTAGCTATGCATTCCTATGGTTATTTTTTTTTATTCTGGCGGCAGCCAACGGCTCCGATTTTAGAAGAAAAAACAAAACAAAAACAATGAGCAGGGAAAGGTTTACTGGGAGAAAGTGTTTCTCCCCCGGGCGGCCAGGAGCTGTATTAGACTCCCAGAGCGTCCGGGAGAGTAATGACAGATGGCGTTCCTGTTTACCAGGTAACCAGAAACGCCATCTGTCATTACACACTGAGAACACGGAGAGGCCGCTGTGATATCATTGCGGCCCGGCCGGGTTCTCAGTGTGTAATGACAGCGTCCCTGGGTACCTGGTAACCAGGGGCGCTGCTCTCTCTGCAAGTGGCTGGAGCCAGCCGTAAGATGACGGCTGTCTCTGCCCAGCTGTCAAAAGCAGGTTGTCGGCCGGCCAATGGCCGGCCGCTCGGCCAGCTTCGGCTTTCACCTCAGCTCAGTCGAGCTGAGGCATACAGGTGAAACTCGAATAATTAGAATATCGTGCAAAAGTTAATTTATTTCACTAATGCAACTTAAAAGGTGAAACTAATATATGAGATAGACTCATTACATGCAAAGCAAGATAGTTCAAGCTGTGATTTGTCATAATTGTGATGATTATGGTTTACAGCTCATGAAAACCCCAAATCCACAATCTCAAAAAATTTAAATATTACATGCAATCAATAAAACAAGGATTGTACAAAGAACAATATCGGACCTCTGAAAAGTATAAGCATGCATATGTACTCAGTACTTGGTTTTGGCCCCTTTTGCAGCAATTACTGCCTCAATGCGGCGTGGCATGGAAGCTATCAGCCTGTGGCACTGCTGAGGTGTTATGGAAGACCAGGATGCTTCAATAGCCGCCTTCAGCTCTTCTGCATTGTTCGGTCTCATGTCTCTCATCTTTCTCTTGGCAATGCCCCATAGATTCTTTGCTTTGCTTTGCTCACCTATCCCTTGTGACAACCCCTCAAATTGTGTATATGGTTTGTTTTCTGAAGTTTATTGCATCAGAAAACATGCTGTAAACATTCTTAATGTGCCCATACACCTTACGAATATCAGCCGAGTTTCGTTTGCGATCGCGTTTTCGTCTGATATTCGTAAGGTTGATGGGCAGTGTACAACCGCAAATACTGTACAATCGTATGACTTTTGACGTTCCAACAGGTTAGAAAACTTCTGTAGAATCGTACCATTGTCACAAGGTTGGTGGTGTTTCCATATGTCAATTGCGCAACAAAAATCCGTGCGGTACATTAACGAAATTCGTCCAGGTGATTTCTGCTAAAGACCGCTAATTGAACTGTGCAATGGCCGGGGCAGGATGGGGCCACCGTACGAAAATCATACGACGGTTCGATCAAGGTGCAAGGTTTATGGGCACCTTTAGCCTGTCATTGGCAGAATCATTAGTTGAAACAAAAGGAAAAAAGTTTGAAGAAATGCAGCTACCACACCTAAAGACTGCAAAATTTTACATGTTTTATTTGAGGTTAGTTCTCCTTTATTGTTCTTTTTTTACACAGAAAGGTCAGGTTGCATGCATAATGACATCACTATTGACCCCTATCTAATAAATGTCATGTCTCATGTCTTGTTTGGAGGTATAAGAAGACACCGTTAAACTCCTATTAAGATATTGCATATTACAGTACTACCTATCTTTTTTCTGGCAGTGAATCGGACACCAGCCAGGGCCTAAACTAAAAGGTGCTCCGCTTCACCAAGTGTAGTTTGAAAGACTTATTTTTCAATACATAATCTTATCTGCATCCAAGAACTGGACTGTTCACTATTAAGAAGTAATGGGAATAAAATATGAAGTCTTCAGAGTATTATATAATTCTGAGAGTGAGCAGACTACTTGACAGAGTAAAACATTGTTTACTTTTTTTAACTTTATGCGGAATATACAAACTACACTCCATCCAACACAGCAGCGTTGTGTACTATGCTGCAGTCCAGTGACCTGCATTGCAGTCCAGTGTGCTGCATTTTTTGCAGCTTTCCGGACCACAGATCACACCTGCATGATGTGAACATGGTACATAGAAAACAATTTTGTGCCCTGACTGTGACTTGTGTTGTTCGGTTGCTGAAAATGCCGATCACCTCATATAGCGTGTGTGTTATGGCTAAACAACTGAAACATCACATCAGAATATATGCACATATACCTTTACAAGTGCTGACAATGCAGCAGCTAATTTTTGGAAATCTAACAAGTTTCTCTGTATACACATCAACACCAAAACAAGGCTTCTTGGGGATGCAACTGTTTAAGAATAAAGAGAGACTCCCTGTTGTTCTACTTTTTCATCAGCAGCATCCATGTGAAAGTGAACAGCCAATAAACTTTCTGCAAAGACAGTTTTCTCTTTACAGACATCGATACATAACCTTTAGTGGTCTCCATAGGGTCATTAGATCCATTAGACTGTAGACTCAGCACTGCCTTAGCTCGTAAGTTAATACAGTTGAGACTTTTTTTTACATTCCTGATGGGAAAGTAGATGCACATTTTAAAATATTTCATAGATAATTCCTTAAGTAAATCAAGCACTTTTTCAGGGTAGTGATGGATATTGTGTCCTTTGATAGAACATTCTCCATCAAACTGCAATAATCCAGACTTGCACATTTTAAGCCTTACCTAACCCTTCATATCAAAGTAGGAGGAGTAATAAAATTTGTACTTTTTTTTTCCCCTTACAAGTCGTACTCAATAAATCTGAATAAATTAACAACGCATTACTAAAGCTGCTACATTAAATTTGCATAGTGCATTTAATGAATATGCAACTGCAAGTGGAAAGGTCTGCAACTGTGAACCTTCTAAATTAGCATAACTACTTCCAGCGTGTTCCTTAAATAATGCTTTCATTTGCACATCACTGAGTTGGCTAATTCCAACTTCAGTCAGGGTAGCCTTGTAATTAAGACTCTTGCTTTAATTTTTAATGAAGTTTATGTTACATCAATCCTGACAGTAATGAGAGGACAAGGAAACAAAAAGCCTGCTAATAATTAAATTCACAAACCAGTTTGAGGGATAATAATTCCTGAGGAGAAATTACATGACTAATTATTAATTAAATATTCATACTATTGCGGAGCTGTCTTACTTAACAGCTTCTTTTGTTGGCTTTGCTGTGGATACTTGCTGAAGCCATTCAGAATTTTAAGGTCTCTTGTTAATTTTAATACATTGTTAATCAATGTGACAGAGGGAAAAAATAGAAAAGTGTTAATTGGTATCGTTTTATTGTGTCTAAATATTACCACAGTTGGTTTAGTTTTCATAGAATTAATCTGGGTAGTCTAAAATTGTTTTATTGAAACATAAATCAATATAATATCCATAAACTTCTAATAGTGGGACAACTTGACCTTTTTCACAACATTATTGTTTACAGATAATTACACCAACTCCTTAAGAGGTTATTTTAATGAATTTGTATTTATCAAAGTAAAAATGAATAAAAGAGAACCATGACAGCAAAGACAAAATTTGGAGAGATAACTCCTTAAGGACCATATGCATTTCATCATGTTTGACTGGGCAATTGGCATCATAATTTGTTTAAATTTTTTCCTAGTCTGCCACATTAGTTCAAAAACATGTTGCTTCTTTTTTGTGTCAAAGACTTTATTTCACAAAAAATTGATATTCCAATGTTATATGGACACCGGTTGAATAAATAGCCCACCAAAGTTTTTTTTATTTCTTATGGATCCCAATAAAAAGACCTCTCCTTTATATTTCCACATACTGCCCCACTGCTGAGCTCAAAAGTGTGTCAGACCCTTGATGCTGAATTGTACAGTTATTGATTTACAATACTGAAAAATCCACAGGAGTGTAAGTGATAGTCTTTAGAATGTCCATGATTGGAAAGAAGAATCAGAAACTTAGAAAGTTTATCTTGACCTAGGTGTCCACGGGAAATAAAAAAGGAAGGGGGCTGAATGGGTCTACCAGTACCTTGGCTGATATAAAACCACCTACACAGGGGGGCAGAGCTAGCTCATGGCGGCGGACGGCAGCACTTTCTAATTTCTCTTTCATTATTAACCCTGTCACATACCTCCTCTCCCAGCGAAATCCCAATTAAGCAATACAGCCCTGTGCATGCCCACATGTGTATTTATATATATCTTCCCCACTAGCTATCACCCAGCACCTCAGTGGACCCTCCCTTTCTCCCATTTCATCCCTTCCCACCCCCACTTCCATTCCATCCGCAAATAATCCTAAGATCAGGATCCGTCCCTTCCTCTCCTTTTCCTCAACATGTCCCCTATCCAACCCCCCTAATTTTGACACCACAACCGCTATTGATGGAACAATCCGCTGAATGCTCTACAAAACTTCCTCATATTGATACATCTCTACATGGGGGTAGGAATAAAGGAGAGTAGTTAGGCTTCCCTAACGTTATATTCCTGGCTGAATGATAGGACATTACTATATGCTTATAATAATGTCGCCTTTACTATCACCTTAAACTCTGATGTTACACAGCAAAGTTATTGTTTTTTTTGTTATATGTTTATATTGATGCCTGGTCCGGTTGCAGATGCTGTCGCCTGAGCTTCTTTTACCCCAAATAGGCCGCACACCCTGAGACGAATATTTTTTTAAAAAGTTGTTTTTGTTCTTCTCGTGCGTAGGGTGTGTAATAGGGGATTTACTCCCCACTTTAGTGGTCGACAGTTAGCTCGACCTTTCCCCCCAAACCTCTTGGGGGTTTATTTTTATTTATTTTTATTTATTTATTTTCTTTTTATTTAAATTTTTTTTCTTACTTTTTTGTTGTTGTTTTGTTTTTCTTTCTTTCTCTCCCCTCCTTCCCCTTCCTCCATCTAAACACCTCCACTACCTCTACTTCTTCCTCCTCTTACTCCAATGCTAGGTAATCCTTCCTTCCCTCCAGGAAGAACTTCGTCTTCCTTTCTATCATGGACACGTTCTAAACCATCTTCCATCTATTCAGCCCTTTCCTCCACTGGGATTAAACCCATGACTGATCTACTCCCTACGGGAGGCGCGCTTCCGGGCCGATGGCTCCAATACCTTCAGGTCTGTAGTTTTTATCGCTCATTATCCGCTCAAACAAATCTCCATAGACCACTCACCACCTTCGAGACCATCTGCTTGTCAACCACCACTCCTACCCATACCATCTCCCTGCTATACTGCCTACTAATATCGACACAGTCTTCCCCACGCCCATATTTTGTGAAAGCCTGGGAACGTGATCTCGCTCAGGATCTCACCGATGAAGAGATCAGATCCGCGTTTCTCTTCACACATAAAATCTCTCTCGCCAGCTCGGTCCAGGAAACGAGCTACAAATTACTGACGAGGTGGTACCGCTCTCCTAGTCTCCTTCACCAAATTTTTCCCGGCTCCTCCTCACTATGCTGGAGATGCTCCTCACACGTCGGTTCTCTATATCACATCTGGTGGTCCTGTCCACTGATCACGTCTTTTTGGGAACACATTTTTCATATTTATCATCAAGTGACTGGTTCTGTCCTTAGCCCCTCTCCCAAAATCGCTCTCCTATCCATTTTCCCAGGACCCATTTCACACTTCAAGAAAAATCTTCTCCGTTTTTTTGTCTCTTCAGCTCGTTCTCTTATACCTAGACACTGGAACTCAGCCAGAGATCCCACCATCAGGGAATGGATTACAGAACTATGTCGCGTTATGCACATGGAAATGCTGACGGCTCACATACATGACAGAAACTCGCAATGTCATACCACATGGGCACCCTGGCTCCTGTATATGGACTCAGATGACTTCAGATCGCTTTAATTCTCCTAAATGGAAGGTCAATACTTTAGCTTGTCCTGGCTAATCCCATTATCGCCTACCTCAACAGAAAAATCATCTAATTATGCCTCCCCATACACCTTCTTCTCCGCTCTTCTCTTTCTCCCCCTTCATTTCTCTACCCAATCTTTCCTCCTTTTGGGAAGTGTTGTTCCCACAAGCAAAACCTGATAGTTCTGTTACCTTCCCATGATACAAATTTGTCAAACGTGATCCTGTTCATGCATTTACTTGTATGTTTTGTATGTCTTGACTTTGAGATGGAAACTTCAATAAAACTTTATTATTTAAAAAAAAAACACCTACACAAGAAATGAAACTAGTGGGTAGAATTTTTAATTTTTCTGTTATCTGGTGCATTGCTAAAATACAAAGTGCACAAGTCTGCGGTTGTTAGATGTTATCTTGTTTAATCTTTACATGTACAAATTGATATGCTTTAAAAAAGAAAATCTTATAGCAGCCATGGATCATTTTCCTTTTTAATCAAGGCTGACCAAAGAGCATACTGATCCTTAAAGTTGAACTCCAGGATAGGCAAAAATAGTCAAAATATAAGATGTATGTATATTCGTACTTGAATCTTGGCGTGCTTTGTTTATTTCTTCCAAATCTGTGCAGAAATCCAGTGTGAAAACTTCCCTTCATCCTAGATATTCCTATATTACAGGGGTAGTGAATTAAAATGCAAGGAGATCCAGTGAGTTACATTTTCATTGGTTTTAACTACATTACAGAGTGACATGTATTTTTGTACTGTACTAATGAGTGAAGTGTTACATTGCAGTGTGCTACTAAGGTACATGTCACGCAGCACACTGCAAGGGAACAGTCTCTCTATAGCTTGGAGTCAGTGGTGGAGCACCATGGCCCAGTTGCAGCTGTGACCGATGTGACCCTGGTAGTTCTGCCACTGACTCCAACCTGTAAAGGAACTGATCTCAGCAATACATTACATAACAATGTAGAATATCTCCAACTATAGAGGACTACATATCCAAGCAATACATTATACAGCAATGCAGAATACCGCCAACTATAGAGGACTACAAATCCCAACAATACACTATATAACAATGCAGAATACCACCAACTATAGAGGACTACATATCCCAGCAATACATTATACTACAATTCAGAATATCGTCAACTATAGAGGATGACATATCTGAGCAAAACATTATACAGCAATGCAGAATACCATCAACTATAGAAGACTACATTATACAGCAATACATTTATACAACAATGCAGAATACCACCAACTATAGAGGACTACATATTCCAGCAATACATTATACAGCAATGCAGAATACCATCAACTATAGAAGACTACATATCCCAGCAATACATTATACATCAATGCAGAATACCATCAACTATAGAAAACTACATATCTCAGCAATACATTATTACATTATATAGCAATGCAGAATAATACCATCAGCTACAGAGGACTAAAAATCCCAGCAATACCATATACAACAATGCAGAATAATATAAGCTACATACTGTGTTGCTCTGTGGTGGCAGCCTGATGTCTCCAGGATCTCTGGAGTGTTGTGTGGGCTCTCAGGTGAGCTGTGCAGGCTCTCAGGGGCTGTGTGGGCTTTCAGGGGTGCTGTGTAGTTCTCAGATGGGCTATGCAGCTCTTAGGGGGGCTGTGCAGCTCTCAAGGGGGTCAGTATGGATCTAAGGGGACAGTACGGCTCTCAGAGGAGGTGTGCGACACTCAGGGGATCTTTGTGGCTCTCAGGGGTCTGTACAGATCTAAGGGGGCCTGCGTGGCTCTTGTCATAGAACTACTGAGCACTTTTGGATGAACATGATTATTTATTAAATTATACAAAGATATTTAAGGAGATATATGTTATAGGTTATATGTTATACATAGGTTATTGTCATATATACAGTATGTATCTATATGTGTTCCAGGGAGGTTTTGTGCTATTAATTTAAGTCAGTGGACATATGTCAGTTTGTCAATCATGTATTTTTTAATAATTAAAGAAAATTATATTTTTATATAATATGTGACTTTTGTGTTATGTTGAACTGGGTCTCCTTGCATTTGGTAGATGACACCCATCTTTTTCTTAGTTGTTGCATTCAATCCGTATTCAGAACAACCCAGTCCCACCTAATCACAGCCAGCACATATGAACTTGCCCAGCAAAGGCTGATCCCACCCAATGCTTACCCTGTGGCTCCACTGTGGTAGATTAACATACAGCAGACCCACAGGGCTGCCAGTGAGTCTACATCAAATACTTCCCATTGTAGGGAAAAGTGCTATGAATGCTTGGAGGTGTAGTTTTGAGAGTACATTCTGGTGCTTCCTGGTAGCACAAGGTAGTGCTACCTTCCACACCCTTTAGTCTCAAGTGACTGATGCTGTAATGGAAAGAGAATATAGTGTGGGCAGGGCTCAGCTCACTGCTGAGAATTGATCCCAACAACATTGAACATGAACACGCAGCAGCTCCTACAAGGCGCTGTCACTCAATGGGAGGAGAGAAGAGTGGGGAGAATCCTGACAATATTGTCGGGATCGCTTCTCAGCACAGAGCTTAGCTCCACCCACATTTTTTATTACAGGAGCACATTGCAATATGTACTCCTGTATCATTAGGAAACTACAAATTTCAAAAATAAAAATACATCTAAACCTTTAAATGGATGACATATGGTTTGATAAAGCACTGTATATCAAAAGCAATTGCCATTTTTTTTTTTAAATACGGTTTTTAGAGTCTGTGTGCATTTTAAAGTTGCTAAACACTTGTCAGAGATGTAAGTCAGCCATTTGAAGATACCTGCTTTTGTGTTCACATAGCTTGTAGAGCACCCTAAGATTCCGGAAGCAGCCACAGAAAGAAGGAACTAAAATTGTGTTAGCACCTCACTTCACTATTGGCCTATCACTATTATGGACAGCTTCACTAAAGTACAGTGAAAAGCAAAAGGTGAGGGTAGGTATCCATTAGGGATGCACCGATACTAGTATCGGTATCGGTGCCGATGCCGAGTATTTGGACGAGTACTCATATTCGCCCAAATGCTCAGATGCCTAGCACGATACTTCCTGTATCAGGAAGCTGGGCACCGCATCATTACACGCTGCCCGGCTTCCTGGTTGCTGGGACGCTGGCCAATCAGGAAGCTGGGCAACGTGTAATGACGTGGTGCCCAGCTTCCTGATTGGCCGGGAAGCCAGCCTACCGGCCAATCAGGATGCCTGGCACCACGTCATTGCGCGGTGCCCGGCTTCCTGATTGGCCAGAAAGCCGGCATCCATGCTTACGCGTCACATAGTGACGAGAAGCATGGGGACGGCTTCCCTGCTAATCGGGAAGCTGGGTGGCAAGTCCTTGCATGCCGCCCGGCTAATCAGGAAGTCAGGTGGCGAGTCATTACATGCCGCCTAGCTTCCTTAATGGGAATTCTGGTATCAGTATCCAGTATCGGCAAGTACCGAAAAAAATATCAGTACTCAATACTGAGATACCGGTATCGGTGCATCCCTAGTATGCATGAATGGGTTCAGATGCAAATAAAAGCACCAGGGGCTTCACATAGGTGATATTTATTTTTAACAACTAGATACTGTAAATGCAACAAATACTTTTCTGAATCTATGGTTATGTAATGCACAGGTTCTCTAGTCTTCTCTCTTCCTCACTGTAGAGTGGGAGAGTCCTTCTTTGTGTGCCTTGTGACATGGGCACTTCCCATTAGGTCCATTGGTGGGGCCAAACAGAGTCCAGCCATGGCATTACGGTCTCATGATGAGGGATGGCAAGAAGACCAACTGACGTTGGGCCCAGTTTTCAGTGCTGAATTACTGGTCTTTACTAGCAGAAGAGGTGCCATGGAGGGTCACATGAAGGCTGAGTTTGGTGAGTACAAATGGCTTTGGAAGTTTAAAAAAAATGATAAATGGTTAGGAGGGATGGCATGGCATTTATTTTTGCCCAGAGATGGGCTTTAACCTCTTGCTGTCCGCCCGTTGTGAAAAAACGGACAGACGCGGACTCACATTGGCGGGTTTCTTTCTCACAGCAGACAGTTTTTTTTTCTGCTCGCGCGCGCCCCCTAGCGTGCGCACGGGCAGGAAAATCCCGCCCATTCTTTACAGCCGTTACCGGCTGTTTGACATACATACGATCGGCGGCTCTATAGCCTGCCTTGTATGCCTCCATAGCCTGTATGTATGTGCTGGCTTGCTGCGTGCACCCCCTCCTAGAGTGCTGCCGCCGCCGACATAAGTGCCACCCCTTCCTGACCCCTCACCTTCTATCCCGGGATCCGCTAGCCCATCTGTGGCCTGGACCAGCTCGGGAGGGCATCAGGAGGTAAGATGGGAGGGAGATCAGCATCTTCCTCCTTGCTGAACTCCCTCCGTACTGTGAATGCGGAAGTCATGTGTAATACATGACTTCCGCATTCACCTGTCAGTCATCTGGCTGCTATAGCCAGAGAGAAGAAGCTGATGAAGCAGATCTGTGCTTCATCAGCTTCTTTTGGAGTCCCCAGGTGACTTTAGGGGCCTTGGAGAGGACCTGTCAGTGTGCCTTTGCTATTATATAGGGGGATTGTTATCCCAATAGGGGGATTGTTATAGACCCAATTTTGGGTATTTTTTAGTTTTTTGAGGTTTCGCACGCGTGCACAATTTTAAGGCTTGACATGTTTGGTGTCTATTTACCCGACGTGACCCCATCTCTTATATTTTAGAGAAAAATTGGGTAATAATAAATGTTTTCTCATTTAATATAGGGGAAACAGTTTTTTTAAAAAAATTTCGGTAATTTTTCCATAATATATTAAAAAAATTAAAATCCCAGTGGTGATTAAATATGTGTCCCCAAAAAATAGTATAAAATTAATTTTAGTACGGCGTTACATGACGGAATAAATGTCAGTCAAAGTACCGCAGCGCTGCATACTGAAAAATGGCCTGGACAGGAAGATTGTTTAACACCGCGGACTTCAAGGGGTTAACAAAACTGCAGATTTCCACACATTGTAGATGTCATGAAATTTGAATGCATTCAGACAACATTCAATTTTGATACATGTGTAGGGAAATGTTTTTAAAATTACTATGAGAACAGGAACACATTTTACAGCGAGTGAATCAATAAAAACTGCTTTTAGTGCATGAACATGTATGTTATTGCGTGTCTGGTAAACTATACATTACTATACATTACTAAATTCTGCAAGATATGTTTGAAGCGGATGCATTATTTGAAATACAGCATTGTTTTCTTGCCATGTGAATGAGGATCTTTCTAGAGTTTTCTTCTCTAAACATCAGTGTTAAAGGTTGGCATACATTGTACGATTTTCATTCGGAAATTGTACACAAACGGTCTTTCAAATGAAAATCAAACAGTTGTTGGTACATCATCGATTTTCATTTTTGAGATTGCGCTCAAAATTTTTTCGAAATTTTGTTTGACCGAACTAAAATTGATGGGGTTTTTGTCCGTCAAAAATCTCAGCAAGAATACAGTACATGAAAGAATTGGGAAGCTGGGTGGCGAAAGAAAATTATTTACAGTGTTCATCAAAAATTGGTTGGTTAATATGGCTAACGAATGATTTCTGAATTTGACATTTGACTATGCTTGATGGGGAAGTCTAGGTATAATCAAATGAGGGCTCGCGCCAGAAACAAAATGTTTAAAACAAAAATTGTACAATGTATGGACACCTTACGGCAGGGGCAAGATCTACTTTTCAAATGACGAGCTACATGAGATCTACCAACGAAAAAAAAAACTCCCTCGCTCTCTCTCCTTGTTCATACGCCTGGCTGTCTCTCCTATCTATCCTGGCAGTCATTCCTCGTTCTTTCTCCTGCCTGTCTCTCCTTGCTCTCTCTTTCCTGGCTGTCTCTACTTGCTCTCTCCCCTGGCTGTCTCTCCTTGCTCTCTCTCTCCTGGCTGTCTCACCTTGCTCTCTCCCCTGGCTGTCTTTCCCCTCTCTCCTATCTGTCTCTCCCTGCTTTCTCTGCTGGCTCACCTTGCTGTATTTTGCAACAGGCTGTGTAAACTAATATTCTTTGGTGTAATACACAGCACTTCAACCACCAGTATCCAGCAGAAAGGTGTCAGGGAGCTTGGCTCAGCAGACTCAGGCTAATAGGTAATCATGTGTGCACAGCTAAATAAATATACCAAAATGGAATAAAGGGGCCGCCATCACACCCTTCGTGATCTACTAGCATCACCATTGAGAGCTACTAGTAGATCACGATCTGCCTAATGGGCACCCCTGCCTTAAGGCAACCTTTTCATCCCCTTCTTGTAATAAAGAGTGTAGTCAGAAGACCAGCTGACATTCTGCAAGAGTTAAAACCTGTAGAATATACAATTGTTTCAAAGAGTATGGTTAATGTATAAATGATTACATTATCCGCAACAGATATGAACAAGGTGAATATTATAGTTGCTAGTAAGAATAAAAAAGAATCATAACTAGCCAAGTGCTTCTAAAAAGACCTTTGCAGTTTTGGTTTTGGGCTTGTGTTGATGATATTAGTTTTACATCAGTTTGAAATGCTTCTAACATCATTCATAATTAATTGACAGTTGCATTTGACCTACAATTGTAATCCTTACCTGCATTTAACCCGATTCAACTGGATTTTGCATTCCCATAGACGTGTAAGGGAATGCAAAACCATTCTGGTGTAGGGAAGCCTGGAAACATGGGCATTCTATTGGCTGCTATAAGACAATATAGACTTTTGAAGCAATTTTTCCTCAGACAGTTTGATAAATGAGGACCTATACAGATAGGTAATTTTTCATCACTAAGAGACCCTAGATGTTTCTTGTAAAATTTTCTGCTAATTGTTCCAACATACTTTTATTTTCCATTCACCAATGGATATATATTATTAAATGAAAAAGATTATTTTGAAAACATATATTAATGTTGTTTGAAGATTTATGGGGTTATTCACAAAAGGGTGAATAGTCTGGAGAAGGCAGGAGAAGTGAACAATCTAGGACAACATAGCTGAACTGGAAAGTGAGCTGAATTGGAGAAATTTGGGAAATCAGCTAGTTTGGCCTAGATTGTTCACTTCTCCTGCCTTCTCCAAACTCTTCCCCTTTTTATGAATAACCATGTTAGTATAGTAGATATCAGAAACATTTACCAATAACATTTAAATATACCAGATCAATACTTTTTATTTGTCATAAGTATATGCAATAAGAGAACTATTAGTAAAGCATTTTAAGCTGGCCATACACTATGCACATTTCGGCCAGTTCTTGATGAACCAGCCAAAATTCACAAAGAGTGTGCCCCTGTCAGCACTCTTCCACCTGGCATCCCTCGATTAGAAGATTAAACGAGCCGGTTGTAAAATCTTCGGCCTAATGGTGTTTGCAGCCAGTCAGCTGTAAGCACCATTCGAGTATCCTGACAGCGGCCGGTGGCTGGCGAAAACAATGAAAACAGCACAGGATCCCTCCATCTATGCTGCTTATCGGAGATGGAGGAATCTGTGATATTTCCAGCTGAACAAAAAAAATAGTACAGTGTGTGGCCAGCTTTAGTGGAGCATGAACTGAAAGATAGATAGAATTATCTTTATTATGTTCTCATGTTTCTCTAAAAAGAAGGGGAGATCCAGCTGTACAAAAACAGTATTATATCAAACAATGATAAAAAAAAGCTTGTACATGGAAAGTATTGCATTGGCGGACCAAAAAAATATTTTATTCAGAGTTTCTGATGAATAATAAAAGTTCTTCTAGCAACAAGACATGAACAACCAGATATTTGTAATACTGTGAATATCTGGCAGAAAGGGTAGCTTGAACACTATTGTTTATATTACAGAGTGAAAGTGTATTTATTTTTAGCAAAATGCCGGAAGAAAGAATTGTCTTGACCTATATTGCCTCGCAGAAACCAATTACATTTGTTGTAATGTAATTTTATTTTGAAAGATTGAAAATGATCATTTTATTGGTTGTTATAAGGCACCTTTATATAGACTATAGAACAATTGTATAAATAATGGCTTGTACAGAGGGGCAAACTTTGGTGTCTATCATTTCCTTTCAGTAAGGGACCCTAGTTGTTTCCTGTGACGTTTTCTGTAAATCATTCCAACATATTTTTCTTTCCATACTTTCCATACATTTCTTTCCATTCACCTATTATTTTGAAAACATATACTAACTAATTTTATGTGTTTGTGGATCTAGGGAAAGGCATTGTACAACATACTGATGTATGTACGTTTTGCTGTGAAACATTCACTCCATATGATTTGTTAATCCAAGGGATTTGTCTGGATATTCATTCGGCAGTCAATGTTGATTATTTAAAATAATTAGCTAGATAACCAGCTTATGAGATTAAAGGTGCTGCTAGATATAATAATGTCAGCCCATGTTGTAGGTGATTGTGGTCTTCATTGGGCTCATTGTATTTATATTGGCATTTATATTGGCAATCCCTGTAGGCACTCTCTGGCTGGTCAGGGGAACAATCAATTAGTTAAGATTTGACTATAATTTTGATTTTCTTATTATTTTATTAACTTTAATTCGTCATACATAAATATTAGGTCATAACTTGAATCTGAAAAAAAGAAGGAAAAAAAACCTATATGCATCAATATTTTGATATCAAATCTCTACTTATGACAAAAGTCCCCCTGGGTGAAAAAAATTGCTTAACCCAGAATCTGTAACACTAAAAAATGTGTCCCTATACTTGGCCCACGGACTTTCCAAGTAGTTCTTTTTTCCCAGCATAGCTTCCTTTCCATTCCAGCAACCTACCATCTCATGTCTTAAACCATAGGATTTCCATTGCTCCTCTTAAATCTAGCTGCCGGAGTGCCTGAGTGATGTATGAACATGGACATGTGGCTGATATGAGTGTGCATGTTTACGCATTTTGTAAAGCGCTGCACAAACTGTTGGTGCTATATAAATCCTGTATAATAATAAAATTGCTCTATTGTTTCCAGGAATTATAATTCAGTATTTAGATCTTTTACATGTTATACATATGGTCACATTAAACATTTTAGAACATTTTAATGTTGGGCAGTGGCAATAAAAAGTACTTTTTACTGTCGCAGTATTGTGAAAAGGGAATTACATCCTAAACTAACAGTTGGTGTTGGGCCACCCATACTTCAGATCACATTCACAAATAATATACAATGTGAGCAAGCATTAATTTCAATGGTCAGGCACTGCAGAAGTTATTATACAAGTGTGCAAATGGTGAGTGTGATATGGTGTGCACATGTGCGTGTGGCCAAACTGTGTTAACAGTGGGAGGGGCTTAGCAGGGTATGCTTAAACAAAACTTGAGCCTACTCTGCTCTGGGTCAACAGTGCCTAATCTAGAGAGTGCAGGGGTCAAGAATTCATAATGCACAGAGTGCAGAGGTCAACAGTAATAATGCAAGATTCCCCTCTCCTCCCAATACAGTCCCCCCACCCTCCATGACATAACCACCTCCAGCACAAATTCTCTGCTCCCTCCCTGAATTGTACTGAGATCTTGATATTGCATCTGCTGGTCAGTAACTTGAGTAGTGATGCCATGACTGCCCACAATCTTTTCTTCTGTAGGTCACTTATGCAACTGCTGGCTTTGGTCCCCACCCACTCCCTACCCACCACCTTTTTAGATCTGTAGAACAGAGCCAAGGGAGCTATGGTACTCCTCCCTAGCTTTGTGCTACCAGTCTGACGGGCAGCAGGCATAGAAGCTGGCGGCTGCTTAAGTGATGTATAGAAGAAAAATTAGGCGGTGCAGTTGCAGCGTCAGGACCCAGGGCACTCATCAGAAGATGCAGCGCATGTCCCTGGCACAGTGACGCTCATGATCCCATGAACATTGAAAGTTGAGTTAAATTATCCAAAGATGTTTTTTTTTTACTTCATAGAAAGTTATAACATTGAGCAACTGTTAAACTGCACATGCTTCAGGATGTAAATGCACAGATGCTGGGTCGGCGTTCTCAACAGAACAAGGTCTGTGCTTTCTGACCTATCCTAGCATACAGCAATATCCATAATGTGTAGAAGTGCAGAACAGGATCATCAAAGCAACAAACGTAGTCAAGGGATTATGTGGTGATGGAGGGAAAGGTAAAGAGGGTACAGTACAGCAGAAGGGCACAGTCAAGGTCCTTTGTTATATGGTAGAAGACAAACAAACTACATATTTATTTGTGTTATGTGCTCCAGGTTAACCTAAAGATATAAGATAAAAATGTATTTCCCGCTTTTTAGACAACTTTAGAAAAAAAAGAGAACAATTTGCCATGGAAAAGCTATATTGTTTGCTTCTCACTACACTCACTATAACAGTGCATTGTAAGAAGTAGTCTAACTTCTCCAAAATAGACTCATCTGCAGCTTGTTTAATTGAACTCCTGAGATGCAATATCAGTGAGACAGAGGGTTAAATAACTACCAGTCCCATTGGTCTCACCCAGAACCCATTGATGTTTCATAAATCCTAGTCACTACAAATCTAATTGAGTTACCATGCTGAATTAGCTTACATCTAAATGGCATTCATGTCTACAAATGGAATAATTAGACTCTAGAAAATGGGATATATCAAGTGGTATCCCAAGTGAAAAGATGAACACATTAGTATTCATCCAATCAACAGTTTTAGAAAGAAAAGCAGAAATATTTTCATTCTGAAAATAAAGGATGGAATACAGCATAATATTTTAATTATAACGCAGAGGTCAATTTAAAAGCAAATGCAACAGCATAAGGAATTGAAAAATCAAATCATATTTATGAGAAAAAAATAGTACATTATTGTAAAAGAAATGCTATATGATTTAGCTCTTATTCCAATGTAATTTTCACATCTAGTTATAAATGAATTTAGACAACAAAAATAATGTTTTTTTTTATTCCAGTGTTAAGGAAAAAATAATAGCTTATTTTAGGAGGTGTGTATAATGCCTCTTGGGCAATGGATGTTTGGTATTTATAATTTAAAAAAAGTAAAAACAAAATTAAAATTTCTTTTTTTTTATTAGAACATTTATTTGTAGTGCTACATAAAGTGCATCAATTTCTACTTTAAAAAACTTCCCAATGCATTCAGACATATTCAGAATATATTGCTTCTTTGAATGCACTTTGTAACCCTTTGGATGAGCTCATATTCATATAGCAGACTTCAGACAACTGTGTCTATAGTCTAAGGGGTTTATTCACTAAGCTGCCGAAGGATCTAGCCGTAGCTTCGGCTGATCCTTCGGCTAGCTTGGGCCCCAGGATCCCTTCGGTTCAGTAGAACCGAAGGGCTGCTGTACGGGCTATTCACTATAGTCTGTACAGCTCCCGAAGTCGGCCGAGTGGCTCAGTCGAGCCGAAGGCATATGCTTCGGCTAGACTGAGCCGAGGTGAAAGCCGAAGCTGGCCAACAGCCTGCTACTGACTGCTGGGCGGAGCCAGCCATCATCTAATGGCTGGCTCTGGCCACTTGCACA
>NW_017306350.1:522379-533486 GCF_000935625.1 Nanorana parkeri | reverse complement strand
TCTTTATTATTTTTACAAAAAGCCATAAACAACATATTATTTTAACATACAGTGTGTTACATACTTATAATTATAATCAAATTTCGAGTACAGTTTAATGATTTTTAAAAAACAAAACAGACAAAAAAAAAAAAAAACAACAAAAAAGGAGATAGATGGGGCTTTTAAGGCGTCAAAAAATGCAATTAGGGATAATATAACATAGAGATCGACTCATGCAGTGCATGGTAGGCGTCATATTTCAATAACTGCTGTGTGCGTCTCATTCAGGAGACTGTTAAGGCTGATTGGTATTATCGCATTTTCTCCCCTCTATCAAGACAACATTAAAGAAGGAGGACAAGGAAAGACGTACATATAAAACACAGGGTCCACAGGACAGAACATTTTTTTGGGGGAGGGGGGGTGCTTGCCAGATAGAGACGCTTAGTGGGGCGGGGAGCAGAGGAGGAGCTTCCGCCGGACCCAATGGCACATTCGTCACCGAGGGTGGCATACTGAGAGATATTAGATGTAATGCACTGGTCAATAGTCCATCAGGGGGCCGCTGGTCAAACTACAGGGCTCTAAATGCCGCTGAATCCATATATAAAATCCAAGGGGTCCACAAGGTTGCACATTGAGGTTGACGCTCATGTAAAGAGGCCGTGAGCTCTTCAAAGCGCATGATCAAACCCACTTCGGCAATCCACTCCTGCAAGGTCGGGGCAACCACCGTGTTCCAGTGGCGTGGTATCAGCCAAGAAAAAGCGGAGTAGATCCCTCTTAACGGAGGCTATTGAGCCAGGTAGAATAGAGAGGAGAGCAATCTTGGGTGAGGCCGCTATGTCCGTCCCCATGACCTGGTTAACAAATAACAAAATTTAAACAATTAAATACATACATAAATACCATAAGTGGGACATTAGTGGGGAGTGGATCCGCACTCTCGGGGAGTCATCCCCAGAAACAGTCAAGGACAACAGAGAGGATAGAGAGAAACCGACGGCGATCAAATATGAGAAGCGCAATCTCTGCCTCAGGATATATATAAACAAATATCAATCGTATAGTATAACATTAGGATGCAGCCAGGTGTGAGTGCATAATATAGATGCTAGGAACCAACCCAAATTATTCCAGCACACTCTAGGGCAGTCAATAAGAGAAAACAATGTAAACCCAAGTAGACTATAGATATCATATCCCCCATAGATATACTGCCAATGGGCAACAAGGGCAATCATTTTCTGGAACATCATGTTCAGTTCCAAAAGCTCAGACTTAAACAATATTCATGTCCCAAACCAGGGCATGATCAATCTCAATGCATCTTAAAGGAAAAACAAGTTGAACTCTATATCATCTAAAGTATCCAGTCATAGTACTATTACAAAGTATCCAATAGTACTAATGATCCATGGATTATAATGTAATCTTCTTAATGTATAAACTAACATGTACTCATAAAAATTAACTAAGGCCCCATCTATCTCCTTTTTTTGTTGTTGTTGTTTATCTATATTAGGGGTGCAGTGTCCTTGCTCATGTAGTGATTCAAAACTTTTTACTATGACACTTGCACAGACAGATCAGCGTCCCTGGTTACCAGGTAACCAGGGACACTGATCTCCAGACAGCCCAACTCTCCGGGAGTCCCTCGCTATTAGATAACGGCTCCCGGCCGCTCGGGAGAGAAACACTTTCTCCCAGAAAGGTTTACTCTGCTGGATCAAGCAGAGTAAACCTTTTCCTGCTCTGTTTTCTTTTTTTTTCTTCTGACATCGGGAGCCGTTGGCTGCCGTCAGAATAAAAAAATCACCATAGGAATGCATAGCTAGATTCCTATTGGCTATTTCAATTTGCAATAGCCAATGGCAAACTAGCTATTGCACCCGCCCACTGCTGCTGTCAATCAGCAGAGGGGATCTGAAGTTATCCATCAGGTCCCCTCCAGTGATTGACAGCAGCAGAGGGCGGGAGCAATAGCTAGTTTGCTATTGGCTTTTGCAAAGTGAAATAGCGAATAGGAATCTAGCTATGATATTCCTATGGTGAATTTTTTTTTTATCCTGACGGCAGCAGAACTGCCCTTCCAATAGAAAACAGTTGGGCGGAGCTAGCTGTCACTGCTATCTCTGCCCAATCATTTTCTATTTTATTTTTTACTACTTTTTAAACTGTTTTTCTTCTGCTCGGTACCACAGAGGTACCGAGCAGAATAGCCAAGCAGAATGCCGCTCGGCGGCATTCGGCTATTCACTCACTGCTGTTCGGCATCTATGAGAATAGGCCGAACAGCAGCGAGTAGCCTGCCAGAGGTTTGGCTTAGCCGATCCATATGTTGGATCGGCTGAGTCGAACTCCTTCTGCACTTCGGGTCGCCAAACATGCTGAGCATGTTCGGCCGACCCGAAGTCGCACGAAGCAAGCCGATGTACAGCTGATTTCAGCCGATATACGGCTGGAATCAGCCGTACAAGCCTGAAGTAAATAGCCGAACAGCGCTCAGCTTACTTCACTTCGGGTCGTTTATTCACTCTGCTGCCTACGGCAGCTTAGTGAATAGACCCCTAAATCTAAATAAAGCCAATTGCATTTAATACTTTTTTGATCAATTTTTTGGACTATTGTTCGAGAGTGTGTTGATATCAGTGGGACATACTAAAGTTATCTCTTGCTGGAACCTTACTGGGCCCTTTACATGTTCACTATGAGGCAAATAGTGGTAAGTAAAACTCTGAAAGGCATATTTATAAAACAGTGAACTTTTTAAATACACCCTTAACACTGTTTCTTAATAAATGTTATTATTTAAAATTAGTTAAAAATAAACTCCATTTTCTTTTCTACAATATATTTGAAAATAAATACCAAAAAGCAAACCCTAAAGAGGTTTGTCCTGTCCAAGCAGTATTGAAGAGTTACCAAAATCATTTTACAATCATCAATTTTTCAAGACCACTTACAAGTAGAAGTACTTTCCCTCAGGTGCTTGCCGATACCAATTACCGATTCTTAAAGGGACATGTGACATTTTTTCGAAAACAATACAAACTAATGATTTTAGGACAGTTTCTTTATAATTATGAAGAACTGTAATTCAAACAATTACTATTCAGCAATGGAGAATGGAGAATGCCAACCAGAAATAGAGGACTACTGATCCCATCAATCCGTGATTATACAGCAATGGAGAATGGCAACCAGCAATCATGAGTTGCTGAGATTTGTAGATCTCTATAGCAGGTTGCCATTGTCAAATGCATTTGATTAGCACTGTGACATACACCAATAAGAGAAGAAAAATAGGCAGCCGCAGTGTAAAAGTTTACTTACCTGCTCTCAGGAGGGTATGGCAGGCTCCAGAAGGGCTGCGAAGGTCACTCAGAAGCGTGGTGGTGGGTCTGTGGGCGTTCACCAGGACTGTGTGTGGTCTCACCAGGGCTGCATTCTGGTTGCACCAGGGCTGTGGCAGATTTCACCAGGGCTGTGTTTGGGTTTCACCAGGGCTGCATTTGGATCTCACCAGGGCTTCATTTGGGTCTCACCAGGGCTGCGTTTGGATTTCACCAGGGCTGCCTTTGGGTCTCACCAGGGCTGCATTTGGATCTTAACAGGACTGCATTTGAGTCTCACCAGGGCTGCGTTTGGATCTTAACAGGACTGCATTTGTGTCTCACCAGGGCTACATTTGTGTCTCACCGGGGCTGCGTTTGGATTTCACCAGGGCTGCCTTTGTGTCTCACCAGGGCTGCATGTGGGGCTCTCCAGGGCTGCATGCAGGTCTCACCAGGGCTGCATTTGCATTTCACCAAGGCTGCATGTGGGGCTCTCCAGGGCTGTACTGGCTATTGTTGGATGCAGAGATATCCAGGGCTGCAACCGTGTCTCTCCATGGCTATACCAGCAGGTTCCGGGTGTCGGGATCTCCAGCGCTGTGCTGTGGGTGTGTGGTTGTCCTTGGCTGTGCCGGTCTCGGGTAGTAGGAGATGTACAGCCGGACGGGCAGTGCCAAGGACAGCTACTGCAAGGCCCCCAGGGAACTTAGGACTTAGGCAGCCGAACTTGTTTACAAATTTAAAGGGCCGGTATTGGCCTTTAGAAGTGGGGCATTTTCACGAGTACAAGTACTAGTGAAAATACCCTGCATCAGGCCCCGATACCAATACTAGTATCGGTATTGGTGCATCCCTACTTTTACTAATAAAAAGGGGGAAAGTCAATCCTACATTTGCTCAGAGATTTTTCAAACTTGTTGGTAATTTTTTTGTCTGACTATGAACATTTCTGAATCTCGGTAAAATTCACTTCCCTGTCACCTAACACATGCAAAGTTTATATTTGCACTGTTTTTTGCCTGTTGTACTTATTTGGTATTAATACCAACTTCTATGCTTTCTTTGGCTAAGAAAACTTGGCCATGTTTACAAATTTGGCTCTCCCAGGTAGATGATGCTCCTGTATCTGTTAAAACCATTGGATGGAGCCTACCCTAGACTGTTGGGTAGAGTTTTTTTCCTGGCTTAAAAGGCTGTTTTTTATTTGACTCTAGCAAGGTTGGGCTCTTCTCCCATGGTTATTGCTACCTTCTTTGTCTTGCTCATTGTCTTGAGGGGAGTTTCATGCTGAAATGCTTATCCTTTTAGTCCCTTCTTCTAGCTTCTCCTTCTGCCACACCATGTCTGTTTAGGCATGTTCCATACCTAAATGTGTGTCATTTTGGGTCACCACACCCTGATTCCTGTACCTCTGCTTTGTGGGGTGCATGTTACATTCAGTGCTTTCAGTGCTTTAATTCAAGTGTCACTTTCAGCCTCCTTCCCTCTTTTGGGCCTTTTGGGGTACATATGCATTCTGTGTTGCCACCATTTCCTATTTTTAATGTGGTCCAGGCTGATTGGGCGGGTCAGTCCCAAGGTAGACCAGAAGTCACTTTTCTTCCCATACTTCCTGACAGCTTCCCATGCTTAGATTGCTTTGCATGGAGGGTGCTGGCTGCTGTATGATAGTTTCTTCTGTCTACAGAAAGTACTTCTGATGCTATGTTTCACCTTTTCCTGCTAGTGGGGGTCTACAGTACATGCAGCAATCCAATATATGCCCCAATTATGTAGAAGAAGTCTTAAGGAGGTCACCTCCAGTAAATATTCAGACTCCCATGAAGTAAAATCGTACATCCATAAGACAGTGGCAGAAGGTTTTAAGAAATATGCCTGACAGGGAGTGAAGCCCAAAAGGTACAAAGAAGAAGGTTGGTCAGAATTGAGACCTGATTCAACAGAGTTTCCAGAACTGATTAACTCAGACTCTGAATCTTGGATTCTTTCCCTCATCCCAAAGTTGATGAAGCCTTACAAAGTGTAGTGAAATGTGTAGCCTTGCCACTTGATGACTCATTCAACTCTAAGGATATTATGGAAGACGCATGGATACAGATCTTAAAAGAGTCAGCTGTCGGAGGCCTGAGCCCTCACATCCTGAATCTCCAATGTGGAGGAAGCCCTGGTTGCCAAAGTTCCAAGTGAAACTTTTACTGCTCCCCTGCAAGAAGTGAAGATGTCTTTGTATTGTTAATGGTTAAAACACTGGTCAGTCGACTGGGATTTGAAGTAGGGTCTATGTAGAAAAGGTTATCTTTGGTGGGCACCTGGAAGAAGCAATCAAGAGGGTAACAGGAGACAAGTCAGGACTATTGCCACAGGACTGCAGAAGAAGACAACAGTCCTTTTGTTTTTATAGGTGACCTAGGGAGCAATTCAGAGATGTTAAGTCCTCTAAGGCTGACTCAGAGTTCCACAGATCATCTTGGACAGGGGCTTTGAAAGTCTTTCCTTAAAAATGCCAGATCTAATTTTCCAGGTCCACCTACAAATCATCTTAATGTTTGACTGCTGGGCAGCCCCAGTAGATGCAAGGCTCTCTACTTTTAGGTAGGTTTGGGTGGACAGCATTATTGACTAGAATTTGCTTCCTGTCCACCCAGAGATTTCTTTTTGATGACTCAGATTCCTGAAAGAAAGCATGTTTGAACTTATATATTCAAGGACTGCAGCAGTCTTGGGCCACTGTCCCAGTTGCACCAAAAGAGAAAAGAAGAGGGGTGTACTCATTTATGAATCCCTAAAGGCTAGAATTTCAGTGGTTTATCCTGGGGATTAGATGATTTCTGTGGACTTGGCAGATACCTACTTTCCCATCCTAGTAGTAGAGGATAATCAGCTATATCTCAGATTTGTTATAGGTCATCTTCATTATAAGTATCACTGTCTTCCATTTCCTTTCTGCTCAGCGCCAAAGGACCTTCTTTTGAAAGTTCTCCTATCAGTGGTGGCCTTAATAAAACTTCAGGGGATAGAGAAACATGATTAGCTGGGCGATTTGCTGGTATTGGCGGGAGCAAGAGCTCATCTGTCCTAGACACCCTTTCCAGATATGGCAGGCTAATCAACAGTCATAAGTGCCAGCTTCATTCATCCCAGACCTTGGAATATCTTGGCATTATGTTCAATGCAATCTAAGGGAACTTATTTCTTCCACAAACGAAGATAAGTCAGATCATTACAAGATCCAAACATATATGTATGTTCTGCCACTTTTTGAGCAGGAAGGGGTCCAATATAGTTCAGGTATGGCCTATACCTGAACTATATTGGGGCCCTTTCCTCCTCAATACCAGTGGTATCCTGGGCACACTGGAATCTGTGCCAGATCCGTTTCTTTTTTACACCAGTGAGACCGAGTCTCCTTGGACCAAGTGATTTTTCTACCCTAGACAATGACCCTAATGACAGTTTCAAATGACAGTCTCTGGGGGTTGGGAGGCACACTGTCAGGGCTGCTATGCTTGGAGCCAATGGCAGTATCCAGGCCTGAGACACTTGGACATGCTAGAACTAAAGACAGCTTTGAAGGTATTGACTGACCATGACTGAGGGGCCATCGAGTCAAGCTGAGAATGGACAACAAGACTTCTGTCTTGTATATTGTTTGCCAGGGGGGTACACAGAGTGTGCCCTTTCTTTGGATGGGGCAGATCTGTTTACCGGGGTAGAACACCCTCAGGTAAATCTCACAGCTCCCTATCTGCCAGGTCTGGACAGCTTGACTGTGGACGAATTGAGCTGCCGATCTATTGATCCCAATGAGTGGATGCTAAATGAGGCCTATTTCTGGCCCGTGTTTTATGTTTGGGGAATGCACAGATGGATCAAATGGTGGCATAGTTCAATGCTCAGTTTCCAAGATTCTGCAATGCAGGTAGGCATTTAACATACTTGATTTTTCTGTGCTTTTACCTGCAATGTTTTTATTTGGTGGATAGAGTCTATTTATTCTCTGCTAATAAACTGATGTTTCAAAAACAGTTCTATACATTATGAAGGTTCGACAATCATTTTTCTATTTTTAGAATGTATTTTTGTAAAAAAAGAACGAGTACAATTTACAAAACTTACAGGGCTATTCACTAAAGGGTGAAGAGTTTGGAGAAGGCATGAGAAGGGAACAATCTAGGACAACATAGCTGAACTGGAAAGTGAGCTGAATTGGAGAATTTTTCCAAATCAGCTATGTTGTCCTAGATTGTTCACTTCTCCTCCCTTCTCCAAACTCTTCACCCTTTAGTGAATAGACCTGTTAATGTTAGCATGTAAGTCCATGAAAATGACAAAGGAATATTGTATGCATTTATTTTTCTGTTAAGCTCCATCAACTGTCTAATCGAAATTGCCATCTTTGCATGTTCTACTCTATATATACCATCCTCCACATTTAATGCAGTGATTACCAGAATCCCAATTTTTACATTTGATTACAATTACAAGTGACCCCATGAAACGTGAAATTAAACTGTAATGGGTGGTGAATAAATTCATTCTCAGGGACCAGTCTAATATAACAGGAATCCTTGACAAATGTTTGCCTATTTATAGGCATATGTCACCTCACTGTGTAAGTGACCGTTAAGAACAACTATTTTAGTTTTTTAATCAGGGTGCAAGTAAAAGACAAAATATTGTTATTCTATTATTGTCATTGTTCCATATGTAAGGGAAAATGTGGACAGTAAAAAATAATAACCTACCAAATGCTGCTCTACAGATACAATAGAAACCACTGAAATAGTGAACTGTCTGGCCACAATTTGTAATATTTAACATGTTTTGGCACAGCATAATACAAAATTATTAGAATGTTGGGTTGCCTATATGTATGCATGCATGGAATCTATAACCTGGAAAGCATGAAGTATGTGGTATTCTAAATAAGCTCTGTTTATACAACATAAAGCAATGTGCCAAAATATTGTAAGTTATGGTTTAAAAATGATACATGTTTCCCCTAACACTCCTGATGAAAATAGATTTTGTTGTTTGGAATACAGATATTGTAAGGGTCAGCCTTGAATCTTTGCCATCTGCTGTTTTTTTTTACTAAGCACTGCAGCTCAAGTGTGTACAGTACTTACAATACACACAATAATCAGGAAGTTTAGGTAGAATGTTGGACATTCAGACTGTGTCTGATCAACAGGTTGTTCTGACTGTTCATGCCCTTGCCCTGTATGTCTGCCTGATTATGCCTTCTGTCTGACTGTTCATGCCCCGTTCATGTGATTGTTTGGACTGCTTTTGTATTTAGCTTTTCTGTGCTTATCAGGCCGATTATCAGCCTGTTATCTCTGCTATTGTTAGTCACCACATGTGTCTACCTGTCTGTAACCTGAATTGTTTATTAAGGATTTTTTTCTGTGTCTTTATCTGACTATCTGCCAGGTGATTCTGCTACTGTTTGTTTTGCCTATTTGTCTGAGGATCTACAATGCTCTAGCCGCAGTCCATTGTGTCCATTGTGAACCCTCTGGGTTCACTGAGCTTCATGACAGTTATACATCATTTCTGCACATGTTAACTACCTTGTTAAGGCATGTTCTGCCACAATTTATAATCTACTGGTAGGCTAAATATTTTCTACCCACAGGTCTCTGAATGCATTTGTGCAATTGACCATATGTGATGCATTCACCTCCTCTCAGATCCAGTGTCTAGTCTCCTCTATAGCATGCAGCCGACACCACTTCATCTAATATTCTGGTGCCAGCATCTGTTTCCATCATGCCTCCTGTGTTCAGCCCACTCCAGTGCCTCCTGTGTTTAGCATTTTCCAGTGCCTTCTGTGTTCAGCATTCTCCAGTGCCTCATGTGTCCAGCATTTCCCAGTGCCTCATGTGTCTAGCATTTCCCAGTGCCTCCTGTGTTCAGCATTCTCCAGTGCCTCGTGTGTACAGCATTCTCCAGTGCCTCCTGTGTTCAGCATTCTCCAATGCCTTCTGTGTCCAGCATTCTCCAGTTATCCCATGTCTAGAGCTCCTTAGGAACTTTGTGCCTCCTGTGTCTCCAGCAACCCCTAGGTCACCCAGTGACCCCAGACCATTCTGCATCACCCATTGACCACGGAGCATCGTTTGCCAATCAGTGACTTCTCAGCACCCTGTTACTTCCCACAGAGAAATCTTAAACCAATAGATGTTTAAGTCTACAACAGAATCTAAAAATAAAGTAAACATATACTGTTTACCGATACAATGTATCCACTGCAACAAATTGTACAAGCAAAATAAACCCATTCCCACCCTGTAATCCTCAGTGTCATTTATTATCAACAATAAATTAATCTCATAAAAACATGTTCCTGGTTACATACAAGCCCCCATACAACTCCCCGTGAAATGCATGCCATTTATGATGGCTTATGACTTTTTGTATAGGCAGAAGTCTTTTGTAGTTTGTAAAAAGTAATTGATCTCACCATAGAGGAAAGGTAGTTCAATGGGCAGGGGATAAAGGGTAAACACCTTACAAAGTACAGCAGACTTATATAGGCAATATAACTCACAGTGATCATACGGTGAGACATGTATTACATGGTCCCCAAATATACACATTTCAGTTCAGCATGGGTTTGCATCTTGAGGTGGGATATGGGATATGATTTATGCAGTTTGGAGATGGGTAGAAAAGGACAGGCAATACATTAACACTTATATTTTGACTCTGAAGCTGAAAAATATCAGTGTATGTGACACTATGAGGGGAATTTATCAAAACTGTATTAGACAAAATCTGGAGCAGTTGCCCAGGGTAACCAATCAGTTTCTCTCTTCAGTTTTTTCATTTAAGATTTGAAAATGAAAGAGAAAAGCTGATTGGTTGCTGTGCACAGCTGCTCCAGATTGTGTCTGCTACAGTTTTGATAAATTCCCATCTATGTGTTTACCATTAGGGATGAACCGAACACCCCCGTGTTCAGTTCTAATTCAAACTTTCGAACATGAAAAAAGTTCTAAATCGAACTTAGAACTCAATGTACGTCTATGGGGGTAGAACTCAGAAAAGAAAATTAAATTTTAAAGCCTTATATGCAATTTATTGGCCACAAAAAGTGTATGGGGATCCGGGTACTGCACTGAATGACAGGAATCAATGAAATGTAAAACAAAAAAAACCCCCAAAAATAATTTTTTTAAAGGAAGAGTGATTTTTACATGATTTACAGGGTAAGAGTAAAAATGAAAAATTCCTTCGAATATCGTGCCTGGGGGGTCCCCATAATCTGCTTACAGTGCATGCATCCTTAATCAGCAGCCACTGATGGGGGGGAAAGAAAAACAAGGTCCCCTGAACCTGTCCTTGTGCCATACTCAAACAAGTATTCATTGATGGCCCTCTGCTGCTTGTGCAGACGCTGCAGCATTGCCAATGTTGAGTTCCACCTGGTGGGCATGTCACAGATCAGACCTATTTACCATGTTAAATCTACTGTAGGGGATGCTCTTTCCCTTGAATTTCCAGATCCCACAATCCACATTGCATTCATTAAGCAAATTTCGGCCCTTTTGTGCTGAATTGGCTGAAATGTGGGCTGTTGGCAGCTCTCTCTGCACCACCCAGCTCAACAAATTTCATTTGAAAAATACTAAAGAAGTGGAGTAAATCCATGAAACCCATCAACCTGTAATTATTATATGTTCAAATATCTGTAATTGAGATAGTCATACCAGTCATACTCACAAGTCACACCTATGAATTTATGAGGTGTTTACTTCGATCAAATGATTTTTTTATAT
>NW_017306350.1:509890-522255 GCF_000935625.1 Nanorana parkeri | reverse complement strand
TATATATATATATATATAAAATGTTACTGATTTTTTATATACTCGGATACTCAGGCAGCTGTGGGTGCCGGCTGTGTGAATACAATAGCTGGCAGGGGAGAATCTGTTATCCATGCTGTTTAGTGTGGATGGAGGAATTAACTGATTTCTCTTGTTCTGCTCATGGATGTGAAAAAAAGAATCTAAACCCATATGGTTATGGCATGCATATGGCTAGCATTAGTTGTGCAAGCTGATGGCCAGGTGACAAAACATTATAGTAGTATGAAAAGGAAAGGAAAAGGCCTTGTGGGGAAGGAGGGGAGTAGACTTTACATATAGTTCAGCTATAATATGGATAAATGAAGATTATATAATATACAATATATAAATGTTAGATTTGGATTAGCATATGTATTTGTTTAATCAGATGATCTTCGGTCCAATATAATTACTGAATCTCTTTATGTATCACTCATATTCCACGTAACAACAATTAATTAATGTATGTACATCCAAAGGCTGTGGCAGGATTTATAAAGGCGTGTTGTTAATGAGTATATCAACTTGTTAACTGTAAAATAATGTGAAATCGCAAATCCTTGTAATTACTAATCCTTGAGGAAGCATGACTGAAACTAATCTCTATGATAAAATGGACACTTGTTTAATTAAAAGGACAGAACTGGAATGGTGCTTACAGTGTATCAATCCCTTGAAACTACAGTTTTTGCAGTAATATAAAAAATTTTTTATAACAAACAAAAATGTACCTCCCCCTATCATTGCCTATCTCCCTATATTTTACTAATGAAAAAGGCAAAAAGTTTGTCAGCTGTACCAAATGAAATTCTACTTGTAACAATGCAGGCCAGCACCTCCAGTATACCTAAAATGTAACAGAACCAAAAGGAGCAATTAAAAATCCATGCAGGGATTCATATAATATTCAAAAAGGTATATAGCTAGGTGTGCAGCGCTCGGGTTCATTAATAAGTGAATTAAATTAGTGTTGGCAAAAATTATATAAACATCAAAATCGTGAACATAAATCTCCACTTGTGCCAAAATGTGTTAATTAAATCACATATATTGCTAAACAGTGATGTATCAGATAAGTGACAATGTATAAAACATATAAACATATAAAAAGTGAAAACAATCTCAAATATATCAGTTAAAGTGATGTAGAAGTGAATCCGCAGGTGATGTAAAGTGGGTTCAAAAATCCATAAATTAATAATTAAACGTGAATCCAAAAAAACTCTTCATTTGTGAATCCAAAAAAGATTGGGAATCTTCAGTGTGTCTACCAAATCCCACATCCAAGTGTCCACATCTAAGTCCCCTCTGGGATGCGCACTCACCAGACCAAGGTAATTGTAAGCAGAGAAAGATGACCGTTTGTACTCCTACAGCCGTCCAGTACTCATCCCCCGGATCAATATTTCACCACGAAAATATAAAAGGGACAAGAACTCCTCATGGTGTAGTAAAATCAACGTTTTATTAAACAAACAAAGTAGCCACTTACAGTTAAAATCCGTAAAATCGGCCGCTCACGTATTGTGAGTGAAAGCTTCAAGACTTCCTGGTATGTGTGGTATCGAACAAGTGTAGCCCCGAGCGCTGCACACCTAGCTATATATGAATTTGACCCTAGTGTCTTAAAGTACAGCAGCTCCAATACATTTATATAATTTTAAATTAATTTTTAAATTATTATTCACAATTTTAACTAGTTTTTAAATATTTATTTTAAACATCCTTAAAATCATCCATAAGCGCGGATTACACAGATTCCAATATTCAAAAAGGGCCAACTCAATAAAGAGTGTGACTACAAGATACGACCCTAGATTGAACACGAATATGCAGCACTTAAAGTGAACCTAAATTCAAAAAGGTCAATATTTGCTAGAAATATTAATTGTAGCTAAACAGTATCCTGAAAAATCTACCGTGTTCCTTGAAATAGCGTACTTTCTGCTCCTACGCACTACTGTGCCTTGCGCCTATTTGCTGTTTGTATGCATTGAGAAATTATAAGAGATCATTATTATATTATGAATAAAAAAAACAGCATATTGCAGAACAAAGTTATTCCACTACCCATATATACTTCACATCTCTTTGCTCCCCCAACTTCAGTTTAGCCACTGGGAGTGAGAGAGAGTTGTGTAAGCGCCTAATTCGAGGGGCTGAGGACTCTCTACCCACCAACATGTGACAAGGATTGCTATTTACCAACCACCGACGTTGACTTTTAAGAGTGAGGGAAGTGAGGGTCAGGTATTTTTCACTATTTCCACTAACTGCACAGGCAAAGCACGATCTTGGGACTTTTAATTTTACCAGCCACTTTCAAAACTTTGGCTGTAATAATACGACTAGCTAGAAGAAAGGAAAATCACAGGTTTCTACAGAACTACTAAAAAAACCTAGCATTTTCTAGAGAGGATCTATTTGTGTTATGTGTATTATGGGAAGATTCTTGTTAACCACAAGCAAAGATTGGGTAGCATAGGGCATAAGCCCTTTATGGCCCAATTAAATACTGTAGTATTATAAATCTGTCATTGCAGTTATGAATAAGCATTTTGTTTTTACAACATGATAAGTCTATTTATTTTCCAAGCAAGATTGACCTTTATTCCACTTTGCTGTTGTAATGGCATAAATATATGGTGTTATTAACCCCGATAAAGCTGTGGCCTTGTCCATCCCAATATAATTGATTTCTGAGGCTTTATTTGGCAAGTCCCTCTTGGTTCTGTATCATGCTGCTAGAGCAGCCATGTTTCTGCATTATGGAATTAAAATTGTATATGGCAATACATACACACTCCATGCAGCTATTGCCCTGGTAGTAACTGAAGCAGTGGCCAACATTGTTATACCTCAGGTTAGGGTAGCACAGATACCAAGTACAGTACTCAGTACAAGTACGATACTCTTGAGCTCCAAGACTACACTAGAGAAAAATTCAAAAATTAGGAGGCAGCTGTCATTTGTAAGGAGCACACAGAGCTACTGGGATTTGTACATCTTTGTTTTAATGTACGATTTTGTTTTTATAAATATAAAAAAAGGGATGCACAGATACCAGTTTTGCAAGTACGAGTACTGGTACTTGCCGAGTACTTACAAGTACGAGTACTGATACATTTTTGTTTATTGTCATGTGACAGTTTTTCTAAAACAATATCAACTAATGATTTCAGGACAGTGGTGGAGTGCCAGAGCCAGGTCCCAGCTGCAACCGCTACAACCCTGGTAGTTCTCGAAAATGAAAATGCCAAGTATCTGCACTGGTACTCTAAAAATATCTGTGCATCCCTACCTCAGGTAAAAGCTATCATTCTAATAAACACATGCACATATACACTATATATATATATATATTCTTGTTATGCCATGTAAATATTTGTTATATAAAGATAACAAAATTAAATCCAATTATTGACGCGTGAATATATAAATATTGTGAAATATACTGTATGACTACTGCAAATACAAAGAACAGTGCATGTTTGACAACAGAGTAAGTTTATACTGAATCAGTATTTGCAGTGGCCAAAAACAAACAAATTAGTTCCTTCTAAACATGATTTCACAATCAAATATTTTGTTGGTTTTATTCTTAATTCTAGGTTTAAATTAGAATTCCCCATATTAAAGCTTGAAGCTAAACTCTGTTTACAAAACAGTATTTACACTTGACTAATTTTGCAGATCAAACTAATTAAATCAATTAAACTGGTGATTAACCAAATGAAGGCTGATTGCAAAAATTAGTGGGTTCATTTTGAAGGAGTGGAAATAAGCTAATTACTGCAGTGATTACTTGGATCTGGAGTACTTTAAATGTGGTATAAATTGAAACCTCATAGTGAATTAGACTGGGAATTCATTACAGTATAAAAGCACAGCTAATACTATTCTAGATGCTCACCCTGTGGGAGTATAGCTCACTGCATTTTGCATGATGATAAACACAGTTATTCAGCGTTTGCTCTTTTCAAACACAACACAATAGGCTAGCACTTTAGGCATCTTCATCTCATACAGTTTTAATAGGATATATATTTATCAGGAACAAGACAGAAATCCAGATGTTTTGCAGTAATATTGCACAGATGTCACGTACAGATGGTAGCTGAGATTGAACTTGTGGTAATATATGAAGCACATTATTTTTGCATGACAATTGCACTTTATCTTATGCAAAACCTTCACTGCTGAACTTAAAGAGCCATGGTGTCGACATCAACTAAATAAAAAAAAGGATCATATAGTAAATAATTATATTAAATAACAGATCTAGAGATGAGCATTTTGTGTGATACAAAATTCTAGCAAGATCATGTGGATTCCCTGGATGTAAACCCTTGTGTGGTTTATAAGAAACCTTTTTTTGCCATTTTCAGTTGTCTTTGGCAGACTTCCTTAAATTTCAATGCACGCCCTTCCTACAGGCGCTCAGGAGGTGTTGTGTCATCAGAAATGATCTCAATAGCACCTCAAGTGCAATGCGGTCAATATTTTCTATTTGCATTGGCATTTACTGTAAACTGCTTATTGCCATCATCTGTTACAGTAAAGATGCAATACCATAATGTTGTCATAATCATTCATCAGCCGAATATAGTTCACACCCTCTTGTCTGGGCCGTAAGATGGCATCCCTTAAAATGATTTCTTGGAATGTCAAAGGGTTGAACGCCCCTGAAAAACGGAGAATGATATGGGGCGATTTAAACCGTCAGGGGGTGGATGTTGCTCTCCTCCAGGAGACCCATTTCAAGATCGACCACGTTCCCCGCGTTGAGACGGGCAGTTACCCGGTTATATACCATAGTAGTTCACCAGACAAGAGACCCAGAGGATAATAGATATCAAGAGTTGGGCTATAAGATCATGACTAGATGGTACCGTACTCCACAATCCCTTCACACACTATTCCCCGAGTCACCCGACCGATGTTAGAGATGCCAACAACCCGGGGCAGGAATGCTACATATCTTCTGGTCCTGCCCGGCTCTGCCCGACGGTTTTGGGAGCAAGTACGCGCTCTCGTCCAGAAATTTACAGATGTCCAGGTACCTGAAGACCCGACCTTCTTTATCCTCCATCATAATACCACCCCGCTGCGTTCCTATACCCACTCCTTGATTAGACACGTGGTAAATGCCGCTCGGGCATGCATCCCAGCACTCTGGAAGAAACCCGAAGCCCCCCATATAAGCCAAGTTCTAGACCGTATCCATGATATATATATCATGGAAGATCTCACGAGTTCTATTAAACATACCTCTGCCTCAGTCGCTCGAACCTGGCTCCCCTGGCTGGAATACATTCGGTCCCCTGACTACCTTACCCTCAGTTTTCCCCCCCATTTTTTTTCCCCCTTTTCCTTTTTTTCTTTCCCTCTCTCTCTTTCTTCTTTATTACTCAACCCCTAACCCACACAACCTACTCACTCACGGTGTTCTGTATTGGTTTTATTTTTTGTTATGGTCTGTTTTGCTGTGCAAAGTTTTAAAAACGAAATTTTTTATGCATGTTATTGACAGGATGTCATTTCACTTAGGGTTAGAAGCCCCTTCCTTTCGATACACACCTCCCTGGGATTCACAGTTGCTCTCATAAGCACTTGAACACTTACATGTCCCCCTTTTGAGATACTTATGGGTCACTGACCAGCTGAGCAGGGGGAATATCTTCCCCTTTTTTTTCTCCACTTTTGTTTTTTTTCTCCTCCTAAATGCTTTAAATATTTAATTTGTTTATTTATATTATATACATCGCAATGCATTTGATGTACTCTCTCTATGACCGCTTGAACGAGCAACTATTTGTCATTCAAGCACTTGTTTATCTCTTTTGTGATCACCGTCAAGGTATTTAAAATATAAAATAAAGAATTTATAAAAAATAATCATTCATCACAGCTAGAGACAGTGGGGTTCATTTACTAACGGCAAATTCACTGTTCACTTTGCAAGGGAATTTGCACTTTGCAGGAGAAGTTTCCCTAAGTTTCCCTTAGCTTGTTGAATGTGGTGAAATTTCATGTTGCCAAGAATACCCAATCATGTAAAAGAATATTTTGCTTGCACATGAGTGGGTGATGGAAGTCAGCAGATCTTCACTGCATTCACTAAACTAAGGGAAAACCTCCCCTGAAGTGCAAATTCCATTACAAAGAACAAGAAACAGACTATTTGCCTGTAGTTAATCAACCCCAGTGTATTCTGTTAATTTTCAGTGTTTGCAACCATCTGCTAGTAAATCTCTGTACTTTTAACCTATTGACACACAATGGTGGCTCTAGAGTTTTTAAATGTCAGTACTATGTAGATGCTGAGATACCCCCAGACAAGATGAGCATACCTATATCGGACACAAAAGCTAAACAATGGTTAGTGACTAAAATTCTTACCTACATTCTTTAGTGTCAGTCTTTTAAAGTCTCTATGCAAAAAGCTGAAAATCACAGTGCCTCCTAAGCTTCTTCCCAACTCTAGGGTTGACTGATCAACAGTGCAGTCTACTCCTGAAAGTGCTGCCATCCTTTGTCAGTGGTTAAACAGGCTGTCTGCCAGGATATGGAACCAAGTCATCAGGTAGAGATGTAGGTGGGAGGTCAGACTGAGTCAGCTCTAGGTTAGGGCTGGCCAGTGGTGGCATGAAGATGTCAATTAAAGACCAAGGATATGGGTCAGGCTGGGCAGAAGAAGGTCAGTGATAGCCAGGTTTGGTGCCAAGTAAGCAAGCATAAATAGCTTGGAGGTCAAGCTGGGTCTAATGCAGAGTAGCTATATGCAGGGGTGGTACCAACAAAGCACTTGCATGCCATTCAGGCTTACCCACAATCACTGAATAGGGTGGTTTAGTCAACAGATGGATGACACCGTGTAGAAATCTACACTGGCACACCTGATGCATTTTTTCTCTATATGTGAATAAATAATATGGCTTATTCGTAATGAAAATGTGTGCAGTTGAAGATTTCTAAATTTTTGGAGGTGTGGTACCAAGCTGGTTGACACAGACATGGGTATGGAGTCCCTCTTTACCTAACTTGTCCAGCAGTGGGTGCAAGTCCCTTTATTCAATTTCCCACAGTCTAGTAGGCTCCCTTGATCCCTGGACTTCCACAATCCCTAGGATTCCTGCACATGCCCAGGGGATATAAATTCAACTGTTTCCCACCCTCAGGTGCTCAGAGAGAGACAACACCCAATGGGACAGCAGTGACTGGACATGCTAGTTGTTACCAGGTGGGGGGGGTCCTCCCTCAGATAAGTTCCAAAGAGGTTCCCTCCGCACTCCTTACTGGTATGTCCCTTTTAAAGTGGGTGCTGCAGTGATAGTGGATGGTGCTACTTCAAATCCAAGTAGTAAAGTATATCACCAGCACACCACTGTAAAATCTTCAACGAGCAGTCATTTTATTGATGTACACATCTCATCACAAAGCAATGTTTCAGGGCTACTCAGGGTCCCTTCATCAGGCATGACCACTCAGGGTCCCTTCATCCAGCATCAGATGCATCAACGACAGGGCCACGTAGGGTCCCTTCATCGGGCATGACCACTCAGGGTCCCTTCATCGGGCATCAGATGCATTAATGACGCATCTAAATGCAGTTGCAAGGAACTCTAACATTCTCCATGCAGACAAAACTATTCCATCCCATGTTATGGTGTATAAAAAAAAAAAAAATTATCAAAGTTATTCTGGTACAAGCTGACCCCAGAACAAAATATGCTAAAACTCCCATTGTCCTCTCACAAAAAAACAGGTTGCTTCTGATGCCAGAGTTGTAATGTGTGCAATTCACTGGTATGCGGTGATCATTTTCTTCACCCCCATGATGGCAAAAAATATCAAATGCGGGAATATAACAATTGTAACACCGAATATTGTGTTTACCTATTAAATTGCCCATGTGCACAGGTATACGTCGGTAAAACTAACGGACCATTTAAAAGGCGGTTCCAAAAACACCACAGTGACATTCGTATTGCTATTAATAAATCTGCCAAAGGGGAAGACATACAGGGGAAACTCAAATAATTAGAATATCGTGCAAAAGTAATTGCAGTAAGTGCTGCAAAAGGGTCCCAAACCAAGTACTGAGTACATATGCATGCTTGTACTTTTCAGAGGTCCAATATTGTTCTATGTACAATCCTTGTTTTATTGATTGCATGTAATAATCTACTTTTTTGAGGTTGTGGATTTGGGGTTCTTGGTGTTTTCATGAGCTGTAAGCCATAATCATCACAATTATGACAAATCACAGCTTGAATTATCTTGCTTTGCATGTAATGAGTATATCTCATATATTAGTTTCACCTTTTAAGTTGCATTAGTGAAATAAATGAACTTTGCACGATATTCTAATTATTCGAGTTTCACCTGTATATCGGAGCAGGCCAGTAGGGGCCCATTTTGCAGACAACAAACACACGAGCTTTGTGGCAGGTAATTGACCATGTCCACTCAAACCACAGAGGGGGCAACAGGGACCAACTATTGCAGAGAGAAGCATTTTGGATATATACACTGGACACAGTACATCCAAGAGGCATGAACATCAATCTGACTTGAACTTGCTTTTTGGGACTTTGAAATTGCAATTACAAAAGAAAATAGTTATTTTGTGATGGCAAACACTAACAGGGTTATTCACAAAAGGGTGAAGAGTTTGGAGAAGGCGGGAGAAGTGAACAATCTAGGACAACATAGCTGAACTGGAAAGTGAGCTGAATTGGAGAATGTTTCCAAATCAGCTATTTTGGCCTAGATTGTTCACTTCTCCTGCCTTCTCCAAACTCTTCACCCTTTTCTGAAAAACCCTGTAAGTATAACAAGAAAATAAGGAGAACTATGGGTCTGCTCTATTGATCGGGAAGTGAGCAAAAACATACCACCGATCCGCTAACTTCCTGATCATCTCCCAGCAGAGAGCTAGCTTTGTGAATAACCCTCTAAATTTGCCATGCAATATGTGTGAAATGAAATAAAACAGCATACAGAATTATAATAGTTATTGTTGACCAACAAATACCAACCATGTTTTGTGCAATTTTGTCCAAATTCTAATGCACAAATAAAGGATTCCATTCCACACATTTATCTTTCATCTTTACGGTTGCAATAACAAAAACAATATTTTTCTTGTAGTGTTGCCAGTCAGACAGGCAATCAGTTGCTAAAATCAGAAAGCAGTAACTTGTATCAGTAAGTTAAGCTACCTCTCAATTCTCCTCCTCATCCCTTACAACCTTCCTTACAAGTTCAACATTCACACAAGAAGACTAACAATGATTTATACTTGCTGTCTAGTAAAATAAAGTACTCTATATTTTACTGCTTTCATTTCTGGGGAAAAGATGCTCTGGTGTTTCCTCTACCCATGGAATAAATGTTGAGGATCATAGGGAGTAAAGACACTGGCAGCTGGCCCCTCGTCCAAGATATGTTGATCTACGATGCCGTGGACCAAGCTAATAACTTAATAAAGTAGTACTTATATGGGGCATATTTATAAAGCATGTGACATGGGAATGTGACATTCACCAAACATTCACCGGTGGATAATAATTCACTGCAGTTGAAAACACATGCACCAGGAAGATTCACCTACAGTGAACACATATTACTTAAAAAAGATGCCCCCCAGTGTCTATCTATCCATTCCTTTACATAGGTTATCTTTGCAGTTAATTTTCCCTAATATGTCTGCCCATACCAATTCCCACAGTATTTGTTATCCTCTATACAATTCTTATTCAGATATATTGCATGAAAACCCCAACCGTTGTGTCTGACCCACACTTAATTACAAAGTGTCTTTATTATATTTAGCTCCTAAAATTTCCAATATCCCCAATATGTCACCCAAAGCAAAAAGTACATAGATACAAATATAAATGATTCAATGGTACACTAAAACAAATGTGTGTGGGAACAAAAAAATAAACATTTTATTCTGGTTCTGAACAAAAAAAAATCACTGAACTACAAAAGACGCAGTGGTAACAATTGTAACTGATTTTCATACCACAATCCTGACCAGGAAAACAGTGGTGCAGATTTCAGGAAGCAAATTCCTTTCTAGTTTTACCATTTTACTTTTACTTTTCATTGCTGTTACAGTGTTATAATTATTAATGGGTAAAGGAGTCCACTGATGATTTCTTTTTAATTAATCAATTTAGAAACACTGGCGATGAAACATTTCCACTTTATTAATTTGCATAAAAACAGAGCTGCTTAATGTGTGTTCCCTCCGTTTAAACAAAGAAGGCCTGTCATGCTTGGGAAACTCATAACATCCTTCCATATTTAAGAGTTGATAGCCTAATACACACCAACATAACATCTCTAAAGGAGCATATTGTGCCACTTCGGTGCTTTATGATGTGCTAATGTGTGCCATTTGCAAAGACAACTGTGAATACAATCTTCTGCATACTGTGCAATTAGCACTAAAGAGGAGCTGGGGCATTCTTATTACAGTGAGTCCCAGATGTTTTTGTCCGGGTAGCTTGTGTTGGTCTGTTCTTTGTCAGCTCTAATTATCAATCAGTCAAGATGAATGAATAAACTAAAGGACCCTGTGAAAGGTAACCCCTTGTATTGGATGAAGACTGCAAGTACAAAGCGAAGAGTTCAGTTGTCACAGGGTAGAACCTTGTACAACGGAGAGCTGCTAGTAAATAGTTAAATTAAAACTCATCTTAAATCATTGTGGTCAAGTAATATATGCAACATTCCTTTTGGGATTGGTGTCCTATTTATCTGTGTGCATCATTACTTAACATGTTTTAGGCCACAGACCATGAACATTTCCATACAATAAGAGATCAGGATCAGTTCACTAAGAGGTATAAGTTATTTTAACTATGCATGCTACTTTATCACAAGATAATGTTCTCATCAAAACATTCAACTCTCATATTAAATATAGCACATATGAATTTTTTTTCTAATTCTAATTCAACAGTTTTTGAAACGCTGAAAGCCTTTATTTTGATATAAACTAATTGTCTTATGAAATATCCTTAACTCTACTGCTAATGCTTCAATTTTATTTTCTTCATAATACACACCTAATGGAACCTCACAGTTTACTGCACTTGTTACATTTAAATGTGGAGCAGAATTTTGTTGTTGCTTGCTTTTATGAAGGGTATAGCAAATCAGAATGTTTGCAATTAGAGAACTTTTGCTAGTCATAACTAGTAAACCAATGAGCTTTGTGTTTGGGTTGACTAGTTTGAAAATGCCATTTGCTGCTACTGTGACCGATTACCAATAATGCACTTGTCTTGCCTCTGAAGTGTGGTCAGGTGGCTCAGAAGGGCTGACAGAGTGTTTGCAGGAAGGGATACTTGCTGCTATACTATGGAGTGCTGCACAGTTCTATACACAGTGCTTTATTATGCTACATTAGTGTATTGCAGTGTGGTGGGCTGTATAGTGTGTACCTCTTTGTGTACACTGTGCTGTATTCTGCTGCAAATTGAGGTGGATCTTCCTTCTGTGTTCACATTGCATAGACCTAAACAGTCTTTTCTAGGACTACTTTTTTGTGTGTTTCAACAAAAGCTTCAGTTGTTGCTTAGCTGCTGGGTCCCCATTGCAGTTTTTTTATCACCACATTGTTAAGGGCACTAAAGCACCATGCCCTCAATTTCCCTATTGCCAGTAAAACTGTTTACATACTGTGCAGTGAGTTTGTACAACATTTCTGGATTTTTCTAATGAGAAATAATGCACTCAAATTTTGATGACTTGATTAAAACCGGACTTGTCTCTTTAAACTGCATCCTACTAAAGCTGCTTACATAGTGTGCATGAAGTCTGTACAATATTTCTGTTTTTTTCTCTGAAATAATACAGTGTATTGTTGAGTTGTTGATTAAAACCTGATTGGTCTATCCCTCTCAAACTGTGGCCTACTAGATTTGCTTAGATAGTCTGCATGGAGTCAGTATTACATTTCTGCCTTTTTTTCTGTGAAATAATACACTGTAATTTTTATTTCATGACTAAAACTTGCCTGGTCTCTCCCTCTGAAATTGCAGCCTTGTAAAAGTGCTGAAATACTGGAGGTGAGTGTGTACAACAGTTTTGGCTTTTTTTCCGAGAAATAATACACTCTAATTTTTATTCAACATGTAAGTTTCTTTTTGTTCCAAATTGAAATGCAGACGCATTTCTCTAAATTCCAACGTATCTGAATTTTTCAGATAAGTCCGAATATGCTTTGGAATAAACTGTGTTGTTAAAGGGAAAATAATAAAAAAAGAAAACAGCGTGCTGTACCCCCCCCCCCAATTTTTACCTTTAAACACGGGGGGGGG
>NW_017306350.1:439527-509198 GCF_000935625.1 Nanorana parkeri | reverse complement strand
AGGAAAAAAAAAAAAAAAAAAAACAGCGGGCTTTTCCCCCCCCCCCCAGTTTGTAGCTCTCAACATGGGGAGGGTGCATCACCCGGGGGGCCCCCTAGAAAAGCACCTTGTCCCCATGTTGATGAGGACAAGGGCCTCTTCCCCCACAATCCTGGCCCGGTGGTTGTGGCGTCTTTGGGCATAGGGGCTTATCTGAATCTGGGCACCCCCTTTCAAGATGAAAGAAAAAATCCCCGCAGCCACATCCTCACCTGACTAAACTTTGGCCGCAAGTGACAGCTCTGCTCCGGAAGGTAAACAAAGCGGCGGTGCAAAAAAACCTAAATAAAAAACTAAATGTCAAAAAGGATTAATTACAAAATTAAATATCTAAATACAAAATACTGTTAAAAACACATAAAAAATAACCTACTACCTTAGCATGCAGAGCCTTTGCCGCTATTTTTAATAAAGGAGATTTTTTAAATGTAATGGCAGATATGGAAATGGGGGAAAAAATTGGGGTTGCTTTGCTACATACCACTGTTGTGTATGCAAGTATGCAGTGACATGCAGCACAAAAAATTTCAGCTTTGCCTGTATCAGCAAAACTAATGCCATGTGGGAGAATGGATAGCCTATGCCCTTAGGTTTTCCCCCTGCAGCTATGCCTACAGTGTGGTTGATCCAGCCATCATCAGGAAATATGGCAATGAGTTTATCTGCCATGCATCCTCAGAGTGGGGCACCATTTGTGCTCCTTCTTGGATGGTGGCAGTAGATCAGTGCAGATTTTGCTCATATATCGAGCACTGAAGTGTCCCCCTTGAAACCTCCCAAACAAATTGCTCTTCCACCTCACTATCAACACCCAAACACTCCTCCTCCTTGTATTCCTCCTATTTCTACTGATGCTTAATGGACATATGCAGGCTCTCATACCCTTCTGGGCCTCTCTAATATATGTTGGGTATGTAATTAGGAGCACCTATTAAAAAATGGTCATCTTGCTTGAAGGTTGGTTTGAATTGTTTATTTGGATGGAAATAGCTAAGACATCACTCTTCAGGCCGTGTGTAACAATATGTAATAAAATCAGCAGTGCTATGTGCCCTGGAGGAACAAGAAGATCATACCTTTTGCTGTTGACCTGTCTAATTTAGGTGCTGCTCCCACCAACTTCAGTGATGTAGAGTCATGTGTTTATTCATGCATTTGTTATTCAAATGGCCGGTACTTCTACCATGGCTAATACACTGTAGACCATTGTGCTGTCAACAACAGATATGTTAAAAAGGACCTACATTGAGGAGTTCTTTCTATTTACAACCTGTTCAAGTGCTCACTTCCTGTCCTGATGCTGGCCAGTTTCTACCACATAACACATAACTGAAGTCTATTACTGAAATATTTTTGGATTAATTGGGGATAGGGGGCATCAGAGAATGTGGAGTTGTGGTTTGTCAAGTGTGTTTGTGCACCGTTTTGACATTTCACTTAATGTTTAACACAATACAGTCTGGTACTGCAAAAAAAGAAGCTCATAAACTATACTATGAAACTTTTTTGCCACTGGTCAAATTTTACAACGTTGAGGGCTTTAGTCTTATTTTGTTTTAGTAGTAAACTTTCCTATTGCTTTTAATTGGAATTAAAAATTGTCTTTTGTGGCTCTGACTTCCACTATAATTTAGGCCTATTACTGCTGAATAAACTAAAAAAAAATATTTTCTTTCAAGTTGTAGTGCGCCAGATTGGGGTGCTGCTGCTTTTGTATTTAATCAAATTAATATTGTAACAGTAAAAAAAAATCAATTACACATGCAAAATATGTGATGCCAGAATATGATGTCTCTCCCCCTGTGTTAGGGTACTTTTTTTGTTATATAGTAAAAAATAAAAACCCCAGTGGTGAATAAAAGCCACCAAAAGAAAGCTCTATCTGTCCCCAAAAAATGGTATGAAAATCGTTTCAGTAAAGCGTTGCATGACGGAATAAACATCAGTCAAAGTACCGCAGCGCTGAATACTGAAAAATGGCCTGGCCAGGAAGGGGGTGAAACACTATGGCCTTCAAGTGGTTAAAGCCAGCTATATGTTAATTTTTAATGTCCCCCATGGCAGTGTCTAGCTCTCCATGACATTTATTTCACAACCCCTTGTCTATTAGCCTTAAAAATGGCCAAAATGTATTTTCAAAATTGCCCTCCCCCTCCCCCAGACTTTAATGGGTTCACAATATTCAAACTTTATGATGGATTGGCGAATGGCCTGTGAATTAAAGCTAGTATGGTTTGTTCATTCTTAGTCCTTCTAATATAGATTCTGCCCTGCTGGCACACCTAATATCAACAAACTAAATTGGAATGTAGAAAAGAAGTGCAATTAGCAGGGAGATCAATAAAATTTCTTACAATATACCTTTAAAAAAATAAAACTTTTACACTTCCATCCCCCCAACTGTCCTGATTTTTGCAGGTCTGTTCTGGGATTTGAACTAAGTACTTGGTTTCCATGGGCCCACCCTATGTCCTTGCACTGGGTGCTGGAAACCTTGCTTCAGCTCCAGTTGCCAGTCTCAGACCTCAGTGCGGCACCTGAAGGGGAGAATGGAGAAAACTATTCCAACTTCATTACAAAAATGTCACATGACACAGTGTCGCAAGGCAATAGACTCTTAAGCAATAGTGTGCTCTGAGTCACCCTGCTGGTATGAAGTCTGAAAGGATTGGGGATGGAGGAAGGGAGGTGCTGATCGGAGGTCTGAAGGTGGGCTGCTCTGGATTTACAGAGGAGTGTAAAGGAGGTGCTGAAAAGGAAATTTTAGGACAGAAGGACAGTTTAAGAGGGGCTTATTTAAGGCTTCATTAATATCTATAATGTATGTGCGTTTAGGGATTCCTGCGTCAAGAACTTGCGATTTCCTGCAGCAGGAATGCCTTATTTGCCGTTTCCAAGTGGCAGCTGTCACCTATTTAAGTTAATGATCAGGTGACAGCCACTGCATTTGAATGCTTGTAAATGTCAGATTAGGGATTCCTGCTGCCGGAAATTGCAAATTCCTGACACAGGAATCCTTAAACGCACCTACATTTCTACATTGTGTGACAGGTGTGAATCAAGCCTTAGGGTCTGAAAGAGAGTTTATGTGAGCTGATATGAGGTCTGAATGGTAAGGTGGGCCATTTATGCCAGGCAATTTTTTTTGCCACTGACCAATAACACTGGCCATTTTTTTCCCTTCCACTAGCTAGCAATCTTAAGGGCACTATGTTATATTTTCTTAACCACTGGACTCAGTATGCTTTGCTGTATGACACATATACCTGACCAAAGTGTTTATTTTCTCAACAGTTGCAAATTGGACCAATTTTCAGGCATTCGGACATTTGTATGTGAATTTCCAAATGAAACATATATTAAATGCAAACAAATCCGAATTTCCATGCATCCGAATGTCTGTATTCTATTCAGACTGTTGTTATTGCTTGAAATAAAAGTTAAAAAAGCAAACACTCCCCCCAAATCCATACCAGTCCCTTTGATAAATGGGGGACCCAGAAGTTGCCCCCACTATGAGTTAGGGGTAGTGGTTACCCCTACTCATTCACTAAGGGGTCTATTCACAAAGCTGCCGAGGGCAGCCGATCTCGGCCGTGATCGGGAGCTGTACGGGCTATTGTGAATAGCCGTACAGCACCCCCTCGGTTCTCCTGAACCGAAGGGGTCCTGGTGCCGAAGCTAGCCGAAGGATCGGCCGAAGCTACGGCCAGATCCTTCGGCAGCTTTGTGAATAGACCCCTAAGTAAATACAAATAGTAAATAAAAACACTACACAGGTTTTTGACAAATCCTTTTATACAAAGAAAAACATAATGTCCCACGATGTCAATCCAGTGTGGATCAGGTCATCCATCAATGTAAATCATCTTAAACCTGTAATCCCCACGCCCGCTGACCCCACCAAAAAAATCCACTGTTCGCTGCATGACAAAATGTTTTCATCGGGCAGTGGGCAAGAAATAACTGAAGCTTGCTATTAGCTATTTGAAATTTCAATAGCCAATAGTAGGCTGGCTAATACACCCGCCCGCTGCCTTCTGTCAATCAGCAGTGAAGCAGACCTGAGAGAGAACTTTCTCTCTCAGGTCCTGCTCTGTGGTTTGACAGCAGGCAGTGGGCAGAACAATAGCCAGCCTGCTATTGGCTATTGCAATTTCAAATAGCCCATGGCAGAATGGCTATTGCTGCTGCAGCATTTATATAATTGTCAGCTGGGATCTGTCAGAGGATTTGTTGGTTGGGGCCTGTCAGAGAATTTGTGGGTTGGGATCTGTCAGAGGATTTGTTGGCTGGAACCTTTCAGAGGATTTGTCGGCTAGGATCTGTCAGAGGATCTAATGGATGGGATCTGTCAGAGGATTTGTTGGCTGGGATCTGTCAGAGGATTTGTCGGCTGGGATCTGTCAGAGGATTTGTCGTCTGGGATCTGTCAGAGGATTTGCCGGCTACGATCTGTCAGAAGATCTAATGGCTGGGATCTGTCAGAGGATTTGTTGGCTGGGATCTGTCAGAGGATTTGTTGGCTGGGTTCTGTCAGAGGATTTGTCGGCTGGGATCTGTTGCGTAGATCTGTCAGAGTATCTATTAGTGTTCTTTGTTTCTTGTGAAGCCAGAGTTGCTATCCTTTCAGAGACTAGTTGACTCTCCCTGAAGCACTTAGAGACACTTTGTAACAGTTTTATAAGTAACATTTGTGTGTTACAGTGTTATTTTGTAATTGTTCTGTTCTCAGCACAGCATTACATTTATTGGCAGATCACTTTGTGTCATGTGTATACACTCACTGGATTTGGATATTTAGTGTAAGTTTTTTTGTCTTTAGTTCTGATTATAGATTATTAGTGTTTGTGTGTGTGAGAGCGCTACACCGGTATATGTTGTTTTGTGTTTCAGTTTTGAGTGTGTTATTCACATTTGTAGTTTTGGCTGCTTGTTTATAAGATAGTATTTTTTTAATACATAGAGTGGAAAAATCTATTATATAAATAATCTAAAGGAGTGGACCTGACAGAACTTTCTCTCTCAGGTCCACTTCTCTGCAGCAGCAATAGACATCCTGCCATTGGCTATTATAAATTTCAATAGCCAATAGCAGGCTGGCTATTGCTCCGCCCACTGCCTGTTGTCAATCCTCCGAGCAAGACCTGAGAGAGAAAGTTCTCTCTCAGGTCCGCTCCTCTGCTGATTGACAGAAGGCAGAGAGTGGGTGCAATAGCCAGCCTGCTATTGGCTATTTCATTTGAAATAGCCAATAGCAGGCTTTGTTTATTTCTTGCCCACTGCCCAATGAAAACATTTTGTAGGGCAGCAAGCGGTGTATTTTTTTGGTGGGGTTAGCGGGCGTGGGGATTACAGGACCAAGATGATTTACCTCACTGGATAACCAGATCCACATTGGACTGACTTTGTGGCCCATTTTGTTGTTGTTTGTAATAAAGTATTTGTCAAAAACCTGTGTAATGTTTTCATTTACTATTTGTATTTACTTACTGAATGAGTAGGGATAACCAGGTCCTAGAATTTTTGCTTAGGAGTGAGGGGCAATATGTATGATATACAAAAAATGTAGGTATTTATGTGTATGTACGTGGGAGGGGGCTTTAAAAATTAGTTGTTTTTTTTCAATTTGTAAAACTTTTTTACTTACCTTCATTACTATCTCACAGGGGGCTAATAGCAAATTAGCCTGTGGAAATGTACAGCTGCCCAAATCACTTCAAACACAAAGACAACAGTCAGATTGTGTGTGCTGAAAACAGCCCTGACTGCTTTAGTTTCAGGAGTGTGTTTAAAAGTCCATGCTTAAGCCTTACATCGGTGGCAATGGAAAGGTTAAACCACGCCCAACATTCAGCGATATATAGCCATGTCCACTTTTAGCCATGGTATTCTCTGGGCTGTCATTCTATGAAAGTCTAAAGTTGGGAGGTATGCATTTCATGATCACTTCCCTTTTTTTTTTGTTTTTATTTATCATACAGCCTATAACAACCTGTTATACATAGCCATGTAGAAGTGCTGTAAATAAGTTATAACAATATGACTTTCCACTACATCTGGCCATAAAACATCCTGTTTAAACACTAGAGGCCAGAATCTAAACTTTAGTCAACCTTTACATTGCTTTTCCTTGGCAACAGCAAATATTCCAGTGTAGATATTCTGAATATTCAAATACAGTAATTGGATATGATTTACATTGTTTTGAATTAACAGAAATTTCATTGTTAAGCACAAACAGAGCTTCACACTAAATCACCACGCTTTTAATAGGGCCACACGAGCAGGTTAGTGTGCATGTTTAGATTTATAACGCTCCCGGGAAGCTGACCACTCTATTAGACTTCCTGCTGCTAGGTAATGTGCATGACACATTTCTAGACACTAATTCATTTATTTAATAGTAACCGTATGCAAAAACAGAGTTCAAAATGAGGCTGACAAAGAATATATAAAAGTTTTATTAATCCATAGCTAATCAAAGGCCAGCAGAATGCATGTAATAGTAGGTATTATGGACCATATCGAATGTGAATAAATTAAATTTTGTTTCCAAAATTCATACTAATAAGAAGCCAGGAGCTTGGAACATTTGTATTTTTAATTATAAGTATTGTAAGATCAGGGCAGGTGGAAAAGAACACAAACAGTAGATTATTTGTGTCATTCTTGTAATATGCAGTTGCTACCTTACACTATATATACACACACTATATATTGTATATACTAATATATGTAAATGATAAAAAAGTTTAATAAATGCAGGACTATAGCATATATAATGATATGAATATATATATATTTACATAATATAAATATATCTTATTTATATTCCTTAAAGCACATCAATGTCCACTGAGAAATCAATTGTTCTGCATAATGCTTATACAAAAAATTGTTATCATTAAAGGCTTTGTCCACACAATGCTGAAATTATTTTTGACTGAACAGTCCACAAGTTTTTAATACTCCCCAGGACTTCAAATAACAGTTCCCCCCAGTAAGGAGGGGGGAATCCTTTTATAGTAAAAGGTCAAGTGCAGAGTTTTTGAAGAAGAATGTTCAAGAAAGAAGCTGGTGAATAATTTAACCTGCCAACATCGAATTCAAATATGAAATATCAGTTTTGTTTCAGAAATGATGAAGAGACAACTTGATAGGGATGATTTACTAAAGTAGAATGTTTACTTGAAAAGTCAATATTAATCAGCACAGTGAATAGAGTGAAGCTGTGCTCACTTTAAATACTCCATATTCCATAACCATGTGCAATGGAAATAAAAAAATGTTTTGGGCTGCTTGCACATTGAGCTTTATCTAATTACCTAAGCAATGCAAACATTTACGGTGTAAAGTGAAAACACTCTACTCCTTTACTAAATATTCCTCAATAATTATATTAAAGCAAAGATTTCACTATTGCTAAAAGGGCTGGCTCATCTCTACCTTGGAACTGGTTTGCCTTCCCTATCATGGAGCTTCCAAAATAGGAAGAACCTTAAGCTGTATATATATAGCCAAAACATTTTTTTGATAGAGTACAGAAGGGATAAAAACCTTGTGAGTTTATTGTTTTGCTGTAGGTGTCCATTATGGGGAGATTTCCCTTCACTTCCTCTCCCAGAGACACAGCAGTGAGAGCACAGATGTGAAAGGAAATTTGTAAGGAAAGTGAGGGGAATTTCCCTCTTAAACAGTAGTCACTAAAACAGGTTTGTCATTTGACAGTTATAACCCCTTTTCTTGTTCTGGTGAATGGTTACATTTTGGCTTTCCCATTTTTTTATGTCTCGGTGACAATAGTCACCAAAGAAATACATACATAGATCTACCGCTTAAAGGGGGTTTTAAACCTTTCGTACTCTCTCTAAAACAAAAAAAAGACGTACACTTTAAAGTGTATTTCTATCCAAAATGTGTTATCTTAGTTTTGAATAGAATAGAGAAGGTTTAAAACCTCTGTCAGGCTTATACTGATATGCTGGCAATGTTTTTGAGGCATGGAGTGAATGTTACTCTCCAACAGCAACACATACAGAAATAAAATTAAAAATTAAGAAAAATATCAAACTGTATAGTTGCATCTAAGTGCGAGCACCCGGACCTGCACAGACGTAATCAGGTTGGTGTGTAGCTGTGTGCAGCCACATCCTCCCATAGGGATGCACATGCAGGAATATACATCGCACCTGTCCCTCCCGGGAGACGGTCGCGCAACTTTTTTACCGCGAATCGCGCGACAGACGCGCATATGCAATACGCCTAGGTGTGAACGAGACCTAACGAGACCTAAGAGAGCACATACTGAAAGCCCACAAAAGCAATGGAAGTTTACATTTCCTTATTTGCCACCGTAAATATTACCTGCATATCAATGCAAACTATATCACCTGTATTCTGTCTCTATTTTGCTGCCCATCCATCTCTAATTACAAGAGAAACAGAGCTTATAGGACTTATCCAAAGGAATACAAAACTATTTATGTACTGTATATTGAAAGAGATACCACAACATTGATATAAATATCTAATATATAGTGTGAAATGTTTGATTTATCCAGTTCCAATAGAATTGTGTAGTAACCTAGACCAAGATAAACCTTTGCAAAGCAAATGGTCTGACACAAAGCTGTTCTCTTCCAATTACAGCTTGACCCTCTTCTTTATAGTGCATATAGCTCTCTGTGTTATCTGCCATAGGCTTGCATCTCAGTACAAGCTTTCTAACCAAACACGTACCTTTATGTTACATAGAGCGTATTAAGACAATGCATGTTACCTAATGAGATTGCAAGAAGCCCACAGCAGAGCAGCCTCTCTTGTTAGTAATCGTTATAGCGAACAGCTAACCCTTTCATCCATCACTAGACTCTGCACAGTTGCCTGGAAGGGATGTATTTCCATATCTTTCATCATATCATTGCCTGTCTAGCTCACAAACATAAAAAGACAAACTCTTGCCTGATAGATTTCAACACCAATTAAAAGCTGGACAATTACAAGTGCATTTAGATACGATTAACAAATCGAGCATGCACAACTGAAATGTGGACAACAAGCAGAAGCCCATTACCGTTTCCTGCCGTACAAGACTCATCAGTAATCTAAGCTTGACTATGTTACTAAATGTGTTCTTGTGTTTCTGTAATACATATAAAAGGCCCCTGGGTGCATAAAACAGCACTAGGGTTAAACATATCAACCCTTGTAAATGAAATAAGAAGAGAGTATTAGAGCATACTTGCTAACAGATAACCACAGTGTAAGATTATGATATACGTAATGTAGTCAAGGGAATCTTTAAATTAACAAATGGAAACTGTCTAGAAAAGCTATACACATGCTGGCATTTTGTACACTGACCTCTGAGAGAAATTGCATGGATCAAAAAAGTGCTATAAGCCATAGAAACCAAACTAAGAGCAGTTATCATCAGCTTAGAACATTCAGTCTATAAAAAGTTACTGGTTGCTGTGTGTAACTGCACTTTGCATACTTCTTCATGCTTTATTAAACCCATTTGTGTTTAAAAATAATTTATTGAAATGGTTAATTATATGCTAGCAATGCAAGAAAACTTGTTTTAATGCCTGTGGTGAAACCACACACTGAAGAGAAGTCATTGTGTATTTTTAAGTATTCCTTTTGCGTTACTATTGTAAATTGTAAAGATTACCTTAAAGTGATTTGTGACATGATTTCCACATATTTACATCTGTTCTGTGTCAGGTAATAGGGATGCACCAATACCTTTTTTGGGGGGTTTTGAGTACGATCACCAATATTTATCTTTCGGTATTTGTGGATACCAAGTAACAAAACTGGTACTTCCGCTAGCATGGAGCTGGCTTACCGGGCAATCAGGAAGCTGGGCGGCAGGTCATTACCTGGGAAGCCGGCTCCATGCTGTTTGGCAGGCTGAATGCTGATTAGCTGGGAAGCCAGCTTCCCAACCAATCAGCATCAAGCTGTCCAAACAGCATAGAGTCGTCTTCCTGGCCAATCGGGAAACTGGCAGGTGGGTCATTACCCGCCGCCCGGCTTCCTGATTGGCCGGAAGCTGGCTCCATGTTCCCTCGTGGCACTGCCGGTAAGAGGAAATCTCCCTCTGACAAAAAGTTCCAGTATCGGGGGAAGTATTGAAGCATTTGGGCAAGTATGAGTACTCGCCCAAATACTCTGTATCGGTGCATCTCTAGTTTTTAATAACTATATTTCATGTATAGATTTGTAGACTCTCCCTCTAGTGGCTGTAATATCTGTATATTATACGGGACAGTCATCAAAGCTGTCAGGAGGCTAAGGGGAATGGATAGCTCTGGTGGGAGGTGGGAGGGGTGGAGCTTCAGGATTGGTAAATATTTGGTAAATATTTAACATATTTACCGATCCTTGGCTGTACTGAGAAAACACTGAATTATCAGTACTGATCACTCTGTGTTTGTAAATAACTGAGGACATAGTGATTACTATGTCCCCAGTTATATCTGAAGAGGAAGTTGTATACATCACTTTCTGTTAATTTATGAATGGAGACATAGTAAATATTTACTATCTGCTAACTTTATGAATGAACAGGAAGCAACTCAGTACAGAGACTTCCTGTCCATTCATGACTGGGTTGATCGTAAATATTTACTACCTCCAGATTGTGAATGAACAAGGAGCCTTTGTACTGAGAGCTTCCTGTTCATTGAGTGCTTGGGCTTCAGAGATATCTTTTTTTATTTTAAAAGGGAAATATTAGGGGTCTGTTTAGACCCCTGATATTTCCCCAAAGCCCCTAACAGTAAAGTAAAAAACCCCATAAAAATAAAATTAAAAAATAATGTAATTTTTTTTAAAAGGTTGGAAAAACAAAACTTCAGTTTTGGCATGACAAATTTAGAAATTTCGATTACAGTCTGAAAATTTCATTTTGGTTCATTCCTATCATAAACCATTCACATATGATGAAAGTGTTTACATCAAGCTGATCAGATTCACATACTTATAAGACATTAAAAAGGCTACAAACTGATTTGCTTAGGGATAAAAAGAACATTTAACAAAGCCCTTCCGACCCCCTTGCAGAAACAATATAACTTTGCCCTGCATAGTCAAGGAGTTATAAACTTGGAACAAGCATGCAGATAAAGACTTCTGACTTTTTATCTGACATTCCCAATTTGTCAGAAATGCTAAAGCTAGAGGGTCAGAAAATCATTTGGACAACTAGCATTTTCGGAAGAAGGTCAATGATTTGACCCACCATCTACCTCTGATGATAGGTTCACTTTAAGACTGGAAAAGGATCACACCTGTTCTCATATCCAGTGAAGGATCCAGCTTGTGCCTAGCTTTAGAAATCATGATCTCATTTTCATGTCTTCATACTTTTTAGTTCACCTAATTCTTTTTTGTGTCACAACAACCTCCTAATAATCATGCCAATTATGTTGTAGGATTATCGGCATATATCAAATATTTGATGTCTGGGTTTACTTAAACAGAAACATGCTCAGACATAAATGTCCTTTAGTTCATTAGCATGACTTTGAAGAAAACATTAATAAAATGGATTTTAGATTTTATTTCATAGTAAAAATATAATTCTATTAAGATGATGTGGATGTAGATAGCTTTTATAAAACAATGCAATCTTTTCCATGCCACTAATTGATTTTACATACTTTATAAGACATTGCAAACTCCAGTGCTCATACATTTGTAAAATGCGTTTATTGAATACATTACATGATTTGTTTTTGCTGCGTATGCTTGTAAATTAACATGTAGACAATTGCTTCTCCAGCACCCTCCCTGACATGGTTATGAGAGGCCAAGCTTGGGCTTTCAGCCAAATTACATTTTTCAACCAGCGAAGTGGTAGATTGCACTAGATAGTAGACATCACACTACTATTGTACCCTGAACTTATCAGCTGGTACTGGAGCTGTAAAGCTGAGCTTGGCTTGTGACATACATGTTAGAAGTGAGCAGAATCCACTGACCAAACTCTAGGACTGAAAAATATGGAAGGGGGTAAGTGGTTAAAGTACAGGTCTACATTTAACTAAACTACCCTTAACCCCCCCATCCGTCTCCAACTACATCCCTACATTTGAAGTGCTGCTGCAGCCTCCTTTCATGTTTACAGTCTGTCAGATAAAATTCTGTGTAGCACATACCTGTGCACTCAGTTCCCATTTACTTAACCTCCTTGGCGGTATTCCCGAGTGTGGCTCGGGGTCAATTTTCAGTACCATAAGCGGTACCCCCGAGCCACACTCGGGATTACAGCGTAGCATCTCTTACCTTTTCCACGATCCCCGCTGTGTCCTCCGGCTGATGCCGGCATCCGTCTTACAGGTTCCGTCCCTTGCAAGCGTCCGAGTTGCAGGGGGGCGGAACTGGCGGGAATTTTAAAAGTAAAAAAAAACAAACTAAAAACAGATAGAACAAAAAAGGGAAACAAATAATAATCATACCGCCAGTGAGATTAAGTTGGGCCATACCTTGAGAATGGAATTGCTTAGTATATGGCTCCATTCAAGTCAATGGGGACTTAGTGTACAGGTGCAGCTAATGTTAAAGAAGGCTTTGAACACTAGAGAAGGCTGTGGCAGCACTATAGAGGTACCTGAACATCTGGGGCTAGCTTGGGGGGTTAGGGATAGCCAGTGGGGAAGACATTCCATCACCCAGGGCAAAGACTTAGAGTTGCTCCCCTCCGGGAGAAGTTCTACATCCACATCCCCTTGCCCCCACCCTGCACTTCTTCTTTTGTCATGGTGGCACCCTTACTATTCACTGCAATCAGTGAGGCTTAAAATGTCCTCATTCTCCAGTGGTGCTTCTTCTAATCTGTCATGGACGAGAGACTTCAATGAAGTGATTTCAAGCCTCACCTTCATGGTGGATCGGGGGGTACCATCACACCAAGAAAAGAGAGCACAGAAGTGGGTCTAAAGAAATGATCCGCCTCAGAGGCAAGGCTTGACTATGGCTCAGCTGGGCCTTTCTGAATGCTGTGGAGCGGAAGTGAAGCTTAAAAGAGCCTCAGAAAGTGCCACTCTTTTCAGGTGCGGTTATGCCGCCCTACCTTCGGCCCTGCTAATCACTATACACATAGGGTATGTGACACTCAGAAAGGGTTTTCATAGGTGAGATCACATACTGGTAGAAGTGGAGTAGAAGATTTGGGTTATTCCCTAACTGTATAAACAAGTATAAATGAGGAGATTCTATATCCCAATCCACGGTTTTACGATTACAAATCTTAGCAATGCAATGTACAGCAATGCAGAATGACTCCAAGCTGTAGAGAGGACTAAAAATCTCAGCAATACATTATATGACAATGCAGAATAGCACCAGCTAGAGAGGACTACAAGTCCCAGCAATACATTATACACTAATGCAGAATGGCAACGGCTAGAGAGCACTACAAATTCCAGCAATATATTATATAGCAATGCAGAATTGCATGCTAGAGAGGACTACAAAACCCAGCAATACATTATACAGCAATGCAGAATGGCACCAGCGTGAAAGGACTACAAATCCAAGTAATGCATTATACAGCAATGCAGAATACCACCTGATATAGATGACTACAAATTTCAGCAATACTTTATACAGCAATGCAGAATAAACCATCAGCCATACAGGACTAAAAAATCCCAGCAATGCATTATACAGCAATGCAGAATAATACTATCAGCTATACAGGACTACAAATCCCGGCAATACATTAAAAAGCAATGGAGAATAATACCAGCAGCAATACAGGACTACACATCTCAGCCAGCAGTACATTATACAGCAAGTTATATTAGATTATTTAAAAACATGTCAAAATGCAACACTTTTACTTTTTTCCAGCTCCTCTTCGCCTGTTAGGCGGGTGCACTGATATCAATCTTCACTCTGGGGAAGCCCTCTAAAGGCCGGAGCTAAAACCTAATGATTGCCTGCCGCAGGTCCCAGTATTCCTCTGCAGTAGCTGAAAGTGGAAAAATAGTCCCCTCTCTCCTTCTGTCAGTTCAGCAGGGCGGCCCAAGGACAAAGGAGATTTTAAGAGAAATCGCTGCTGGAGTGGGCGCCTAGGACTGGGACTTGCTGCTTTCCTGTAATAAAGCCCCCTCTGTCCCTGGGCCCCCTGCTGCTGTGCAGTACAAGAGAGCCAGCTCTACCATCCTTGAGGCCATCCACCCTGCCGGCGGTGCCCCTCCTAATGCGGTGGCCAGAGCACATGCCCCCCTGCCTCCCCCTAGCTTCAGGCCTGGGGATATCAAAAGTTTAGTAAAAGATAGGCCTTCATTTCAAGTGCACATACTGTTAGGTCCGAGGTGTGGGCCCGATGTGATGAGGAGGACCTCCCTTGCAACCCCGTCTGATGACCACTGGGGTGAAGACAGTGTGCTCAGGCAGGGGGTTCATGGGTGCCGGATCAGGGTTTCCAGGTATCTGCAGTAGATGGTAGTGGAGCAGAATATGGCAGCCGTGCAGAGGAAGTGAAGACAAGCCGGGTCGATATTAGGCGGACAGCGAAGTACCAGACAGGATCCAGAGAATAGTCGAGGGACAAGCCGAGTCGGTATTAGGCGGACAGCGAAGTACAGAGGGATAATCCAAAGGGAATGTCAAGAAGGAAGCCAGGTAGTTAGGTAGTCAGGAACAACACAGGAGCAGATCACAGATGACTGGTGCTGGCTAGCAATCACTCAGCAATGAATCCCAGTCCTGTGGGGCTTTAAATAGGCTGAGACGTTGTACTGCGCATGCGCCGACGTGATGACGTCACCCGAGCACGCGCAGCGTCATGATGGCACGCCGTGCGGGGCGGACCCCGCCGGGTCACAGGGCACCTGCGCCTGCACGGCCCAGCAGCGCTGCCGGAACGCCCCCTTCGTGCACATCTCTGCACAGTGGCCTGGATCGGGACACGGCATGTCCCGAGGGACGGCACCCGACATGGCTGACGAGCCACCCGGACCGGAACTTGACCTGCCCGGACCGGGACCCGAAACATACAGTAGCAAATTAATAGGATGCAGATGCAATATAATGTGTATCAACAAAAAAAAAACGTGTACTCATTGTTTTGATTAGGGATTTACTGATCAGGCTTTGGAGGTGGGAGAGGACAATGTAGTCTTTTACAGGAAAACTCAAGATTTGTGTATAACTTAAGCAGCCTTTATCTTCAATCTCCTGATAATTGTGATAATTGTTAGGGAAGGTTACCCCAGCATATGCATTTTTTTTATCATATGCTCAATTTTAATTGTCCAGGTTTGTAAACTTGAAATGCTATTTTTTTTTACAGTGCTCATTTGTTAATTATTCTTAAATATTAAAAGTTAGTCGGTTTTGCTATTACATTATGTCAAGTGGCTCACCTATAAAACATGCAAGCTGTCATCCTTACCCTTGCTTCCTTAACAATTATGATGGCCAGGTATCCCATCACTTCACTGACTTTATACGCCTCAATTTAGGATGACAGCCCTGGAAATTGCAGGCAATAGCACCTTCAATATTTATATTCTGACAGACTGGAGTCCACTAAATGATATTCTTGTAAATGTAATAGTCATGCCAATAATAAAATATAGCATATATATTTTCTAGTCTAAAACAAATCAAGACATACATATAGTTATTCCGTCTAGATTCCTAAATATCTACTGACATTATGTATGGAAATCTACAAACAAAAGCTGTAACAAGTACAATAAGCAAAAGGTATTCTGTTGGTGTCTTCTATAAATGTTATGTTTTATACCATAATATTAATACTTAGGTTATGTATTTGACAAAATGTAGCATGTTCTCCCCGAACCTAAAAAATCATGGTTACAGCTGTTGTGATTTTTTTCATATCAAAGTATCAGTGACCTAAATCCCCTATCATCTTAACACACACTTCATAAACCAGTTAGACAAGCAGACAACATGGAAAGAGCAGAGGTTAAGTACATATGATTGACCTCACACAGCCTGTGTGCTACAGATCATTAAATATGTTGTGCTCTCCTGCTTCTCCCTGGTACAATGAAAGTGTCCAAGGAACATTATTTGATACTCAGATCTTCTACCTACATTGCAGTGACACAAAATCAATACCTTGTCTTATCCTCAAAGGCACTGATCATTATAGGTTGTTAACGTTCTTTAAACACAAGAGCGAAGAACTATGATTATGTCTTTTTGATGTATAAGTAAAATATCATTAGAGTGATAAATATGTCAAATTCACGATTGAATAAATAAACACTTTACAGTGATAATTAACTGTTGTTAATATATTGTTAAAATAATCTTTTTGATTGACCAACCTATCATGTTTTGATTTAGGGACTTACACTTACTTTATACTTGTATGGGATTTTTCTTTACACATGAATGCATACATTTACACAATAATGATTGTAAACATTATTCAATTTATTATATAAGGATTTTATAAAATGTCTAAGAGTGCCCATACTATTTAAGCATCTCATTTACATTACCAGAATGGTACATGTGAAACAGTGATGAAAATCAGCATTTCTGTGCTGTTGCCCTTCTAAGAAGGGTTGAACCAGAAGGAAAAATACTCAGTATCCATTATACAGTAGGGGTTTCCACTGTACCATCTTTATAAACTGTGCTGTCAAACAACACTAAGGGGGTTATTCACTAAAGAGCTAAAGAATGCAGCCATAGCTTCGGCTGATCCTGCGGCTCTCGTTGGCCACCTTTGCTCTACGGTTAAGTCGAACCGAAGGGCTGCTGCATGGGCTATTCACAATAGCCTGTACAGCAGCCGAACCGAAGACAGCCTCTTCACTTCGGCTCAGCCGAACATGCGGAGCATGTTCGGCTGACCGAAGGCAGCCTATGTACTAAGTATATGTATTCACACACTTTATGGCATGAAGATTCACAAAACCTTTACATTCATTGGTCTTCAGGGGAGAGAGGGAGAGAGAAAGAGAGAGAGAAAGAGGTTGCCAAAACAACCTTTTTTCATTGTTGTTGCCATTGTAAGTAACAAACCCCAATTTAACACCAAATATACTAGCTAAAATACTATAGGGTTGAGTGAAAATCAACAGCCCTTCAGGCAAAAAAGCCACCAGCCAGTGGGACATTTTCTGGTTGTCAAGTCAAGTTGTTATGACATGCACAGAGCTGAATATTGTTTACTAGTAAATATGGACTACTCTTTCTCTGTTTTGAGTGGTGTGTCCTACACAGTACAAGTTGTTGTATTGTAGTCTATTTGATGAAAATAAAATTCATTCTTTGGCTGCATTTGCAATAATGTTTTTCATCCTTTGAGGAAAACACTCTGGCCAGGTTCTCTCTATTTAGTGTGTCTATGTATGTACTGTATATATATATTATATATATATATATCCATATATATATATATATATATATATATGGATATATATATTATACAGTAAATGCTCCCCCATAAGAAATGTGTTTTGTAACACTGTTTTAACTGCTCAATACAGTATGGTCATCCATCGCGCTATCATACCATAGTACTTTTTCTAGGTAGAGAAAACCTTTAAACATTTGAATGGTCCATGATCTTTGAGTGATACACAAGTCACACACATACAAAAAAATTTAGAATACGAACAGATGAGTTGACTCATCCTAATTTATACCATCTTTTTATGCTGTACTTAAACAGTTTAAGCATTGTATCCATATGTTGAAGGAAGTGCAGGTGCAATGCCCAATATGTATCATACTTCAAATTTTAGCTTGGTGAACATATCTAACACCTAAGATGACACAAGACATATGTTTTGGACTAATATCGATATTTTTCCTTTTGTCAGCAGCTGGCTAACAGATGAGTTTTTGATGAATTGTAGGCACCTTTTCTGATGGTTGTTTTATGATACTGTTGACATGAAATAGAGTATCACAAGCATTGTCAACGAGCTAAGTCTTGTACTCTTTGCAGTTCATTGAACCCATATGGAAGAGAACAGCTGGGAAGATGGGTTTGATTCCTCAGGCCAATGTTTGTGTTGTCAACCGCGACTTTATCTTGCTGACCCTTGTATAATTCATAGCATCACAGGAAATGTTGTACCTTCATTCCCATTAAATGATGGATGATGTTACTTAAAACTGATTGTCCTGTAAAATCACTCATAGCCTTGCACATTAGACACATGTAAGCGAGAATCTGGTCAATAAATACTACCTCTCTTCAAATTTGTGTTTCTGCTTCTCTGAACAAGGTTAGCGGAGAAAAACACAATGCTAGTGAATGATTTGTATTTTGTTATACTGGTAATAAATGCCTTGACTATAGTGAATTCAAAGAATGCAATATTTACTTAGTTACTTAAAAGAAGGAAACATACTGTGATTTGTAAAGCGTGTTATGTGAACCCAGTGGGCACCCCAGTCAAATATGTAATACCTTTTTTATGTTATCATTATGTGGCAACATGCCAACAATTATCTGACATTTGTAACTGTAAAGTAAGAAGTAACAAAATAGCCCATTGAGGAAACCAACCCATTGCACCTGATTTACTAAACGATATGGCTGAATGCCACCTATATGTTTAGCAGCATTTAGATGCATTCACTCTAGCTTAGCTAACAGAGAATAATTTTCTACATCTTGGGAGCGCTTAGCCTGATTTTATGCAGCTAAACGTGCCTGAATGCATGTAAATACACACTTGTGAACACGACTAAACGCGACTAAGCCCAGAAACAACTAACCCCCAAAAAATTGATCTGGGAAACATAAAAGTTGTTTATGCTTCCCAGATAACTTCTCTTGTGTTTAACTCAGGTGGCCCATGTGCATGAGGCCTAACAAATGTGGTTTGATAAACAGTATCTGCACCAGAGACTGAATATAGGCCAGTTAATTGCTGATGTACCCAGAATAAAAGTATTTCAATATTTTAGGGTTGTCTTATATCAGTTTGCATTTCATTTTAATTGCAACAAAGCACCTTAAAGTGTATAAAGATATCACTAAAGGTGACTGTAAAAAGACACAAAGTAAATAAATCATGGCGCATACTTCATGGTGGGTTATGACAAGCCCATCTTTCACTACTCTATACACCTCTACTTTGATTTCATGTTTTAATAATAAGTACATATACTCACCTTAGTAAGCAATTGGGGAGCTTGTCATATTATAGTTTTTTTTTAATGTTTTCAAACTCTAATTCCACCCCCCCCCCCCCAATTCTGATTTAAGGACTTGCCTTAAGTGATGTCTCTTAATCTGATCATCTTCTTCCTTCCAGTAGTTTTCAGGAGTCCCCTTCATCCCTGGTGTCGGTCTCTGATCCAGCACTGACTGCCGTGTCTTCTGTGTCCCACGGTGTCTGTCCAATATGCACGCTCACGGCTTTCAGTGTAGCTCTTCTCATCTCCCCATCTGTGATCTCCACTGTGCATGCACCCACCCACTTCCCCGTGCACGGCCGTTCGGGGAAACTGGATTTTATAGACGGGAGCAAGCGGCAGGGACAGAGGTAAGTTTTTACCTATTTGGTGACTTAAAAATTTTTTTTTAAATGTTTTTACATACTGTTTGCTAGAAGTAGATATATGTAAAAAAAAAAAAGACTTTAATTCTACATTAAAGCTGATCTACTATTAACCTCCTTGGCGGTATTCCAGAGTGTGGCTCAGGGTTAATTTTCAGTACCATAAACGGTAACCCCGAGCCACACTCCCTCGAGCCATACTGTGTCCTCCGGCCGATGTTCCTTCCGGGTTCCGTCCCTTGCGAGCATCCGTGTCGCAAGGGGCGGAACCGGCAGCAATTTTAAAAGTAAAAATAACGGGGGAAAAAAAAGAAAAAAAACCCTGAAAAAAATTGAACAAAAAAGGGGAAAATAAATAAATAATTAGACCGCCAGGGAGGTGACCTGGTGGTCTAATGACCCAAACTCAAGTCAATTCAAGCAGTTCGGGAAAACAGTAAACTATAGTGGCTGCTCACCACTATAGCAACCATTTACCAATAATGCATTTCCTGTCCTTTGAACTGTGGTCAGGTGACTTAGAAGGGCTAAAATTGGGGGTCTTTCAATGTGACAACCCTCTGCCTACAAAAGTCAAGTTGTCAACAGCGTTTTGCTAGTTTGTGTTGGATAGATCTGGATAGAAAGGGAGAGCAGACTGAGTGTTTGCTGAAAGAGATAGTTGCTGTTATACATTGCTAAACAGTGCTATATACAGTACTATAAAAAGAGCTGCATTAAGCTACATTAACCCCTTCGTGACGGGAGACGTACAGTGTACGTCCCATCACAAAGTGGCTATATGACTGGCCATGTACACTGTACGTGCCGAGTTATATTAGCCTCTGTAATGCTGGTAACTGCTGATTCTCAGCAGTTCCAGTCATTAATTAATGCCTCACTATTGAGACATTCATTAATTAAATAGTTAAGCTTTTTTAAAAGCTTCTTTCTTTCATTAATGAAAGAGTGAAGCCTTTACATTCAGATACGGGTTCGCTAAATAGCGATCCCGTATCTGACAGCTGAAGATAGCAGAGAGGTAGCAGTGACTCACCTCTCTGCTATTCGTTTTGACAGCTGGAGAGCCTGGCCCGATGTTAAATGATACATTTCAACCACTAGATACAAAATGTATCTCTTGAGTGAAATGTATCAGTTTTGATCGTCTAGGAACGATCAAAGACCTTTAGTGAGATCTGATTCTGACATGCTGTCAGGATCAGTCTCTAAAGTTATTATTAGCTGTTCCTAAGCTTGGAGCAGCCTGATAATAACTAAAAATGTTAAAAAGTTAATTTATTAAGCAGTCATAGTGATTGCTTGATATAAACTGACAAAAATTTATTTTATTTTTTTACACTTATTTTTTTTACAAAGTGTAAAAAAAAAAAAAAAGTGTACAAAAAATTAGGAAAATAAAACGTTTATATATAAATATATTTGTATACTATAATTATTATTAAAAAAATTCTTAAAATAATAATAATAATCAAAACCTGCTGCTGTGGAAGAATCACACAGCAAAAATGTAAAAAGTGTGTCAGTCATTTAGGAACAGAAACTAAAAACTAGCTCAGTCATGAAGGGGTTAAAGAAGAATTCCAGGCAAAACTTTTATTAACCTTTGCAGTGGAGCTACCCCCACACTGCAAGTATTAACTGCTGGTTTTTGTGCAGGTGCTAAAAAAAGTTATAATCGCACGAACAGCTGAGCTGGCTCCCTGCTTCTCCGGTCACTGAAGCCTCTCTCTCCATACGCTGTAGCATTGGAATGTGCCTCGCATCCTCATGCCTATGCACTGTGTATAGAACGTGATGATTGATGGGACCTTAGACTGCTGCAGAGGAGGGGGAGAGAGGCTGGAAGCACCAGTCTAAGAGCAAGGTGGCTCCGTGGTTCAGATAAGTATAATGTTTTTTTAGCACCTAGTCAAAAATGAGCAGTTGATCCTTGCAGTGCAGGGGTTGCCCCACTGCACAGGTTAATAAAAGTTTTTCCAAGAGTTCTTCTTTAAAGTGAAATGCAGTGTGATGGCCTACATATTATTGAGTATCTCCCTGTGTTCACAGTACATAGACCCAACAGTCCTTTTTTGAACTGCCTGTGTGTCAGTAACAACTTCAGTTGCTGTTTAGCCGCTGCTTGCAAGGTGATATATATATCTCAGACTTCTGTAGATCAGACTTCTTTATATATTAGAGTTCTATATAAATATCAATAAAATGTATATAAATGTCATTTTTGCTTCAGCAGGTTCTATGCATCATACAGATGCGCCACTTTACGGTCAGTGAAAGGGGACCCCCAGGCACCATATATAAAGGAATTTTTCATTTTTAATGTTTCATTTTAAGTGATGTTAAATCACTGCTCCTTTAAAAATGGTATTTTTTAAAAGTGTTTTTTTCATTGATACATGTCCCCCAGGGCAGTACCCGGAATAAATATATATATAAAATCAGACTTCTGTATATATATATATATAGACTAGGGCTGGTAATGATTAAAATTTTTGTGTGCTAGGTTCGAGTCGAACCTATGTGCGACTCGAACATGCAGCCCATCCCTAGCCAAGAGTAGGTTTGCCATCTTCAGCAGCATCCTTGACCAGGAAGGTGTCTCTTCTGCAGATGCTGGAGTGGAAGAAAAAGCCCCCTAAAACACTCCCATGCCCAGCATCTAAAAGCTAGCTAGGCAAAACTGCTGGCTTTACAACTGCTCCCATTTAAGCTGGAGAAGTCACCCCCCTTCCCCAAGTTTAAGGCCCCTGCTGAACCACATTGGCAGCTACCCACCTGCCATTTTGTGCCCAGCCTTCCCTGCCTTCCACCAGAAGGTAATGTCTCAGTGTCCCTGGGCCATATGTTCAGTGGCAGGATCTGCATGACCAGAGACATGTGGTCCGGCAAGCATGGGCAGAGATGTTACATTTCCTTTACGACTCACTGGGTACATTTTCTGGCAGCTGGGACGGATGAAGGAATGGGCACACTGCTGGAGCTGGTGGTGCTACCGCATATCCTGCACCTTTGTGATGGTGCATCAAGTGATTCTTGATAACCAGCAGTCTGCCCCAAATGCCTCAGAGACTGCTGCGCTGTTTTACAGCTGGTATGCCTAGGGGACATGAACAACACTGTACCAAAGTTTGTGGTAGCTTTTTAGGGGCAGGCCAAGAGGTGGCAAACACCTACTAATGGAAATACACGTCGGATGCACCAACATACGAAAACAACAATTGCGCTACACATGTTAGGTGCGAATACAATTGTGAAGCTTGGCACGTTGGGTATCTATTTACTTGGCGCAACCTCCTCTTTTATGATTTACCAAATAAAATGGGTTTTATATTGTGTTTCTTAACTTAAATGTTTTTTTTTCACTGAACGCTTGTGTTGATAAACAGTAAACAGTGATAAACAGCACTAATTACAAACATCATAAAATATTGCAACTACCTCCATTTTATTCTACATGGTCTCTGATTTCAGCAAATATATAATTCTGGTAAGTAGTTTATTGCCCTAAAATGTAGATTTTAACAAAGATACAACAAACCCCCCAAAACAGCGAAAGGTTTAAAGTTATCTTCCACACCCATAATAAGAAAATTGTGTTTTTCTCATGCTGCCCTCTAAGTATCATAAAAAAGGACCCCCTCCCCGCGTTACTGTATGTTAACAGTTTTTTTCTGCATTGCTACATGACCACATTGCCTATTAGACTTGAAAATGGCCAAAGTGGATTTTCAAGATTCACCAAGATTCATGGACTTCAATCAGGTTCATATTAACGTTTATAATTTTCAAGCTTTCAATCTCCATACTTTTCCATAGGGATGTATATTACTTACCAAAGGATTTGAATTTCTGTCCATCCCAATATGAGATTTACATATTATAAGCATGCAAATCCCTGTTCCTATAGTGGTTAACTAAACCTATAATTACTACAACTAGCTGCAGAGTTAATGCTGTAAATAAGATTTCACACCGCGCTGTGAAAATACTACTCCCTTCACTAAATGAATAAATAATTTAACAACTAAAAGAGCAAACTATTGCAATAGATTTCATAATATATGACTTAGTCCACAGTGAAAAAACGTCTTAGCCAAAAAAACTACAGTTTACATCAGTCCAAAATAAGTGATATTAGAAAAAATACAGTTCACATCAGCCCAGAACCAGTGATCTTCAATTGTGCCATAAAGTGAACATTTAAAATGGATTCCACAACATATAACTCACAGTCTACAGTGAAAAATATTTTTAGCATAAAGAACTACAGCACAGAACCAGTGCTCTCCGAAAAAACAAAATTCACATCAGCCCAGAACCAGTGATCTTCAATTGAGCCATAAAGTAGATCCACTCATGATGCACCCTGGTGTAAAATTACACTTTCACACTCACCAGATGGTTTGACCAGCTGTAAAGTGGTCAGAAAACACTCTTAAATTATACACGGACACCATATCCCCTTTATTTAGTAGTTGTTAGAAGTTTGTCCTTAACAGCTGATTTTATCCTCCTTTCTATGCCACCTTCAACCAAATCCACCGTTCTATCAGAACTCAAAGCACACACACACACATGCTCCCCATCGTGTAGCCTTTTGTTAAATATCTTTATTAAAACAAAGTGTTGCACTTACATTTAAAATCAATTGAATGTTCATTTCATATACTGCTCAGCCTGCTCTGGTCGGTCTCCTCTGTCAGCCTGACTTCCTTCCTGTCAGTCTGACTTCCTTCCTGTAAGCACCGCCCAGACGCATTTCGTACACCAAATTTATTTGTGGGACAGCACCACTGACCACCAATGTAAGGGGGATTTTTCCTGCTAACCACCAATGTAAAGGGTCATTTTCCCACAGGCTTTGTTTAACTGGCTGAGCTCAATGTATTGTCCCTGTTGATACTGATATCATCATTATATACAGTATATCTACTCATGATGCCAAAGTGTTACCCATGTACTGTACCAATTACCCATTTGTTGCCTGAATATTATCATGATTGCCAGTTTTTGCCCACATATGTCCATTTGATGTATGTGTATTGTCAGCATTGCCTATTTATTGCCCAGTAACCCAATGTGCTGATCCTTTATCTGCTATATCATCCTATAAGGAAGTGGCATCTAGATCCTACACAAGGAGAGGAGGTCAATGATGCAGTGGTAGTGGCTAACTGTCAGTGAACTTTCTCTTACCTACAATAGCACAATACCAGGGCTGATTATGTCCATTATGATGTTCTAAGATGGACACCTACTGCGGTCCCTTCCCCCTCATGCTACTGCCAAAATATTCACACCATGACCAGCATTAATACATTTAGAGCAAAATGTCTCTTTGTTGGAATTACATGATTTTGCTTAAATATTGCAATGATTATATGTAAGTCAAAACAGCCCTTCCTCATCTTGTTCTGCTTTGAGAAGCATTTCAGAGTTAGATGGGTTTTTTAAAATGATCACTTTTTCACCCAACTCTGCCACTTATATGTTCTGACTATATCTCCTGATCCTTTATACATCAACTTGTAAGTAAACTTGTGTTTGAAATACAGTTAACTGTGCAACATATGTACTTGACATACAAAAAGTATTGTAAATAAATAAATAAAAGTGTGGCATAAAATTATCAGCATAACTAAAATGTATTTTTTTTTAGGTTTTGTTTAGAGCCATTGAACATAACTGGAAAAGATGGGTCCTTACATAAAGATGTTTACAGGGCACCCTACCGTGGAAAAAAATGATCTACAACACCGTAATTACCATAAAAACATTACATATAATGCTTATGTATAGATGCCTAGTTTTTGGAGGCTATGGAACTGGTTGCATTGCTTGAGAATTAGGGCTCATGCACATGGAAATTTTGCAGAGCAAATACAGGCGTGTCACACAGCATAAAATATGCCTGTATTTGTGGTATGCAGGAACAGCATCTGCTGCAGTGTATGGACAGAAAACCCTGTACTAGGGTATATACCCGCAAATGGCAGTACCACTCTGTAATATGCCCATGTGCATGAACCCTAAGAGGCAATCAAGAAGATTTACTAAAGGGAATCTTCATTCTTAAAATTGTGTATATATTAACTTTAACTATCCAATCATGTAAAAAGTATCTGAACATGATTGGAATTGAACAAGGAACTTTGGAAAGGAACAAATGAACAGGAATTTGATTTTCACATAATTGTATAATTGTAGGGAGTATATAAATATTTTGTGAGTAAAGTCTTCTAACTCCTTTAGTAAATCAGCCTCAATACATTGCAGGCAGAAGCCTTCTTTTACATATAATATAGAGCAATAGGCAACAATTTGCTTTCTAGCAAGTTGAAAAGGTTCCAGAATTACTGAAGGTTTGAATACTTTTTTGTGCATAACTCAATTAGCCTTTTTACACAATGTTAACTTCAGGTCCTTCAAGTAGTAAATAGTGTTGCAGCAAAGTAGATATTCATGCATAAAGTCATGAACATAACATACATGGCCCTGCTATGCAAAGCACTTCAGTATTCAGTGTATCATACTGATTGCTGACAATAATTAAACAACTGCAATACATATTTAACTTGGAAACAACATAAACATATATTCAATGACATTTTATTATTAGACATTTACCACAATAACCATGTTATTTAGAAAAGAACAACCAAGCATGATCAATGCAGTAAACAATGAAGAGCACTATGATAAACAGACCATGCATCATTTGGTGTATATGTATCTGAAACTAATTAATCTTCAGATGTGTAATTGATTTTAATGAGGCTTTCTTTCTATATGTTACATGAAATGCCTGTGGCCAAAAAGACATCCTATGCCTCATATTAACATAGTTTTATATATTTCTACAGAGGATTTAAAGGATATTTTTTGGCAAGATCCTAAATTTAAAGTTATCCTTATTCGGTATGGGTTGAGCCCATCATGTCATTAGTTTTATAATATATTCAGAATTAATTAAGATACGTTTTACAGTTGATGTGTGGCAAAGTTAATGCCTAATTTATGTAATTAGTCAATTAAACTATATTTCTAGCATATGCTTAAGATGCCCAGAAGGTATTTAGTATCCCAGGTACTTGTTTTGATGTCATGAAATGCTGCTAATTAATTTTACATGCATATTAATTTCATATCTGTTTTGCAGCTCCCTTTTGTGAAAGCAGATTTAATATTTATCTTTCTAACCTTTTGGGGAGAATTCCTCTGTTATTGTTCAAATAAATGTGACTTTTCAAATAATATTTAACATGCTTTCCTTTTTTTTATTGAAGGACATTTGCATACGCCTGAATTTTACATATTAAATTATATATTTAATCAACCTTTTTTCACGAAAGCTGGTTGACTTTGTAATTTCTTTTTTTTTCTTTCTTGTGAAAATGAATAATTAATATTGAGCATTTTCATTGGGAAACTGTGTGTGTTTTTAAGAAAACAATATCCCTAGGATATTTAGACAAGTGTTTTACCTATTGACAATTAAATAGTTAATGGAGACAATACTTGTCAGTCATTTAAAGTATTTTTTTATGTATGTCAGCCGTTTGTCTCAACCAAATTGTTCAAGTAGACTTTTAACTGTAAAATAAAAAGCTAAAACATTATTTTGGATCTTTAAACTTGGAGTAACTTTGGCTGTTACGAGCTATAAATGAAACATAAAATGTATTAGATACACTGTGGGGTCTATTAACGAAGCAGCCGAAGGATCTAGCTGTAGCTTCAGCTGATCCTTAGGCTCGCTTCGGCCCCAGGACCCCGAACAGTAGAACCGAAGGGCTGCTGTACGGGCTATTCACTATAGCCCGTACAGCTCCCGAAGTCGGCCGGGAGGCTCAGTCGAGCCGAAGGCATATGCTTCGGCTCGACTGAGCCAAGGTGAAAGACGAAGCTGGCCGAGCAGCCTGCCATTGGCCGACCGACAGCCTGCTTCTGACAGCTGGGAGGAGCAAGCCTTGATGTTACGGCTGGCTCCGACCACTTGCAGAGAGATCAGCGTCCCTGGTTACCAGCTAACCAGGGACACTGATCTCCGGACAGTCTAATTCTCCCGGGCGCTCCGGGAGTCTCCCGCTCCCGGCCGCCCAGGAGAGAAACACTGCTTTTTCTTTTTTATTCTGACATGGAGCCGTTGGCTGGCGTCAGAATAAAAAAAAAGAAAAAAAGTATGTTGTCAGCAGATTAATTAATAGAACTAAGCTAGACAATACAAATCCAAGCGAACACTTTTTGGCCAGATTTAAAATGCTACTTTGCCCATGTGATATAATTCATGAACAGTAACAATTGTCAAATTAGTAGGTATATTTGGACATTAAAATTTTTTAAATGGTATTGTTACATTACTATGAGAACCAACATTTGGCCTAATAAACCACTTGTCTTCTAAAGGCATGGCCGTTAACAATTTTAGGGGAATTGTATCTCAAGCGGAATTCATGAAGTGATGAATAGTGATGAGCGAACCAAGCAAAATTTGATTTCCTGCATGCTCGCTGAACCAAGCAGGAAATCCCCAAACCCTGAACATAGCTCTGAACCCATTCAAATCAATGGGAGCTGACTCTTGACTTTTATGTGGCTTAAATGGCAGCATTTTAAAAACAAATTTCTTTAACCACTGGCATGTTATGCCCCCTTCGTTACCAGGTCATTTTTCAGTTTTTAGTGCAGTGCAAGTTTAGCAGAGAAATTACATTTGTTGGAACAAATAAAGCTTTCTTTAAATTGTATTCTTCTAACACTTTTTTATTTTTATACTATATAAAGTAAAAAAGACCAACACGTAAAAATTAAAGCCTGTTTATCTTACTTTCATTTATAAATCATAGCAAAAAATGTCTGGACAGTAAGAAAATCCCAGAAATGACCACTTTTTGAAACATAGACTATTTGTTTTGCAGCTATTTTTGGAGATGAAGAAGCATGCCAATATTGAGGCAGTTAAAACATGGAGCTAGGTAATAGTGCACAATATACAAACAATGTAGAGGTCATAGACACAGGGAAGTGAAGGAGAAGGAGTTGATGTAAAGCCACATACAGTGGGAGGATGAGGATGAAGGGGTTAATGTATAGATGTGCAGAATAAGGGAGGTGAAAGGGTTAGTATACAGGTCATAGTATAGATAGAATTGATCTAACATAAGCAGGGGAGGAGGAGGTTAAAAGGGTTAAAATGATTTGAAACTTTATTTTATTCCCCCTCCCTTTTAGATGGTAAGCCCTCAGGGGCAGGGCCCTCCTTACCATCTTGTCTTGATTTGTATTGTGACTGTAATGTCTTCCCTATATTGTAAAGCGCTGCACAAACTGTTGGCGCTATATGAATACTGTATAATAATAATATTCTTTTTTGCTGCTACTGCAGCTTGTATTCAGTAGTAAGTAATTAGTGGATGACTCATCCATTCATTACTCACTTTACTCTCCCCTGCTTCTAATGTAAGAGGAATGGGAGGGCTTGGCAATGTAAACATTGCCATGTGATCACTGTGATAACCAATCACAGTGATCGTAGGACACAGAGCCGGTCCGATCGGCTGTGTGTCTAAAGTTGCTGTTGTCTGCTGTCTAATGACAGTGGGAGCAGTGGCCACATGCACACATGTGTTCCTGGTAGGGCGTACAGGTACCAGCGAACCAACCATTTTAATAGTAGCCAAAATTACATTCAAAAAACTACTGCCGCTAAATGAAAGATCCTTCACTGACCTGCTTTTGGATTGTAAATACAGCATGGAGTTTCCCTCAAACCAAACCATTATCCAGGCAGGCAGCCTTGCTCATGGCTGGCCAAGAAGAAAAAGGGGCAGCAGTGAGCATGTAGCTCCCCTTCCTAAACCATACAAGACCACATGGCCTCAACATTGGGAGAGTACTTTTCAAGGGGGGAGGTACATAGTTCCCCATGTTACTCTTTCACTAAAAAAATGAAAAGTATTACAGAAAAAAATGTCCCCTGATGTAGATCCAACATCAATCACAAAGTCCAGCTTTGTAGATCCTGATGAACTGTGCCCTTACATCCCACCAACAGAACTACCTGTGTTTTTTTGTAAAATTGTTTTTGGAAACAATTTCATTTGTTTGTAAATTATGTCCGCCAGTGTCACTCTATTGTCATTCACATTGTCTATCAATGATCCAGCATCAATTGCCATGATCCGCCACCCAACTATGTTGACTTGCCAACATGAAAACACGTGACTTGACAAAGTTCACACATCTCACTCCCACTACAAAATGTGAATGGATCAAGGTGTGCCAATGCAAAATGATTCTGATCCACAACTAATGTTTTAAACATCAGCTGGGGAGTCGGGCAGGTGAACTGTTGCTTTTTTTTCTAAACTTTTACAGGGACAAATTGCAAGGTTTTAGGAAAAACGAGCATGTGTTGCTGGGCACTGCCTTAAAACTGCATGGAAAGTGATGCACCTGTACGATACACTAAAGTATAGCATTCTAAAGTAGGGCAACATCATTGAAAGGCACGTCATCCTTATTAAAGATGGAATACTGGAGAATGTCATTGACACACATACACACAGATATACACACATATACATACTGCTTGAAAAAGAGGTAGTACCTCGAAACGCGTCGCTCTTGTCCGCTTTGATCCCTCTCCATCTCACCATTGATCCGACCTTTCGGCATCTGTCAGCTGCTTCCGTACACTGTCCCCAGTAGACCTGACAGTGACCGCTCGTTGACATCCACAGCTGCGGCTGCCACAGCCCAGTCCATTGCCTGTTGTCCACTGCCGACACCACAGCGATCTCCCTGCTTCTCCTCCACACCGCACAGACCCCCAACGGCACTTCGGACGAAGTCCCCTCTTCTTGTCCACACCCTCCCGTGGACGTGCCTCTCGGATCAGCACACCAGCTACAGTCGGACCCACACCACGAGTGCTCCGATCCTCCACACCGGCCGTCCATCTCCAGATCCTGGGAATCACGCGTAAGTGCCACCACCTTTAGTCTCCATTATAACTTCTTTAGCTAGCCAGTGGTTTTTGCGCCCTTTCTTGTTTTTTTGATTATTTGCATTCACAGGTTCTCCTCCTGTTTCCCAGGGCTGCATACATGTCTCCAAGCTAACCTTTTTCCCATCCGAGAGCGCTGTTTATATGTTTTTTCTGCACATCCTCTTGGGGCATTTGATGTGGAAAGCGGCCCATGTCCCTCAACACTGGAACAAAGTACCTTGCAAGGGGGAGCCTTTGCTCCCAATATACCCACAGTAGTAAAAGGCATTTACCCTGGTTTGGTTCGGGAATGGGAAGGGGGGCACACACTATAGAGATATTGGGCTCCGGCAGTGAAAGAGCTAATAGGTGTGCATATATGACAGTATATTCTATTGTGCTAGTACACATACTAAAAAGCTGTATACACTATGCACATTTAAATAGAGACTAGATTAAATAGGCTGGTGGAATGTTAGCAATGCTGCAACAAATTAAAAAATGATAATAATAGCAAAATGTATATTGTGTACAAATTAATGAGGTTTTAATCGATAAATCAAAGGTCACTCCAACTAATCTTGTAATGAAGGTAAATGAGTGCACAGTAAAAAATTCGCTAATCCAAAGCACTGGCAAAAGCCCTTATCATTTTGCTTAGCAATAAAGGGTTTTGAGTACTTAAAACAAGATTCTTTTGCCAGTTAATTAATTGACACCCTTCTGAATATTCATATGTACTACTATCAATAGGTCCCTAATTGCTCAGTGGAATGGATCTCAGAAGAAAGCAAATCACCGTAGACTTAATTAAAATAATGTATTCCCCTTATAATATGCTTAGGATGAGAAGTTTGAAGCCTCAGTAAAGGGCACCTGGCTAGCTTAAATATGAAAAAATGGCAGAACTCCAGAACCGTTGAAAATATGCAAAAAAAAAGTTCCCATATGTTAAATTTTTTATTTATGTTATAAATTGTTCAACTCAATTCAAAGGTCTTTCACCAAACTAGACACGTTAACGGTAGGTCAAGATAAGTAGAGGCCTTCTTCCTCACAGAGTAGTTTTCAATCTTTCAAAATCAGTGATGGTTCAATATCAGTTAACAGCTTCTATTGTATCACAAGTGTCTATGTTACAAAAAATTCCTCTCAGTATATATAAGTACAGGCAAAACAAAGTTGAGGGCATCGATAGCACTAACACAACTCGCAGGACCACAAACCGTAGATGCATGCAAACTGATGTGTGTTTAGTATTTGGTGAACAAGTGAAAAGAGGCCATTAATCAGCCTGCCTACCACTCTAAAGGCATAGGCAACATGAAGAGGCTGATTTACAAGCACTATGCATCACAATTGTGCACAATTTAAATCCCTGTTTTTTTGTATTTAAGTATGTTCCTGTTGCAGTCAAAGGGTTACCTTGGTGTGGTATAGGACCAAGTTTAGCCAGCCCATAAAAAGTGTCAGTTTTCTAAACCCAGGGTGTTATTGCTGACTATGTCCACATGAAGGAGATTTTCTTTCCTGTACACAGATAGAATATAGAGACAAGAATAAACTCTTTTATAAGGACCCAGGCCTCATTTAATATCTGATTGGCAAACATCTACTCCACATTAATATTGACAACATTTAAAACATGACAGATGTTCTAAACCTTAGCTGCAGTAAAAAAAAATAAAAAAATAGAGTAGAGCTGTAAGCAAAAGTTGGTTAAAAGTATTTAAACTTAATGGGTATATGTTCTCACAATTCTCCTCAAAGAAGTGCAAAGGAGTCATCACCTCATAGGGTAACGCCTCTCCTACTAACCACCAAAGAATCAGCAAATAGTGAGTCACTCCATTCATCCTTTTATCTACTTGTGGGTCATCATATCCAATTGTGTTCAATATACATGTAAAATTGTGTGTATATATTTAAACTAAATAGGGCTGTAGCGCTTCCTTATCCAGTTTCTTTTTTATGTGCACACAGTGTCCCTCTCCCTGCTCAGGGAGGCAGCACGCCCCCTACCACTAGTTACTTTTCACCACCAGAGTAGTGCGCTTACTACATTTGTCGTTTCTTTATCTTTTATTTAGTAACATAGATGAAAAAAGCTAAAAACTCTATGAAGACCCAACTAGACTCTGTAATGGTTAGACAGAGTAGTTGTTAGGTGAAGTCATACCATAGCTATTGTTATTTAATTTGAGTATTTCTGATTAACAGCATCTTTAGTAGGCAATATACCCCAGCATGAAAAAAGAAAAAGAAAATAGAAAAAAAGAAAAAATTCCAGCAGATTGGAAAAGTAGGGGTGATGTTGTATCCAGGAAGCCTAACCACACACACAGGCTGCAGATCCGACTTCTAAAGGTAAAGTCAAACTATACACAAAGTTTTTACATTGCTTATCAATCCTTTCTCTATGGATTGCTAGAGAGCTGTATCAAAACAGAAATGTAGCAATAAGGCACATCTATGCACAAGTACAGTTAGATGGGATAGCAAGAGGCATGGCAGGGGTAGCTTTACCTCTTCCCTGAAGAATGTATGACACATTTTTCCAGTTACTAAATTACAGAAGCAATCAATATTGGGACTTATTGTTATTGTCACAATTGTTATGTTATACAAGGTTTATATATATTTACTATATATTGTTTACACTGTATGTTTGTTTAGTACATGTTTGTTTAATTTAATGTTAATTTAATAAACATACAAATATCCAAATAACACTTTGCAATGTCCAAATCAATATCAAGACATACTTAAGGAAGATCTTTGATCATCTGCGTAGTGATCGGCCAGTCCCCCCTTGCTCGCATCTGTCTACCTACGTCGTCTGTTAATACAATATACAATATTTACACACTCCTACCTCGCCGTTCTATTCACCCCAATGATTCACTCTAACCTCAGGTCCTTCCCTCTCAATTCTAGAATTACCCCAACTTACTGCTAAAGTACTACTTTACTAATCTCTCCGTATGCCTGATATCCTATAGATCAGGGGTGGTGAACCTCTGGCCCTCCAGCTGTGGTGAAACTACAAATCCCATGAGGCATTGCAAGATTCTCACAGCCACAGGCTTGACTCCCAGAGACAGATGCATCATGGAATTTGTAGTTTCACCACAGCTGGAGAGCCAGAGGTTCTCAACCCCTGCTATTGATACTCCTAAGCCCAACTAACTAAACCATTCACTCATCCAAACTCTCCCACATTTCCACACTACACAAATAGAGCCATGACACACATACCAAAAAAAAAAGAGAGAGAGGGATACACATCCAGGTTGGGCGAAACATGGTCATGCTCCTCCATTAAAAGTTCTACGTCGCTACGTTGAATGTTTGTGTGGTGAGAGGAGTAATGAGTTAAGTGTAGTGAAGTACTGTGTTTTCTTTTTAAAAAGAATGCTCCCTGTATATATCTTAAATCTTTATATTTTCATTCTAAATTTTGACTGGAGTTTACCTTGGAAGAATACTTACACTATTAAAAAACAAGGACTTGCATACAGTATGGGACTGCCCAAAAATAAGACATTTTTGGAAACGTTATTGGCTGATATATACAGCTCTGGGCAAAAAATTTAAGAGGAATCCATGGGAAGCTTTACTGAATTTGAAACAAAAGAGGTGAACATTATCTCAATTTCATTTAGTAACATTTATATTGACAGCCAAATGTCAATTTGGCTGTCAATATAAACAAATATTGGGGAAAACATGGAAGTCGGAGACCCCAAAGATATATCAGGTTAAGGAAAAGATAATGTGGTATGCGGTAAATAAAAAACTGTGGGCAATAATAAATGATAAGGTCAAAAAATTTCAAAAAACATGGAGACTGTGGATAGAAAAGTATATGGCAACATTTATGAGATGAGATTATATTGACAGAGGTATGATAAGGATGCTAGTATTCCCATCGAAGGGGTGTGGGTTGGAGGAGTGCAGATGAGCAGGAGAGATAGAAGTACTATGGGGGTCTATTCGCTAAGCTGCCGTAGGCAGCCGAGTGAATGACCGACCTAAAGCGAAGTGAGCCGAGCGCTGTTCGGCTATTCACTTCAGGCTGGTACATCGGGTGGTTTCGGGTCGGCCGAACATGCTCAGCCTGACCCGAAGTGCAGAAGGAGTTTGACTTCAGCAGAGGGCAGGTGCAATGCTAGTTTACTATTGGCTATTGCAAATTGAAATAGCCAATAGGAATCTAGCAATGCATTCCTATGGCCAAAATTTTTTTTTCTATTCTGACACGTCTCCGTGTCAGAATAAAGAAAAAAAGAATAAGCAGTGTTTCTCTCCTTGGCGGTTGGGAGTGGGAGACTCCCGGAGCGCCGGCGAGAATTTGCTGTCTGGAGATCAGTGGTTAGCTGGTAAACAGGGACGCTGATCTCTCTGCAAGTGGCCCGGAGCCAGCCATAACATCACGGCTGGCTCTGCCCAGCTGTCAGAAGCAGGCTGTCGGCTGGCCAACGGCCGGCCGCTCGGCCAGCTTCGGCTTTCAGCGCGGCTCAGCCGAGCCGAGGCATATGCCTTGGGCTCGACCAAGTTTGGGAGGGGTCGAAGGGGTCCTGGGGCCTTCGGCTGCCTCGTGAATAGACCCCTATGTCTTGTTGTTTTTTTATTGTGTGGGGGTTGGGTGTTTACATTGTTAAGTTAGAAAATGAACAATGTTGTAATTGGGTTTTTGTTTATGTTTGTTGGAAAAAGTAACAAAAAAACCCTTAAAAAAACAGGGACTTAGGTCTTGACTTTTTTGCTACTAACAGCTAACTTATAAAGAAACAACACATATACCAAAGATGTTGCTGATTTTTTTTCTTTATTTCTATCACAGGGATGTATTAAGGTCTTAAGGTCATAATATATCTATGTTTGTTGATAGCCACCTCTGGGACAAAAGCTGCTGACAAATTGAATTTTTCTTGAGTCACTAATAAGTCTCATTTTCCCCAATACTTTTAGCTGTATGGAAAGTGCTTGGAAGGCAAACTAAATGACAAAAATGTTATCTTAAGACCTAGAAATGCATATTTATAATACACATGTAGGCATTAACAATGTAAATTACACTGCCAGCATTTTCTGGTTGTATATTAATTAGATCTTTAGAAAATCTACATTGCCTCTAGTTAGATAGATAATAATGAGAAATACACACGCAGATACACAGGGGTGTACACAGGATAAGTAGGTATTATAGCAAGTACGGAAAAGATAGTCGGCAAAATAGATATAACAGGAGTGTTATGCAACATTCCTGCATTTGTGTATTGCATTTTCAGCCAGTAAAGGTGGATTATTAGAAACTGAAAGTAGGGAATTTTAATGAAAAAACCCCACAAACGAAGGAGCGTTACTACCTGGGAAGCTACTATAAATGGGTGATGGGAGCACAAACAGAGACTCACTGTTGGATAGAGGCAATGATGATCCTATAATGGAAGAAGAGCAGTATATTGACATCAATGGAGGCGTGTATGTAGTCCATGTGAAGAATGGTGGTCGTGGAGAGACTATCCGTATGGTGACACAGTGTGTAAAGGAAACTGGTTGGTTGGTTTTCCAATGTGCATGGAGTGCCACAATGTGAAAAAAATTGAGCTGCCCGCGCTCAGCTGGCAAGGCTATGCCGTGGCGGCTAAGTAGAAAGTGTTCGTGCCGACCGGCAATTGCAGTGGATGAAGTCCAGCAAGGAACTTAGTGATAACGATACAGGGAGTAACAGCGAGGTGTAAATTGCAATCCTTGATGTAAGACAGGGTGAGAGAACTCCAAATGGCTACGCGTTTCGAGGCGCTGCCTCTTTGTCAAGCCTGGATCGATAGCACAGAAGGGATAGCGGGAAAAAGCTGGAGGCATTTAAAAATGACAGCTGGGCGGGGTAACCAGCTGTCTGACTTCGTGATTGGTGGAAAATGGAAGGGGAGGAAACCAATGTTCAACGGGACGCCCCCACAGGTTTCAACAACTGGCGGAGTACAATCTCTGGCCATGGATACAAATGAAGATATGATAACACCCTTTAATGTGAACAATTAGCGGAAAAAGACATGGATTGTACTTGGGTGAGGATCATGGTGTGGGTTGACTAATGATACATAGAGATCGTGTTTATCCAATGATTGTATCATATTGCAGGGATGGAGGAACCCTCCACATGAAAACGTGACAATAAAGGTCGATTCCATATGGAGAAGTAACACTATTTGAGGTGTTTCAAATTAGGATTAAACAAAACAACAACTGTAAAAAAATAAAAAATTAAAACAACAACTGTAAAAAATAATTTATTCTATATTGAAAAAGTTTTCTGTTTTTCCGTTGTTTTGTTAGTGTTTTGGTTTTTATATTTGAAAGAAACAGTCTTCAAAAGATGTGATCACTAAAAACTATAAAATCATTTGTATTTCCATTTCCTCATTGAGGCCTATGGGTGTCAAAGTATTACGTTTATATATCCAGAAGGTCTCTCTTCTGCACAAAAGTTGGAAACGTTCGGATGAAGATAAGCGTGGAGATATGTGTTCGATGGCAAAGACCCGGAGGTCCTGAATCCTCTTGTGATGTTTCAAGGTAAAATGTCGGGGAACACTGTGTTCAAAATCCCCTTTTCAATTAATCGCCTGTGTTCCCCGATTCTTGTGCGTAGGGGACGTATGGTGCGGCCAACGTAGATCATGCCACAAGGGCAAGTGAGCCCATATACAACGTGGTCGTGGGCACAAGTGATGAATTGTTTAATATTGTAGGGATCGTGGAACCTGATCTGGCCATGTTGAATAAATTGACACGTGAGGCACCTTGGTTTTCTGCACTGGAAGGTCTTAACTCTGTTAGCAAATAGAAAAAATTTAGGATGGATCTCAGGGGCTTGAGATAACTTGCTAGGTCCTATCATATTCTTAATATTCTTTGTTTTCCTGAAATTAATTACTGGTTTGGATGGTAATACGTGACCTTTATCGTGGGTCTTTTAGTAGAATGTGCCAATTATTTGTATCACCCTCTGGATGGCTTTGTAACTGTTGTTGAACGTGGTGATGGATCTTACTTTATTCTCTTTATTTGAGGATGAGTTTTCTTTAGAAGATGTTGGTTGGTTGGGTTCTAGATAAGTAGAGTATGCCTCTGTGATGAGGTTTTCCGGGTACTCTTTTTTCTCTAAATGTATCTAGAAGAAGATGATTGGATATAGTGTAGTCTGTGTTCACAGTACAATTTATTTTCAATCTGCAAAATTGACTTTTTGGGATGTTGTTCTTCCATCTGAGATGGTGGCAGCTGTTATAATGAAGATAGGAATTGCTCCCCGTGGGTTTGACATGATTTTTGGTGATAATGTGATTGTCTATAAAGGAGAGTTTTAGATCTAGAAAAAACAATTTGGTGCTGTTGAAGGAAAGTCCAAAATTTTTGTTGTTGCAATGGGAGAGGAAATTAGACACACTGTCAGGTGGGCCATATCAGATGATCACGATATCATCTATATATCTCCCGTAAAACACTAGCTGCTTGGCAAAGGGGTTATTTTTCCATATGTGAAAGGCCTCCCAGTAACCCATGGTAAGGTTCACATAGCTGGGGGGCAAAATTTTGTCTGTCCCTTTTGTCTGTAAATAAAATTTTCCCAGAAATGAAAAATAATTGTGTGTGAGAGCATATCTGGTGCAGTTCATAATGAACTGCGCTTGGCTGTGGTTGATTGAAGAGTTGGACAAATAAAATTGTAGGGCATTTAGGCCAACTGAATGGGGAATGGACGTCTAAAGAGATATAACAGGAGTGTTATGCAACATTCCTGCATTTGTGCATTGCATTTTCAGCCAGTAAATGGGGATTATTAGAAACTGAAAGTAGGGCATTTTAATGAAAATACAGTAATGCACATTGGTGCAAAATAAATGCCACATTACAAAGTCAAATTGTAACAGGTTAGGTAGAGCAGCACTGTCACACTGGTGTTGATTTACTAAAGAGAAATAGGCTGTTAACTTCAAGAGAACTGCAAGGGAAGTTCTGTTAGCTTAGTGAATGTAGTGAAATGCCACTTCCTAAAGAATACTCAATCATGAACAAGAAGAATAAAAAAAACAGGATTTTTGCTTGAACATGATTGGCTGATGAAAGCCTGCAAATTCCCTTGCAAAGTGAACAGCCTATTTGTCTTTCATAAATCAACCTCTATATATCCAAATGTCAATAGCATTAGACATGCCAGGGTTTATTTACTGAAGGCAAATAAGATGTTTACTCTGCAAGGGAATGTGCACTTTGTAAAGAAAAATCACCTTTCAAAGTATACCCAATCATGAGCAAGGAAAATAAAAATAATTGATTGATAAATGATTGGATGATGGAACTTAGCAGAGCTATCTCTCAGTCACAAAGCTAATAAAAATGCAAAGTGAAAATTATCCTGCAAAGTTTAGTAAATCAACCCCCCACCCCCATCCCCAGGCTTTTTATTTGATTTGTGTATTTATTATTTGTCTTTATTGTTTAAATGTTTATCAGCTAATGTTTCATTTATTTTTTTTCATTGCTTGTATGAACTCTTAATTCTTCAAATAGACCTTTTTAGTATACAGTATGTGCTGCCAAAGCAAGCACCAACTAGACTTTTTTATGCAAGGTTCTTCCACCTTGAATGAAAGGTATACAAGGTCGAGGCACCTTGTATAAAAGGTTCACAGATATCTACATCTGCTTTAGATGCATCAAAACAAAAGGTATTTTTTTTTACAGTTCATACAGTTAATTTTCTTTAGAAAGCAGCCATAGCCTGTTTAGAAAAGCCTGTCCCCTGTCAGGATGCTGCAGAGAAGGACTCTTTGCTTTTTGTGTGGAAGCATGGTCACTCTGCAGAGGTCTGACAGTGTGCTTGCTGAGTCAGAACTAGAGCTCTTCAGTCAGTAGGAAGCATGAGTCAACCTTGAAACCGCTTGAAGCCTAACCCCTGTGCATTACCCAGGTACTAAGAACATGCTTGTTGGACAGGTGGAGAACTTTCCTTCATGGAGACAGCTTACCAAACCTGCTAGATGATCACCTTTTATGTTTACACACCTTGACACCCTCTCCATCTCCTATTACTGCCTATCTTCAAGCCCTGACCACAAGAACTATGCCAAGTGATACATTTCTGAATATATAAAAATCTTTCTAGGCCTGCTAAGCAAGTAAGTAGACATATGCGATTCGTTTTGTTCCGAATTGAAATTCTTATGAATTTCTGCAAATTCGGACATTCGGATGCATCTGAATTAATGAATTACAGAACTAACAAATCTGAACATATTCAAATGTTTGATAATGAAATGCAGAAACATTCTATCATTTGGAACGAAACAATAAAGTGGGAGATCTGTTTGTCATTTACAGCTCTCCGGTTTCTCTGCTCTTTGTTGACATTCTGGATTCATATCCCAAATGTAAACAAGGTATCAGAATATTGTTACAAAATGTAAAAAAGAAAGAAGCTCAGAGCTGTGCGTTATTCTGTAAGAGTTCTCTGCTTCTTTGCAGACTATCCAGCCGCATCCCGAATGTAAACAAAGAATCTGAGCTGTCACAGAATATTCTAAAGTGTTAAACAGTTCACAGAAATAATAATAAATAAACATCATGGGCCTCCCCAATTCATACCAGATGATTTTAAATAGCCAATAGCAGGCTTTGTTTATTTTTGCCCACTGCCCAATGTAAGCATTGCATTGGGAGCCAGCGGTGGGTATTTTTCCAGATGCAGATCAGCCCCCCTGCCCGCAGATCCCCAAAACCACCTGGCCAGGTTTGTGGGGAAGAAGCCCTTGTCCTCATCAGCATGGGGACAAGGTGCTTTTCCAGGGTCTCCATTTTTTAATTTTGTGGGCATTGGTTTCCCCCTTTAAATACCTACTAGACCTAAAGGGTCTAGTATGAATTGCCGGGGAAACCGGATGGTGTTTTCTTTTTTTTTTAGATCGGGGGGTGCCCCCTAACAGTCCTACCAGACGTAAAAGGTCTGCTATGAATTGGGAGGGGGAGTCCATGCTGGGGTTTTTTTTTTACAATAGGGGTCCTCCATAACATTCCTACCAGACCTAAAGGGTCTGGTATGAATTGCCGGGGGAACCCCACGCTGCTTTTTTTGTTGTTGTTTCTGTGGACTGTCAAAAGTTAAGAAGAAACAAAGTAAACATTTAATGTCACTTTTCTGCAACAAATTTTCATTCGTAATTATCATTTAACTCATCTGAAATTAACGAAAATTCGGATTCATCTGAATCTGAATGCCGAAACTAATTGACTTTCAGACCCGAATCCCAAAAAACAAAAAAACAAAATGCCAAATGACCTGTCTACAAATAAGGAGAATCTGCCACCTCTTCATAGCAGCATCAATGTACCTATACTTACCGTTGGTGGCTATAGTGAGCTATTGCATGGAGCATTTGCAATCCTTCTTGAGAATTGCTATGCAGATATATATGTATGGTATGTATTATACTGTCAGAAATCTAAATGGATTATGGTTTTAATAGTGTATTTTCCTAGTTCAGACCTAGCACATCAACTAGGGACAGTTACATGGCATGGAAATTATTATTTTTATTCTTTCTGTGCCCCTAAAACTAAAGAGGCCAGGTTTTATGCTCCAATCCTTTTTAGAGCTTGGCATGCATATTTAGGAATAATAAGTATAAAGCAGCAGAATGATGGCATCATTCATCTGAGTAACAGTATGTCCACATTAGATGCAGGCATGTCTTTATTGCCTTATGGTCTGTAAGTCCATGCAACTAAAACACTAATGGTAAAACATTGATAAATAGTGGAAAATACATTTATTAAATGGTTCTTTAACGTGTGGAGGGCATCATTTGTATTGCAATTTTTTTTATGTCTTAACATTTTCTTGACATGTGAAAATGTGTTCTACTCTCTACAGATGTTTTTCTTTTAAATCATTAACTTCAAATAAATACTTTAAGATCAAGGCAGGGCTTAATCAGATGTCTCATTCAGTCACCTTTTAGATCTTGATATCTATTATCTAATGAGCTACTTCTTGGAATAATTCTTGATGCATATTTCCATGTCAACTAAAGAAGGAATCTAGTTTGGCTGTTTTTGTCATTGCAGAGAATTTCCCCCCCCCAAATAATGTATCCTTAGCATATAGTTTTATAAAAATACTTACAAAGCAGTTATTTATCAACTCATGAAGTCTTTTTTGAATGAACTTTCCACTTCTATTCCACGATCATAAAAGTTTCTCTCAAGAAAAGTCTAAGCCACAATCTCTACTTTAGGCAAGTGATTAAATCCTGCCTATCTGTGTGAATTCTTTCAGAAAAATAACACAAAGGAGGGAATAGCTGCAGGGGGAAATCCTTTCTAAAGTCAAATCTAAAGAACATATTCCCAGAATTAAATATTAAAGAAGTTAAATATATCCTTCTACTTGAGCAGTGAGGTTTGGTAAGACTTTCAATAGGATTACCGTTAACATTATGTCAAGCAGATATCAATGATCTCGGCAGTCAGAAATAATTTACATTTCAATAAAATAATATTGTGTCTATTATAATTTTAACATCAATAAACAATTGAAAGATACACGATTCTTTTACCTCTTGTTTACAGAAAAATATGATACTGTTGATGTACGGAGCTAATATACAGTTTTACTATTTCACTGATATTATTTAGGCATATAATTAAATTTATGATAGAATTATTCACATCAGTCCCTACCCTCAAGGAGCTTACAATCTAAGGTCCCTATCTCACATGCATACATAGAGGGCCAACTTAGAGAGGAGCCAATTAACCTACCAGCATGTCTTTGGAGTGTGGGAGGAAACTAGAGTATCCAGAGAAAACCCACAAAGCACAGGGAGAACATGCAAACTCCTTGCAGATAGTGATCTGGAAGGGACCCCCCCAGTGCTGCAAGGCAGAAGCGCTAACCACTACACCACTGTGCTGCCTCTTTCTTAGTAAAAATAAAACCCTCTTACAAGAAATGTAGCTACACATGTGTAATCCTGTTACCTGGGAGATGTTAGGCCAGCCTGAGATATAATTGGGTGATGGAGATACATGCACACAAAAGTACTCACAAAATGGGAAGCATGTTCTCACACCATGACCAACTGATTTAGGACCACATGTCTAATTACTAAACTAGGCATTAAAGCTGAAAAAACCCAATATAGAAGTGGGCCTCAATAAGATGCAGTAATGGCACCCAGACAGCTTCTCATTCTAGCACATGTAATAGAATCATTAACCACCAGTAGCCCAGAATATAGAATATAACTATAACTCAAACATTGATTCATATTTAGTTTAATACTTAAATCATTGTAGTTACTTTATCTAAAACCAGCCTTATTGAAATAGAGCAATGTTAAAAGAGGAGTAAAGCCAAACCCTCTTGTTTGGCTTTACTTCTCTTTTGAGTCATGGGAGTACATTTACTCATGTACTCCAGTAACCCACAGTCAGCACATTGTGGACTAATCTTCACTATGTGCTGACAGTGCAGAGTCATGTCATAGCATGGAAGGATCCAGACAATACTAATCCTCATCAGCTCTTTTCTACCTTTACATCTCTACTTTGTCCCCCACCAAAGTAGATAAAAACAAGATAGATGCAATTCTTGATTATATTTTTACTGCCTAGTTATCCTCCCCAATTAACATATCAAGTCCACCACCACATTTGTTACTTTCCTTTTTTGACCCTATCACTACAGAGGAGGTAGCAAAGCTTTTCTCTGACACCCACCTCACCACCTGCTCCCAGTTCTTGCTCCCTCACCATTACTCTGGTCACCCTCTTGCTCTCTCCCACATCGTTTTACTCACACCTTTAATCTTTCTCTCTACTGGCATCTTCCCCTCCCCTCTAAAACATGCACTGGTCACCACCATACTACAAAAAGCCCTCACTGGACCCCACCAGCCTGAACAATCTCAGACCAATCTCCTTACTCTTTTTATGTCCAAACTCCTAGAACGTCTAATCTACAACCACCTAAGCTGCTACCTTCTCGACTCTTTAAAGTCTGGCTTTCACCACAACTCTTCACTGAAACTGCCCTTCTAAAATTCAAAACACAAGTTGTGGATTGCCTCACTATAGGCACTTCTAAAATTCACTAACAACTTACTGACTGCTAAAAACAATGGCCACTACTCCTTACCCTTGCTATTAGATCTTTCTGCTCCATTTGTCACAGTTGATCACCTGCTCCTTCTCAACAAACTCCACTCGCTTGGCGTCCGAGACTCTGTTCTCTCATGGTTCTCCTCCTACCTTTCTAAGCACTTCTTTAGTGTCACCTACAAAATGTGTCTCCTCTTCCTCTTTTCCATAGGGGTCCCCCAAGGTTCTTTCCTCAGTCCCCATCTTTTCTGTACCTACACCTCCTCCCTTGGTCAGTTGATAATCTTTCATAAAAGCTAATACATCTCTATGTTCTCTAATACATCTCTAAGACACACAAATATACGTCTCCACTTCACAGCTCACTCCTTCGGTGTCCTTATTCGTCTACTAACTGACATATCAGTCTGGATGTCACACAACTTCTTAAACTCAATCTTTAAAAAACTAATCTCATGATATTCCCTCCCCATGAAACCATTTGCATAGTGATATGCAACTATGCTGCCCCCAGTTATATCTCCAACCTTGTCTCAAAATATCACCCTAACCTCTCCACTCCTCCAAAGACCTCTTGCTCTATAGCATTCTCGTCAACTCTTCCCATGCTTGTCTCCAGAGTCTTTCCCATTCTCTGGAACTCCCTACCCCAACTTGTCTGGCTATCTCCTACTCTGTCTGCCTTTAGGAGATCCCTGAAAACTCATCTTTTCAGGGCAGCCTATCCCACCTCTACCTAACAACTGAACTATTACTTTCTCAAATATCCACACACAGCTACCACCTTTTGTATCACTTGTCGCTCCCTTTTAGATTGTAAGCTCTCATGGGCAGAACCCTTCAAACACTGTATATCTTAGAATTGGGGGTACTGTGGGTCACCTTTTTCATCAAAGTGCCCAGACAAGGACTTTATGGGGTTGATTTACTAACCTTATAAACACGCCACGAACAAGTATACACCTCTGTAGTGTGTTCCCTCCCAGCATGATCTATTGGTGGAATCTAGACACCTTTGTAGTGTGTACACACCCAGCAGGTGTGTTGTGCAAATCCCTGCAAAGCCCTGCATGAATTGCAAGGTGATGTTGTGTAAATTAGCTCTACGTTGTGTTGCTTGCGTTGATGAATGCAGGAATGTAAATGCATGAGCTAACCATTTTTGTCTAAACTGTGAAGCAGCATTATATATGCATCATGTGCATGATTTTTCCATATATGGCATTAGTGGAAATATGCTTTTAGAGACTTGCATGCCGCTATTAGAGCGGCGTGTAGCCTATGGCGCATGCTACATGACGCGCACGTACGTAAATACATAAAAACGCGCCATAACGGCGTGAAAATGTGACACGTTGCTCGTGTTTGGTTGATAAATACGTTTTGCTGTGTAAAAATGCGCACGCACCTGGTGCGTGTGTGTTTTTAGGTTAGTAAACACCCCCTATATATCAGTTGTCACCGCACAGCACAAAGTTCACAAACAAGAACCTTTATCTTAGTATTAACAACATTTATTTTTATGAAAACTAACAATTTAAATAAATATACATATATATTATTTTTTTTAAGTGATATTATAACACTTATATCAGATTTTAGTGGTTTGGTTTGCATCTAGTTCTTTGAATTGCAGTGCTCCTATGTGTCCTGCCTGTATTCAAAGATCTGTATACCCAAACACTCTTTTAAGAAACTATATCTGTTTGCAACAACTGCTTGATAGCTAAATTTTCAATTGTTAACACCTTAGCTATTTCTTTCTATTAGTCAGGTTAATTTCCCTTTTTTTAGAATATAACTTTTAGCCATAGGCGATTGCAGAGCATTTGAGCAGCAGCAAGGGTGCAGTTTAACATGTCCAGGTAGAATAGTTAAAACTGTGCAGACTCAAGCAAAGCAGGTTTGTTTTTGACAAAAAAATCTAGATACACTTGTAAAAATTATTTAGGCAGAGGCAAGACAATTTGTGAATATAATAGAATGTATTGTGTAAATACAAGTCAAGTGTTTTTTTGGGTCAGCAATTTTTTTTAAGTGCCAAGAAAAGATGCCAGTCTTAGCGGCATATTTATAAAGCAGTTAACCTATCATTCTCCAAACATTTCCTGCTGGTTATACATGGCAGTGATTGATTTACCATCAGTGAAATTTCGAAGAAAGTCACATTTTCTACAACTTCAATTCCAAAAAAGTTGAGATGCAGTGCAAAGTTTACATAAAAACAGAATGCAATGATTTGCAAATCTCATAAACCCATATTTTATTCACAATAGAAAGTAGAAAACATATCAAATGTTTAAACTGAGAAAATTGACAATTTTAAGAAAAAATAAGGTAATTTTTAAATTGGTGGCAGCAACACATCTCAAAATAGTTGGGACAGGGCCATGTTTACCACAGTGTAGCATCCCCTCTCATTTTAATCACACTCATTAAATGTCTGGGAACTGAGAAGATCCATTGCTTGAGTTTTGGGAGAGGATGTTGTCCCATTCTTGCCTGATATAGGATTCCAACTGCTCAACAGTCCTGGGTCTTCTTTGTCGAATTGTTCATACTCTTTTGCTATGAAACCAGGCTGTTGTCATAGATGTAGTATGCAGTTTAGTATTGTCCTGCTGTAATATGCAAGGGCTTCCCTGAAAAAGAGGTTATCTGGATGGAAGCTTATTCTGCTCTAAAACCTGGATATATCTTTAGCATTGATGGTTCCTTTCCAGATGTGCAAGCTGCCCATTCCATACACACTAATGCTGATAGTATGGCTTACACTAATGTGTAAGCCATACTATCAGAGATGCAGGCTTTTGAACTTAGTTGTGCTGATAACAAGCTGGAAAGTCCCTCTCCACTTTAGTCCTGAGAAGGCGACACCCATGGTTGCCAAAAGGATGTCAAATTTCGATTTCTCTGCCATAGAATAGTTTTCCCAGAATGTCTGGGAAGATAAAGATTATGCTGGCAAAACAAAGGAATTGCAGATGTGTCTGGCCTCTGCTGTGTGCAGCCCAACCACCACATCAATCCCCAAAAATAAAGAAGAAAATAAAACAATACAAATACAATGAAAAATTATCAATAGAAATCTATATACATTTATATATAATAAGTAAAAAAAAGAAATAAACTGTATCAAGGAATGGCAATCTCGGGCAACCCAGGTCAGGAAATTTCCACTAGATTATATGGGAGGGGTTGCAGTGCAAGGAGCTAGTACAAAGTGGGACTCAGACCACTGGACTTGGGGGAGTTATAGTGTAGTTTATTTTTTGCAGCTCCAGATGATTTCCTGATGCCTGCTACACACTATCATTTACCCCTGCTACCTCTTCCAGCATGTCATTGCCCCCCACTTCTTCCTTTTCAATGGCCCTATAACATTCTGACACATCATCTTCATATTGCTTACTGAGGTCCAGCTTGCTGAAAGAAACAGCTGCTGGCTCTTCTAAGGATGGTGCTACTGCATGACTGTCCTTTGCCTGGTGTGTGGCCTCCTCAAGAGTGATGGCATCCAGACTTCACTGGGATGATCCTGCTAAATTTTGGTTTCACGAATCCCTCACAAATCTGACTCAGGCAGATTCTCAATCCATACTGGTGACATAAACAAAGCTGCCCTTATGCTGCTCTTATGTTTCTTGAAATGTTCTGTTAACCTTCAGAATATTTTATTACTTTAACATTACTAGATCGACCAGGGACTATCATGTGGTTTTCTAATCAGGACCTCAAATTAATACCTATGATATAGACAGGAACAGCAGCTGGACTATTCAGCTGGCCAGGGGCAGCCATGACTGGGTTATGAGTGTTTCATTTCACTCCTACATACATGCATCTTTACCCAAGGTGGTTGACTCTCCTTCCAGTCTCCAGATGATTTGAATATTAATAGTACAGATAAAAATACAAAATAAAAAAGGGAACTTGGAAAAAGCACTGACAATCTGAATACAGTACCGTGGAACCTGGATTTGACTTTGCACAGACCATTAGTACTCTGTTCCAGTTTGTCAAGACTAAGATCTGTAGCTGGCATCAGAGTGGATGTGGTCTGGATCCACCAATCAGGCAACAGATGTTTGACCTTATGTAGGAGAACCTGGGCATAATAAACGGGGGCAAATAGAGAATCTATATAACAATTGGTGCTCCACAGATTATTATTAATATTATTATTATACAGGATTTATATAGCGCCAACAGTTTGCGCAGCGCTTTACAATATAAGGAAGACATTACAATCACAATACAATTCAAGACAAGATGGTAAGGAGGGCCTTGCCCGTGAGGGCTTACAATCTAAAAGGGAAGGGCCAGTGATACATGAGGAGGTAGCTGTGTGGGGATGAATTGTTTGAGAATGTGATAGTTCAGTGGTTAGGTTGAGGTAGGGTAGGTATAATGATGATGATTGTTTTTTAAATCAAACCCGCACCATGTACTTTAAAGTTATAGACATATATGTGTGCTCCTGAATCCCAGGTGTGCATCTACAGTGTACATACCTATATGTTCTAAAGCACATAGTTAGAATTGTAAACCCTTAGAAATGTTCCGGATTTGTGCATGAATGGTTATAAATGAGCCCCGATCCTTACCTGAGTCATACAAGTAAATAAATGCTGTACAAGCAGCTCATAAAATATTTTATGTTGTCATATCTTTATTGAATAAATTGTTTAAACAATCAAATGCTTAAACTATATGGTACTGATGTCCTAAAAGAAGATCAACAGCAGTTAAGCGTGGATTTGAGTTGTCTTACTATATAATTTTTAAAAATAAACATATTTTTACACAAGAATTGAAGTGTGGTATGGTCTGTTCTGTTCAAAATATATTTGGAAAGACACCTGAAGAAGAGTTGTTTGAAGGCTTAGTAATGGAAAGAGTTGCAAATGGATTTCTAAAGACATGAGTACTCAGTTAGGCAAATAGCTTATTGAGGGAAGTAATTCAGCACTATTGAAACTTTTTAAGTGAACGACAAAGATCAGTGCAAGGGTGCAATCCTAAAACTGGTGTCCTAGGGTAACAGCCTAGGATCTGTAGACATCTTTGCACATAATAACATCTTGTTTGCAAGTCTTTGACAAGAAAATTACAAATCAAGGATGTTTTATTGGAAGTCCCAATGGAGGAAACCACTGTTCTTCAAGAAACATGGATAATCAACAGTGCTACATGAACAATCTTCTTTGGATATCAGTAACCCATAGCAATTAATCTTTTTTTCCTAGTGTAAAGCAACAGAAAAAAAGAAAGTTGGTTGCTGGTTACTTTAGTGAAGCCCATTTGCGTATTCAATTCATTCTGCTGGATGGATGGATCTATAGATATATAGACAGACATAAAAATATATTGTTAGGTAAGCTTTGCAAAGTTAATAACAAAATCATCAAAAGAGAATGTAGCAGTCTTTTCACAGTGTATGAGAGAAGATTGACTGGAGTTGTTTTAATATTCTAAGCTGATACCTTCTTATTTTAACATGAAACACTCTATATTGTGTCTGAAAGTCTTTCATGTCCAGACTTTTTGCAAATGACCTCTTTCCTGTAGAAAGTGCTTGTTTTTTCACTGAATGCAAAGATCATTCATTGGAAAGGGATCAATGCTGCTCTTAGACACTAGGAATTAGCCATCCTTTGGTTCACTGGAGGTTACTTATAATCACATGACCTCTTTTTGCCAGCTTTGTGGGTGGCAAGGCAGTGGTGAACTGAGGAAAGAGAAATAAAGAAGACAAGTTGAAAGGAATGAATGGAGTTCTATTAACCTTTTCAAGAGCCAATAATAAACTGTTGGTATACTTAAACCATGTATGTGATTAGCAGAATAAATAGTAAAACACAAGCATTCCAAGCATCAATATATATAAATTTAAGCATTCTTAATTTTCAAATAATAAAAGTTTTTGGCATTATACAATAGAATGATTCTTCTTAACCATGTGTCAATAGCATTCAAGCAAGACAATGTTTTTGCTAATGTCAAGAACAAAAATATGTAATTGTTTTTACCTAATTGGATTTATGCTCCTCATAATTTAATAAATACTTATTTTGTTTTATAAATCATGGTGTACAAATTGACTAAATGCTTAAGCAGCTTTGAAAATGCTGGGCTTAAACCAAACACTATAGAATATTCTGGGTGGCACTGCATAGAAGTTGATTCCATTCTGACAATGTTGTTTAGCTATCATTTGCTATTTTGAATGAATTGGAGCAATCCCCCCTTTTACAACATTTGTTTTCTATTATGGAGAGGTGCAGCAGTTGAGGGCAGACATGTGAAAGTGGCTGTTTGATTCTCTTTTTCATACCCCTGACCCTGTCTTTGTCCCATCTCACCCTGGGAATGTTACGCCTCAATACTTCACTTTGAGATGCTCTAGAAAGTGGCTTTGTTATTCCATTTTTTTAGACACACACGAAATTGTTCTCATTCCCCCTGCTGTAAAAGATACTTCAAATTGGGACTCAGTTCACAAGTGCATTGCAATTTGGCTAAGCTCAACCTTTGTTCTGCTTGTACAAATGACAAAACAGAGTACACATTATACAGTTGATCTACTGCTGCCTTTACGCTGCAGTGAGAGGCTGGGAGAGAGCTAATCCCGCTAGTATCAAGGTGGCATTTTCTGTGGTGGTACTATTTCCAACAGAGAAAAATGTGGAAATTCATATTTGATGGTTGTCACAAAGACTTAACATGTCACTGGTCATAATCCAATATCAATTGGACCTTTTTTGTAAAGTCTTAATTATTTAGCTTAATGATTCATACATTTATATAGGTAAACATTACTACATTATTGTGCCGTTAATAAACTGGTGTGTAAAATTCTCACAATATATGCATAAGCCAATAGTTAGAACTTAGTAAATAAAGTAATTTTGTAGACGGTATTATGCAGATTATATTACTAGGATTTTGGTGTAGGAATGCTATGTTTTCCGGGTGTGGGAAGAAATGTTAATAGATGTTGTAGGAAGGCATCGTGGACTGCATACACACGGTTGGGTCCAAAGTTGCACTTGGTTCAAGCTAACAATCCTCTTGCTATCCAGGAAGGAATTATGTGTGTTTATACATTACATGCCTCTTCAGAGATTGCAATGTTTTATATATGCTTAGGGTAAACCCAAATAAAAAGACTACCCATTACTACTCATAGCTATCACTGCTTCTTGACTTTATATAGTGAACATAGTAGTGTTCCAAATATGTTTTTCAAAAGTAGGAAAACAAGGCTAGTCTGGATAGATTCGAACATATACAGTTTTAATAAATGTGGCAATACATTAGTGTGGAAATACTTTGCATATTAATAACCTAATTAAGTGCTATTGTGTAAAGAAATTATCAAAAATGTGTGTTGTGTTATATAACCATCAATTAATTAAAGAGTTAAGTGGCCCCTAAAGTGTTTACATTTATTACTCATACCCTTTTTTATCCATTTTTTTTACATTTTAGTAATCCTTTTTTTGGTCAAACCTATATAATTTAAAAATATGCAAAAATAACCAGACCAGTTTGTTTTGCATAAAACATAGCTATCTATTAAACTTTCAAACTGGTATATTTTGTTATAAGCAAGTGTACCCCCAGAACTAATCAGAACAATATTTGTGAACACACATAGAACACGAGGAGAACTATTGATGTACAAAAAGAAGCCTCCGGCCTAATAACTGACTTGAGACTTATTAGGTTTAATATACCACTATGCATGCTGCTGATGCACTTTTCCAATAATTTGGTCAGAGCTAGTATTATTTTAACATACAATGCCTCATTGTTTGAATTACATCCAGTCAGTGTCCATGTGTTTTATTCCTAGTGCAATTTTGAAAATAATATCCAAACACAATTTTTATTTCTGACATAGAACCATAAATTTCACTTTAGATGCCGAGCTGCATTGAAGTTCGAATGTTAATCCAAACCCATTTGAAGTGTTATTGTACCTAGTTTAGCTCTATTATTAGTTTAGTTCTTTATTGGTGTCTAATACTCCTTTGCTTTGCTTTGTGAGATTTGAATAAGGATTACATTAAAATATGCTTAAAGAGCAACATTAAAAATGCATATTTTCTTTAAATAACATGCTTGGGGGATGTCCTGAACCTGACTGTGAGGCAACACAGTGTATGATATATATTGTATACAATGAACCACAGCAAAAGTGGCATTTACAAAGAAAAAACATTTGCCACCAAATGACATTTACCTGTCTGCTTTAAAAAAAAAAACACATGTGGACCGTCTGAAAATCCATAGCAGACCCTTATCCTATTGGGGTCTGTTATTGGTTTTTCAAGGGGACTCCACCCTAAAAACAAAACAGAAAGCATGATGTCTCTGCAAAATCAACCCTAGTCCATTATCCTAGATAGATCTTTCTTTAATGGAGGACCTCACACAAAATAGTGGAGTCCCCTTCAAACCAATACCCGGTCCTCCTGAAAACATGTAGCCTGGCAAGCCAGGAAAGCATGGTGCAGCAAACCTACACACTCCCTTTCTGAACCCTTTCTGGAGTAGTGAAGCCTTGTACCCATGTTGATAGGGACAAGGGCTTCAACCCATTATACGATCCTAAAGAAAGAAGCTGTGGGGGAGTTAGGGGGGGACTTATAAGAATCTCAAAGTCATGGCCATATTTAATCAATTTTGTTAGCCATATTTCCACCCCTTTGTATACATCCAGCTGTTGGCCAGGAATCTCCCAACTGGCTCATGAATGAGGCTGGGTGATGCATCATTGGTTGTCAGGATGCTGGCAGCTGCTGTCTTCCTAGCAACCAGAAGTCATTGGCAGCAGCAGTTATACTGCCGCAAATGTGACTTGCTGCTGCAGCAGCTGACGGGAGGTTCAGATCAGCAGGCAGGCGAGCACCACATTTAGGTTGATTTACTAAAGGCAAATTCACACTTAATGAATGACATGAAGCTCTGCTGACTTCCATCAACCAATCATGTGCAAACAAAAATACCGTGTTTTAATTTTTTCCTTGCATGTGATTGGGTATTTTTTACAAAGTGAATTTTCACCACATTCACTAAGTCAAAGGGAAAATTCTCTTGCATAGCATATAGCCTAAGTGCCCCTAATAATTCAACCCCTTAGTCTCTCTATGATCAACACTAAAATTTAGGTAGGTTTAGTTAGTTTGAATCACTTTATAATCTCTTAAATACCTGCATATTGATCTTAATGATCTGCATAGAATAACACAATTTAGGAAACTTGGCAATCCCTCATCATGAATTGTATGGTTCTATGCAAATTAGACACATTTATATGCATATGATTAGGAGAACAAAAGGTTTGCAGGCTCATTGATTCTTATAGATCAATGTCTGTCACCACCAGGCCACTGCCTGCTGATCAACCACAGCCTCTTTCCTGGAAGTCCGCAGGTGTCAGAGCTGAGAGTCAGAGCTCAGTGTTGGATCTTTGGGAGGCACCAGTGTCACCTCTTCACTCTCCACAGAGACCCCCCTCCCAGAGTTAATGTGACCGGAGGGATCATACAGAATCCAAGACCAGCACAGAGACCAGTGGAATCAGCAGCAGTATGGTGAGTGGAAGGAAACTACACTAAATGACACACACCTAGCACTGCATGGGTCAGACTATGTGCCGGAGATGTATATGTGTGCAGGAGGTGGCTGCAACATTCTATTTTAAGTGTGACACTACTGTTACTGCCATTCCATATTTCCCCTTCCTATGTGTATAAAAACATAGGACTGTACCAATGAGCAAATCATCTGACCCTGTTCATTTTAATCTGTCACTGACATGTTCTCATCATGGTAGACATGTTCTCATCTGCAGGTAGACAGATGTTGCCTGCTTAGTGCCTGTTATGTATGTCTATTTGTCTACATTACAGTCATGTAATGATTACACATATGATTAAGATAGAACAATAGACATACACAGTAGGCACTAGGCAGGAAAAAAAGTTCATACTCCTTCAATTAAAATATGGGAATATGGGTTTCCTGAGAAACGGTAATACACAGGGGTACAAGTACTCCTAAAAACGAGATGACGCGAGGATCTTTACACCCACACACACACACAATGGGTTGGACTTGATGGACATATGTCTTTATTCAACCTCAAATACTATGTAACTATGTAACTATGTATTCCCATACTTTTAATTTATGAGTATAAACTTTTTTAGACTGTTTCGGGCATGGAAGGTTTGGAAGGATTTACCAGGCCTTGGTCTCAATGATGTTGAGAACCACTTTTACATTAATTTGAATATAAAATTGGTTCCCTGTTCACTACTGAGAAAAACACAGAGAACAGATAAGAAATTAAGAGATTATTAAGAAAGTTAGGCTTGCCCTCTAGCATCCAATTTTTCCATAAAAAAGGGAACAGGCAACTTCAAATGTTTTTAGAGACTAGAACAAATAATCTTGGTGGCTTACAAATAATACAATTGCACCAGTAATCATGCTGACTGGGATCACCACATTCCAAGCACAAAAATGAAATCCCATTAAACAAACAGCTGCACTGCCTAAAGTGTATTTCCACTTTTGCAGTAAAATTTTAGAAAATCCCTCTACATTTTCCCAGATAGCAAGGATAACTTGCTACAAACTTGTGGCGGGGTGATATTGTAATTTTGTTAACTTGCTGCACACATTCCTGGCAAGTTGTAGACTTGCAGAACACTCGCAGCACAAGTTCTAGTTGACACTTTTTGAACTTGTAGCAAATTTGCTTGGCAAGTCTACAGCAAGAGTCCTGCAGGTCTTAGCAAGAGCTCTGCAAGCTCGCTGGTCTGGAGACTTGCAATGCAGACTTGCTGTAATTGTGCAACAAAATTGTGAAGCTTGGCAAGTCTGTAATAGTTTAGCAAGTCATTTTCAAACTTGCAGCACAATTTCTTGCTATCTGGGTTTGTTATGTGTTCCTATTCACAAAGCATACCGAAAAGTAATTTTAAAAAAAATATTTTTTGCCTTTCAGATGTTTTGTTGCAGCAGGTAACATGGCTGATTCCAGGTTTTCTGAGCACCTCCACGGTGTCCTATACTTATAGAAAGACTTGGGAATGAAATTTGATGATCGTGTTTCTCTCATTAACTTTATTATCATACAATGGAGAAGCCAGGGTTATAGTCCTTTAACCCCCTCACCCTTCACAACCCCTTCTAACATAAAAAAGAAAGAAGTGACGTAGAAAGTTTAACCCCTTTTTAGCCTATGTTACGTGAAAAAATGTTTTTTGTTTTTTACAGTCTGCAGAAGATGAAGAAAAAAAAAGCACGAGGTTCCCCCCAATTCATACCAGACCCTTTAGGTCTGGTAGGAATTTTAGGAGGGACCCTCCCCCAAGTTAAAACAAAAAAAAGTACGTGGGGTTCCCCCCAAAATCCCTACCAGAACCTTTAGGTCTGGTAGGAATGTTAAGAGGGAACCCCGGCCCCAAAAAATGGGGGGGGGGAAACGTGGGGTCCCCCCTAACAGTCCTACCAGACCCTTGATCCGAGCACTGGCCCAGCAGGGCAGGAAAGGGGGGGGATCGAGCGCTCCCCCTCCCTGCGCCTTACCAGGCCACGTGCCCTCGACATTGGGAGGGTGTTCCCGTGCCGATGGGGACAAGGGCCTCTTCTTCACAACCCTGACCCGGTGGCTGTGGGGGTCTGCGGGCAAGGGGGCTTATTTGCATTGTGGTACCCCTTTAAATAAGGGGGCACCTAGATGCCGCCCTCCCCCTTGTGAATGAGTAAGGGGTACTTGTACCCCTACCCATTCACTAAAGGGTCAAATAGTTAGTAAAAAGTCCAGATTTTTAAATAAAATCCTTTAATTGAAAAACAACAAAGACTCAATTTTTGACTATTCCTTTAATGTAAAAAAAAATGGCTTCATCGATGTAATCCAACGTCAATCACGATGCACAACCCCCGCCGACCCACTGAAATAAAAAAAGTCTCGCTGCACGACGACCACCCGAACCCGACGAAAACTCGCCACAAAATGACATTCAGCCCGAATGTCAACAGATGGGCGGCGCGAGCCGTGATGTCACGGGTCGCTCCGCCCATTTGACATTCTCAGCCGTCAAATACTACATAGCATTCAGAAACTCCCGAAAGCTTTCGCGAGTTTCCGAATTCTATTCGGGTCTGTGAGCCGACTTCTTGGTGCTGGGGTTCCCCCTGAAATTCCGCACAATCGTTTTCTATTTACTTTTTTTAAACTTTTTTAACTATTTTTCTGTTCTGCTCGGTTCCTCTGAGGGACTGAGCAGAACAGCCGAGCTGAATGCCGCTCAGCAGCATTCGGCTATTCACTCACTGCTGTTTGGCATCTATAAGAATATGTTGGATCGACTGAGTCGAACTCCTTCTGCACTTCGGGTCAGCCGAACATGCTGAGCATGTTCGGCCGACCCGAAGCCATGCGAAGCAAGCCGATGTACGGCTGATTTCAGCCGTACCATCCTGAAGTGAATAGCCGAACAGTGTTCGGCTCACTTCACTTCAGGTCGGTCATTCACTCGGCTGCCTATGGCAGCTTAGTGAATAGACCCGATAGTTTTTCAAAATGTTTGGAAGAATATAGATGAATAGATTACCCCATAGGGTCTCCTGGCCCATAGGGTCTCAGGGGCGGTAGCCCCTGGCATTGTCAGTTTTGTCTGTAGAAACATTAACTCAGGCACAGCCATAGCCAGAGTACACTCAGGACACTGGGTCACAAGAAGCTGGGTGAGTTAAAGGTAAACTCCACTTAAAAAACATAGAAATGAAAAAAGTCTTAAAGAATTAATGTAGCATATATAATTGCTACAAAAGCTATTTTGTATTTAATGTTATTCAGAATTATGTTTTCATTTAAAACAGCATCCTCTATAATTTTCTAAAACTGTCAAACAAATTGAATGCATCTTACCAAGGCATGGCAAACCAGATTAAAGTTTGTTTTAGCATTTAGTTAGGTCAGCTGATACATCATCCAAGCAAAAATAAATCTCGAACACCACTATACTGATATTAAGTAGGGTCTAGCTTTGCTTTCAAAACAGCTCCCATTTTTTTGTGGCATCGATATATCATATCTTACAAGCATTACTTAGAAAATGTTGTCCATGTTCACTTGGGTTGCATAGCTTAATTTCTGCAGATTTGTCAAATGCCCATCCTAAAAAATTTTCTATTGGAATTTTTATTTGGTGACTGGCCTACCATCTGTGTGCCTCAGAAGAAATTGAGATTCATTAGACCAGGCTACATTTTTCTGGTCTAGTGGAACCAGACTTGGTATGCTGTTGTAGCCTATCTGCCTAAAAGGTTCAATGTGTTGCACATTTGTAGATGTTTTTCTGCACACCGCAGCCTTAGAGAATGGTTACCTGAGATATTGTATCCTTTCTGTCAGTTCAACCCAGTCTAGCCATTCTCCCCTCACCTCTCTCTTATTAAGAAGGCATTTCTATCCACAGAACTGCTGCTTGCTGGATGTTTTTGTTTTTTTCATGATTCTGAGAAAATATTAGAGACTTTTGTATATAAAAATCCCAGGGGATCAGCAGTTGCAGAAATTTTTAAACCAGTCCATCTGACATCAACAACTTTGCCACGGTCCATATCCCTGAGATCACATTTTCTTCCTAATGTGGTGTTTGATGTTAACATTACCCTAAGCTCCTGACCTCTATCTGCATGATTTTATGTATTGAGCTGCTTCCACATGATTGGCAGATTAGGTAATTGCATAAATAAGCAGGGGTACAGGTGTTCCTAAAAAGTGTTTAGTGAGCACTGTTTTGCATGGGGCTCCCCTCAATGATCTATTACAGACACCTATCTAGGAAAAGGGTCTGGTATGGACTTTGGGGGGATCCTACAATATTGTTTTGGGTCTGTTGTGTGGGGTTTCCCTTCAAAATTCATGCCAGACCTTTATACTAGATAGGCAGCAAAGCAGCTTTCACCAAACAGGCATGCAGCCTGGGTGGCCAGGAAAGGGGAGGCAGCAATCCCTCCGTCCTGAAATTTACCAGGTCACATGCCCCACAAAAGAAAAAACCCAAAGGCATGGGGTCCCACTTAAAATCTATATTATACCCTTTTCCTAGATAGGGAGGTGGTTTGGATTTTTTTTTAAAGTTGACCCCTTGCAAAAAAACACAAAAAAAGGTGTGGGGTCCCCCCAAATCCATACCTCACCTGTATCTGGCCAGCAAGTGTGTGCCCAACTTCCTCCTGAACAATACCGTGTCACAGGCCCCTCAACATTCAAGTATAGTGCTATGTAAAATTTGTGTCTGATTATATCATTTAATCAGGAACAAAACATATGCAGAAATATTTTAGCTAATTTACTAAATGATGGTTCTATTCAAAAACAAAACACAAAAAGTTGGTTTTGAATAGAATGAGAGTAAGCAAAGTGGAAAACATATTTATAAAATACACAGTTGTGCTTTATAAATGTCCTAAAGATTTATTTTATTTTTAAAGGAGTGGAATGGCCACAAATAGGCCATACTGCTACTTTATGAATAGGCCCCATAGTTCAAGTTTAGGAACTTACAGTCTTATGTCCTTACCGCACACATGCAAACTTTAGGGCCCATCTAGGTACCTTTCAGTTAGTATATCAGTATATTTTTGAACTGTGTAAGGTCTGTATTGTTACAGGTCCTGTATTTGGACTTGATGGACTAATGTCTTTATTCAACCTCAAATACTATGTAACTATGTAACTTTAAAAGTAAGCTGTATTGGTTTTGTGTCATTTATATTTTATTCTTAAGCTTTAAGAAAGTTTTAAAAAATGTCATGCTATCTATATGCAGACTTTGCTTTACAAAATAAACATTTAGGGGTCTATTCACTAAGCTGCCGATGGCAGCCGAGTGAATAACCGACCTGAAGTGAAGTGAGCCGAACGCTGTTCGGCTATTCCCTTCAGGCTTGTACGGCTGATTTAAGCAGTATATCGGCTGAAATCAGCCGTAAATCGGGTGGCTTCGTGTGACTTTGGGTCGGCCAAACATGCTCAGCATGTTCGGCCGACCCGAAGTGCAGAAGGAGTTCGACTCAGCCGATCCAACATCTGGATCGGCTGAGCCGAACCTCTGGGCAGGATACTCGCTGCTGTTCGGCCTATTCTCATAGATGCCGAACAGCAGGGAGTAGATAGCCGAATGCTGCTGAGCGGCATGCGGCTCGGCTATTCTGCCCGATACCTCTGTGGTACCGAGCAGAATAGAAAAATCGTTAAAAAAGTAGAAAAAATATATATATAACGATTGTGCGGAGCTAGCAGTGACAGCTAGCTCCACCCAACTGTTTTCTATTGGCCGGGTGGTTCTGCTGCCGTCAAAAAATAAAAAATTAAATTAAAAAAACACCACAGGAATGCATAGCTAGATTCCTATTGGGTATTTCACTTTGCAATAGCCAATAGCAAACTAGCTATTGCACCCACCCTCTGCTGCTGTCAATCACCAGAGGGGGGCCTGATGGAGAACTGCAGGTCCCCCTCTGATGATTGACAGCAGCAGTGGGCGGGTGCAATAGCTAGTTTGCTATTGGCTATTGCAAATTGAAATAGCCAATAGGAATCTAGCTATGCATTCCTATGGGGATTTTTTTTTTATTCTGATGGCAGCCAACGGTTCCGATGTCAGAAGAAAAAAAAACCCTGCATGGAAAGGTTTACTCTGCTCAATGGAGCAGAGTGGACCTTTCTAGGCGAAAGTGTTTCTCTCCCAGGCGGCCGGGAGCCGTATTAGACTCCCAGAGCATACGGGAGAGTAATGACAGATAGCGTTCCTGGTTACACGGTAACCAGGAACTCCATCTGTCATTACACACTGAGAACACGGAGAGGCCGCTGTGATATCATAGCGGCCCGGCCGGGTTCTCAGTGTGTAATGACAGCGCCCCCGGTTACCCTGGTTGTCCGCCCAGCTGTCAGAAGTAGGCTCAGTCAAGCCGAGGTATATGCCTTCGGCTCGACTGAGCCACTCGGCCAACTTCGGGAGCTTTATGGGCTATAGTGAATAGCCCGTACAGCAGCCCTTCGGTTCTACTGAACCAAAGGGGTCCTGGGGCCGAAGCTAGCCTAAGGATCAGCCGAAGCTACGGCTAGATCCTACGGCAGCTTAGTGAATAGACCCCTTAATATATAACAATGGGCTTACAGTACACTGTGCCTTATATAAAGGACAGCAGAGTAGAACAGCTTGTTTTGCAGTCTGTCTGTTTGAAACCTCAAGCTGGGCCGTCTGATTAAAGGTAAAGCTCTCCATACACTGGGCTTTTTCGGCCGGTTCTTGAAGAAAGGGGCCCAAATTCACACAGTGGGTGCCCCTGTTGACACCCTTCTGTCCAATATCCTTTAATCAGAAAATTCAAGAAGCTGGATGTAAAATCTTCATGTGAACAGTTTGGGTATTCTGACAGTGGCATGCCCGCTGCTGTCAGAATACAAAGAACATGGCTGAAGATTCTAAACAGCGTGACTAGAGGCCAGCTTTAAGCCCCATTCACACCTATATTTTATGTGCAATTATTGATTGCCGTGTCAAGATTTGCGCTTTCCTGCAGCAGGAATCCCTAATCTGCCATTTACAAGAGGTAGCTGTCACCCATTCAAGTTAATGATCAGGTGACAGCCGCTGCATTTGAATGCCGGCACACTGCATGTAATCGTATGTGCTATGATTACATGCAGTTAAGGGAGAGTGATTGATTGATGTCACCCAATTGTTAACTTGAATGGGTGACAGCTGCTGCTTGTAAACATCAGATTAGGGATTTCTGCTGTCGGAAATACAATTGTATTTTTTGGTTCTGACCATAAAAAACAAAGAATGTAAAAAAAAAACAGAAGCACTATACATTTTCATCAAATGCGATCCCATCAAATGCATACATTTTTGTCCCCTTCCTCTAGGAATAAATCTGCATTACTCTAATTAGAATCTATATACCGGGGGCCAGGATGCTCAATCTAACAAAACAAATGCTAGAAAATTTGGGCTGGTGTCTAAATGAAGATGGCATGCAACTGGGAGCTGTTTGTGATAGCATGGTCACTTTACTGGGGGTATTGAGTTAGCATGCTCCCAGCACGACACAGCTGTGACGGCTGTGCACATATATGTGGCAGCTAGGGATGGGGTTCAAGTTCGAGTTCTGCGTGTTCGTGGTCTGTAAACGGGTTAACAAAATGGTCTGTTTGTGTGAACCTCTGGCTGCTACTGCAGTTCAGGAAGTCATTAATTTAATGCTGGTACTACTACCGCTACTAAAGGACAGCTTCCTGCTGTGCAGGCCACAAGCATTATTGGTTGCTAGGATGCAAGCAGCCACAAAGTGGCATTTGTTGACATTCAGCAGCTGCACAGCTGAATGAACAAGCCATCAAGGGTATCCAAGGTGACGTGGCCAGACTACACTATGGGGTCTATTCACGAAGCTGCCGAAGGATCTAGCCGTAGCTTCGGCGATCCTTTGGCAGCTTCGGCCCCAGGACCCCTTCAGTTCAGTAGAACCGAAGGGGTGCTGTACGGGCTATTCACAATAGCCTGTACAGCTCCCGAACGTGGCCGAGCGGCTCAGTCGAGCCGAATGCATATGCATCAGCTCGGCTGAGCCGCGCTGAAAGTCGAAGCTGGACGAGGGGCCGCCCATTGCCCGGCCGACAGCCTGCTTCTGACAGCTGGGCGGAGCCAGCCGTGATCTTACTAGCATTGTACCCGCCCTCTGCTGCAGTTCTCCATCAGGTCCATCAGCATCAAAGTTACCTTTTGCATAAAAGTCCAGAAGATTGAAATATGGAGAAATGACTGGTTATTGAGAGAGCTGAGAGATTATACTCAGCAGCAAAGCCCCATTTAAATGAAAGCAAAGTAGCTTCTCACAGCAATGTGGTATATTTGTTAAATAGTGTTGTGCAACAAAGGGTTTGGTTTGTGTTCTTAGTTCCCATAGGCAGCAAAATCACTTTGGTAAACTCAAAAACCTTCGACTGCAACAAAAGACACCCATCCCCAAGCCCAATTCTATCAGCGTTCCTTTCATTGCCAATAAGCAAGAGGGAGCGCAAGTAAGTTCATCAAATATAATCTAGGACTTAACTAGAAATGTGTGGGGGATACTTTCAAGTTGAGAAATCTGGTTTGGATCTGTGTATTGTTTGAAGCCTAGGAGACCCTAAGAAGCTGCTTAACATCTTCCCATCTATATATTGTAAATATTAACATGGCTTGAAAGAAGGGCTAGTTTATTTTTGGGGTTAGAATTAGAGGGTAGGTCCTGGTTTCTCTCTGTGCTCACACCTGCATTCAAACCATACGGGATCAAAACCAATATTGTGTTAGTCACTTTTATCCCTCTCTCCTTTGGCCATCTGAACAGGCTGCATGCTACTGAAACGAATTGTGGATTTATTGCAGGGAAATTAGCATAAATTATTACCAAACCTGTAAACGTGTGGGGTCCTGCTTTTGGGGAAAACAGAAGTCTATTGCTATCCTTTCATGCAGAAAGCTAAGCTTTACACATCATGATGGAAATACTGAATAGCTGTGGTTGGAAGAAGATTCCCATTTGCTTAGCACATTGATATAATTGACTTATGTGTATTTTATGCTGTTTTCCCAACAACGGTTCAATCTTTTTATTCAAATGAGACTCCAGAAATCCCTCTTTTTTGTATTTGTTTTGCATTCCATCACAAAGAGATGCGTTCACTTTCAAAAAACACCCAGTACACACATTTCCCATTCTATTCATTCCCATTATTAACACCAACAAGCCATAGTGAAACACATTTTGCAATACACACCACACGATTTTTGACATTTCAAAGGAAGCAGTGGTGTAGTTATACCCCAACACTCTAGAAAAATTTGACTAAAAAGTTGGGCTATATTTACATTCTTATGGAAACAGACTTTGTGCACAATAACACATTTAAACATGAATGCCATATTGTAAATCTCATAAATGAGCTCTATATCTCATAACACAGAGCACATAATTAGATGCATTGATTGAGTTTTTAAAAAGTAAAACTCAAAACATACAGTGTTAACAATTCAGTTTGCACAGAGATACAACAGCCTGCGATATATAAACACATGCAACTTACATGTACTGCACATACTACATACATACATACATACATACATGCATAGGTTATATTTTTACACCCAATAAATATGTTTATTTTTATTTAAGCATTGTGCAAGTTTGTAAATAATTATTATGAGCAATAATATAGAAAAAAATATACGTGGTTATAAAGCTGTAATCATTATCTGATTTTTAAATAATTGTGACTACTTTAAAAAAAGAAATACAATTATTAAACATGGAAATTGTAAAGTTAGGTTAAGTGAGAGCACAATCAACAGGTCATTCATTAAGCATATGGACAAAAAAATATATGTTCTTAATATACTTCACTAATATTAACAATATAAATAAATTAAAATATTGTATTAATCTATTCATAATAGTTAGAAACACTGGTTATGTGCACAACTAATTCCCTTTAATCCTTCAGATTTACTATTTTCATTTATTCATCCAACTGTCACCAATCAATTGTTTATAAAAATAATATTGTTACTATTTTCTATTTTAGGAAGGTAAAAATAATATCAGGGCTCTTGTTTGGTACCTTATTGGTTAATGCAGAGGGAAGAAATATTGGGAAGTATACAGGTCAGGATTTCTGCAAATGATTATTTTCTTTTACCTGAATTTAGGAGGTCATATTGTGCTAGTGCTCAAGTGCTTCTGTTAATATTGGGAAACGTGTTTCTGCATTTCAAGTAACTAATCTGAATCACAGTAGCTATTTCAATACTAATGAAATTGTTTAATCTCCTAAATTCATCGTGTTTAAGTAACGATTTGGTGATTTACTGACCAGCAAGGAAAACTGTCAATAATGTTTTTGCTTGTCCCAACACATCTTTTGTTCATCTACATCTAAATGTATGAAGCCCTCTGGGGTTAAAGATACCTCATTTGAAAGGTAATTTACACCCAGTTGACATACTTGGAGCAATAAAACATAAAGTCACATAGGTGAACTACTATGTAGAATTAGCTGCCCAAGGATTAAAGAAAACATCCTTAGTTTGAACCAACATTAAAAGAAATTATTACCAGACACCAAAACATTAATCAATTTTGTGTCTACTAACAAATATTGATATGTCAGTTTTCTGAGAACATGACAAATAATTAACAGAAAAAATCAACTGAAAAAATTCTGGTAAAATAATAATACATTAGATTGTTATGAAGTCTTGAGCACAAGCTACCTCAAAAATGATAAAATGTAAAACTGTTAACTGTCAGTGTTAAAAAGTTACTTTTTTAAGTGATTTTCTCCTTAATATAAAGCATAACGTTTAGTTTTTTAAGCATGCATACAGCTAATTCAAATATTTATATAGAAACATTGTAAATATGAAACATGGTATTTTACAGGTAATAATCATGATGTTAGGTCCATTTGTTTTAACAGTAAAACTATGTTCTTTGTAACAATGACCTATGCTTATTAACCAAGTGTGAATTGTTTTACAACTATTGATAACTGAAATAATTTTCACTTAGGTAATATAAAGAATAAAAAGTACCGTATTCTATCCAGAGATGACAAAATCTATTTTGTCAAACACACTTTTATACAGTTTTGTAAGACTTCGTGTGCAACTGCTATTAAATACAAGTGTCTTGATTGATGTTTTTTATGTATGTATTGACTTATTAACTTGTATATTTTCTGGCTTCAAAATTGTGTTATGTATTTTGATTATTTTAACAACTGAGATTTTATATGATATATTTGTTTATTGTGTTCTTAAAGTCAGTTAGCAAACATATTACACAAGTTGTTATTTGAATATAAAGCTGTAAATCAGTATCTAGTTTTTTTTTTTTTTCCTATTACAATTCTGTGATTTTTTTTTTGCTTTGGATAAAAGGACTGAAACTGCCGCCTTAGGAAGACCCTTAAACCTAGTGACAACTTATAGCAGGAACAACAGGAAATGCGAGATTCAGATGATTAATATCATGATAATCACCTGCTCAGTCCCTGAGAAGCAGAAGACTCAGAGTGTTGTACTGTAAGGAGAAGGGAGGGTTAATTGAGGCGAAAACTGCAAAGAGACAAGGACAGTGACAAATGCATTCTAGGTAGCTCACATTCACATGACGTTTGACGCGGGGTTAACTTTGTAAAGTTTTACCCCCTTTATGGATCATAAATACTAAAACAGTTACTTTTTCATGCAGGACATGCTTCTCTGTTTAGGACATATACACTCACAAATCTTGTGGTTAGGAAGAAGTGATAAAGATGCATCTTAAATCTTCAACATCTGGCTGTTTATCGGCTGTTTAAGTATAGAGTACAAGGTTATTATGTGCCTGAATGACTGGAGATTATCAATGCCTTCCCTGGGGATTTAGAATGGGACTGCATTAGAATGTAATGAATTGCTCTTATACCACTCATAGCATAACCCCTTTTCTGTATTAATCCATTATTGTCTATTTGTAACTTTTTAGCTTGAATTACTAACACAATATTTTTTCCTCCCCTCTGACCATAATTTGTTTTCTGTTTACATGCTCCTAACTTTGTACACAAGATCTGTCTCCATTACAAGTTTGCACTGTAGTGACACCACTAAAAAAGAAACTAACGAGAATATAATACATATGCTAACTCATATCATATAATCTACTGTTGAAAATGCAGATTCGTGTAATATTAAGATATGTGATTTGCTAAGCATACATCTCCTCTTGGATAGGAAACATACACTTGTTGATTGGGAACACACTATAAGAAAATTTGTGTACATTTCGATAAACAACTCAGCAATTCCATTATAATCTAAAAGTGTTTACTCAAAATAATGCACATATACAATGTGTTAAAAAATCTTTATTTTGCCAAAATGCACAATAATACTCTGTTTTCATTGTACGTGTTTCAAAATATACATTTTCCATCTAAAGATGAAAAACAAGAAGGCAATATAACAAATGCAGATATATAGATATGAAACAAGAGTGGACTGTCTATCTATCTATCTATCTATCTATCTATCTATCTATCTATCTATCTATCTACAATCTGTCAAAGGTATGTATATATTCACATGCACACCCAACACAAAGAGAAGAAGCACATACATGTGGCACAGTTCTATCATTTGAACCGGAAGCAACTATGGCTTTAAAAAAGGAAACATGCACTTACACTCTGCAAAGTAATAAGTACTATATTGACCTAATTTTGAAAATAACACCTATGTTTATATACAATGTTTATACTCACATTAAACTAATTTCAGCTAGACAGTAAAACAACATGAAACATACTGCATTTTTTTGCCTAGCCTGAGAAAAAGTGCCCTCCCCCTCCTGTTAAAAGTAAAAGCTAGCTAACAATACAAATCAGATAACAATATAGAACAAACAGAATACCACAGCCAAGCAATTTCCATGTCAAACATCCCACTGCTCAGTAGCTCCATTTGTAAGTGTGAATTGCAGACTAAGCTCCCTGCAATGCACACAGGAAGGTTGGTGCATACCTTCACACACACTGTTACTGGGTGCCATCACACTTCAATTCCGGTTGCTGAGCCTTTTCACCCCTTGCCTTGTCTTCAAATGGAAATTATTTCTATTGGCCCAAGGTGTCCATGTAAATAGGTGTAAATGAAACCAGATTATGCCTTTCTTTCCCCCACGCCCCCTCCTCTCTACTCTCCCTCTTCTCTGCTCCCTCCCTCCTCCTCCCAAGGCGATTGTCATATGATAGCAAAGAAGTGGCACATTAATGAAGCGCCTCTACAGGGGTCTTTTCTGTTCATGTCACCACATAAAACTATCAGATGGTTTGAGGAAGGACATGGACACAACTACTTAGCTTATCTCCCACCCAGCGAAGGAGAACTACTTTCTCCTGCTCCCATTCAACTGCTGCTCAATAAAGAAGATTATTTCTAATGCTAAAGACAAGATCGGAGTTTATCCAAGAAGGGACCAGTCTGGCAACGGATTGAATTAAGACCTGCAGTATCAGAAAAGAGACTTCAGAATTTCCTTTTCTGAACAATATCAAGAAACTCTGTTACCACTTTACAGATGCAGAGTATCAACTTGTGAAAAGTTTCAGGTATGACTCACATTTTATGCTGAACGTGTTTTTTTCTGGTGTGTGTAATATGCTAAGTAAACATGTAATTTACGGTACTTGCAAAATTATATTGACTGTAGTTTATGCATGTATAACAATTGGATTGGACATTTATTTATCCTGTATTAAAGTAGCTAACTTTACCAACTTTCCTTTCCTATATACAGGTTGCCTCTGAAAAAAGTGACAATGCCTCGACCAGGGAGAAATACGTACAGTGACCAGAAGCCCCCTTACTCATATATCTCCCTTACAGCTATGGCAATCCAGAGCTCTCAAGAAAAGATGCTGCCCCTCAGTGAGATCTACAAATTCATCATGGATAGATTTCCTTATTACAGGGAGAATACCCAGCGATGGCAGAACTCTCTGAGACATAACTTGTCATTTAATGACTGTTTCATCAAAATTCCAAGAAGACCTGATCAGCCTGGCAAAGGCAGTTTCTGGGCACTTCATCCCAGCTGTGGTGATATGTTTGAAAATGGTAGTTTCCTGAGACGTAGAAAGAGATTCAAGGTGATGAAATCTGACCACCTGGCCCCTACTAAGCCATCAGAGGCAGCACAATACCTGCAACAGCAAGCAAAACTTAGACTAAGTGCTCTGGCTGCCTCAGGTACCCACTTGCCACAAATGTCAACCTACAACCTTGGAGTCTCTCAAACATCCAGCTTCAAACACCCTTTTGCCATTGAAAATATAATTGCAAGAGAGTACAAAATGCCAGGTGGACTTGCATTTTCTACAATGCAGCCGATGTCAGCTGCCTATCCGCTTCACAACCAATTGACTACAGTTGGCAGTTCCATTGGCACAGGTTGGCCACATATGTACAGCTCCAGTATGATAGACACTACCACCCCTATATCAATGGCTAACAGTGATTACAGTGTGAGTGCCTATGGGATGCCAATCAAGCCACTTTGCCATGGAGGACAAACTTTACCTGCTATCCCAGTACCTATTAAGCCTACCCCAGCAGCTATACCAGGGCTTCCAGCACTCCCAAACCATATCTCAGCTATTCTGTCGAACTCTTCTCCATCTTTAAGTCCGACATCTCCTCAAACAGCAACCAGCCAAAGCAGCCCTGCCACCCCTAGTGAAACTCTCACTAGCCCTTCTACTGCTCTACTCTCTGTAGCTGTACACTGACCTGCTGGACTATAAAACTCAAACCATCTCTCTAAAGTTTACTTACCTTAATGCTCACTTAAATGAAAGAAATGTCATTTCAAAATGGGTTTATTATTTCATGTGAACTGTTTCAGTTGTTTATCCAGTGTGGATTTTTTTGTCACTTATACATCCTCATACACTTGAATCCATTTTGCTGCATAGCAGTGCCATTATTTAAAATAATTTTGCACATCTTTTATTAAACATATTGCAAAAATAAAGGGCAGGCATTTTCAGGTAGCAGTTCAGGAAGGTAGTTTCCACAGCACATTAAAAAAAAGACATTTAAAATCATCCAGGGATTGCATTGGATTATAGTTTCCTTAAAGTTTGCAATCAAAATGCTTTACTTCAATATTAAGCCTTTTTTTCTGGAGAATGTGCTGTCATATAGAATACGCAAAGAGTTTTTATACTTTGCTTGTACTTGCAGTTTATTATATACACTTATGAAGGTGTTCAGCTATATTAAAAACTGTACAACAACTTTCTTACAGATGAGATTCATCAGATTTGAAAATTTCAACACAAAGGACAAAACTGTTGTAGAAATTAACTGAACATTAACACAGTATGGCTAAAAAAAATGTTGTTTACACAAACACTGCCCTAATGTAAATATTGAATTTTGAACTAAAGAATTAGCTGTACTTGTTGGTTGCCAATAGTATTAATTGAGAGGCACTGGGTGATCAGTACTAGTCACTGGATTTAAAATACATACCTATTTATTTGACTTTTTTAAGGGGGAAATCACAAAATGCCCTGTCAAGTTGGATACACAATTTGACTAATATTTTTAAAGGTCCCTGCAGAATGTGCAGTAAGGAGGGGAATGTAAATGTAATATGTGAATAAGAATGAATATACATTGTGTATAATGCACTTTTAATTAATGCAATCTAGTTTTCATTGAGACAATTTGCTAAGGTTTACAAATCCAAAAATACATTGTTGCTCTTTGGTAAATTTAATTTAATTACAAATAGTCCTACTGTCATCTAAACTGTGAAGAAATGGCCACAAAATTTCCTTGTTGTACAAAAGGCATGACATTTGCGTATTTTGATGTTATTATTCACAGCATGTGTGTATGTCAGACTACAAAAATATGTGTCTGCGTTAAATTATGAACCTAGTCGTCCAAATAATATTTTCTCATTAAAATGTTAATTCTGTATGAGTGTGTGTCTTTTTATTTTTTCTATGTTTTATATTATATGTTATATATAAATACATATCTGTGTGTCTGTGTATGTATATACACACACACACATATATACTGTGGGGTCCATTTACAACCAATTCCCAGAGCCTTTCACCCTGCAGATCTTTTTCAACATTCGCTTTGACTGAATAGGCACAAAAACAAATGTTCTTAGATATATTTTCTGTTCAGGTCAATTATATGTATTGTAATACTGCAGTATAGCCACTAGAGGGAGCAGAGGAAATAACTACTTCCTGTGCTCCTCTGCTCCATCTA
>NW_017306350.1:434580-438919 GCF_000935625.1 Nanorana parkeri | reverse complement strand
TTTTATTTTCCTTGATTTACTTTTACATTTATTATTATTACATTAAATATAATTTTAAACTCATACAGGAAAGTTAGGTTTATAATACTTAATAAAATGGATACACATTATTAAACATGTAAGCATGGTGGACCACAGCATGTAAGGATATTAATTTTCTTTGGTAAGTTCAATATAAACATTTATAAGAAAGAGGATTATAGACCATTTGGAATGAGGACAAATAGCAGTCTATCGCTATATTTCAGGTGGTAGAGCACAAAGTGTGCTGCTGCTGCTGCAATGGAATAATTTATGTGAATTAAAAATAAAATATATAGTTTCAACAAACTTTACTGCAACAATTTGCAATGGAAAATATCTAAATTAAAAATATAAAACTAGTCACTTTCCTAACACAGAAATGTGTGTTCACTTTGCCTTGACATTTACCTTACATTTTGCTGGAAAAAACTTAGAACAATTCAGCACGTTAGGACCAGTTAATTGAAAGTGAAAATGTGTGAAAAAAAGTAAAGACTCTGTTGTTCGCTTTTAACATTCTTTAATTTCAAGCTTATCAACGAGTAAGCAGGTTGATGACTGAATGAATCAACAGCTTTGTTTCACTTAATCCCAATTAATGGCTCAAGTTCAAAGTCAATAAACACATTTAGGAATGGCTAAAAAAAATAACCTAGCTTAAAGTGTACAGTTAGGAAGTTAGTACATTTTAGGAAAATTTTTGTTTATATTACTTATATATAACACACATAGACACACACTTACACAAATGCGGACACATATATTACTGGAAATGCTTCTATTCTAATGCGTGACCATGTGTTCATCATTATTTGTTTTCACCCAACTAACAACAAATTACCTAATTAATATGTTTCAATTACAGCATGGAAAATAGACCCTGTGGACCTCCTGCAGTGCCCTGACAATAGGCTCAGATCTCACTTTAGGAATTCACACTAACTTCACATCTGTTTCTTTATTTCTTACTGTTGATTTGCAAAACCTTCTTAAATCCTCCTCTAAACAGTGGAAAGGTTATATGAAATATGTTCCTGTGCTAAGAGAAGAGAGGAAGTTCGAAGATCTGGACTTTATTTGCAAGTTAGAAAGTGAATTCCTATTGAAGAGCATTAAACAAATATGTTAGAATTCTGTCACTTTATGCAATTCAGTAGATCAAATAAAGGGCCCAGGCCACTTCATTCACATCAATAGAAATCCTAAAGAATGGCAAACCTAGACTGGGCCACCGATGTAGATTTAGCTTTTTTTCTCCCCTCTTAGAGACAAAAAGACTGAATTCCCACAAACACATTACTGACTGGTGCACTAGGAAACCAGCACAGGAACCCCTTTGGAATTTAAATTCACGCTATCTCCCCTTCTTTTAGGATTTGTTTGCACTACAGTGCTGATTATATTGGAATCCTCTGTTAAAAAAGTAAAGGTTTTACAGACACCATTTGCCTCTTAGATCAAGGACATTTTTACTACCTACAAAAAAGACATTGTAGGATACTAAAATATAACAATAAAGTATTAACAAATGATTAATAAAAGTTTTGTTTTTTTACAAGAATGTACATATATCTATTATGGAATTAGGTTACAGACGGCTAACTAGTTAATTAGTACATTCCAATTTTAAATATCTAATGTCTACGTTCTCATACGTAAGTACAGTCATTGCTGTTAAGCTGTTTTAAACCAAACACATAAAAATATACGAGTCATTTTAGCAAAAACATTAGATTTCTCTGCTTTAAGTAAATTGCTTTTTTTCTATTTTAAGTTCGTCATTTTTTCCTATGTTTATTTGTGTGTTTGTGGTTTGCCTATTTCCAATAAGGTTACAATAACATACTTTTAATTAATTTATATTTATTCATATATGTGTTATAGTTGCAAGATACATATAGATTTTAACTATGAGTTGCCTATAACATGTTTAATATTATCTAACACAAAAACATTTGTGTTCAAATTTTCATAGTGTTTATTTTCTGGTCAGATGGGTACATGTGTTGATGGATTGTTTAGGTCAGATGTCCTAAACATTTGTCCGCTTAGTAGCTACTTACAAACATGACAGTTGGAATCAGGCCATGATGAGACATATAAATGATTAAAAAATTGAAAAATAGAGCTTTGCTAATACTTTGGTTAATATTGATGTGAAAACATCCATGATAAAAAGTAGCCAAAATTTTCCTATTCACTAAGCTGTCGAAGGATCTAGCCGTAGCTTTGGCTGATCCTTCGTCTAGCTTCGGCCCCAGGACCCCTTCGGTTCAGTAGAACCGAAGGGATGCTGTAGGGCTATTCACTATAGCCCGTACAGCTCCCGAAGTCGGCTGAGCAGCTCAGTCGATCCGAAGGCATATGCTTCGGCTCGACTGAGCCGAGGTGAAAGCCGAAGCTGGCCAAAGGGATGACCATTGGCCGGCCGACAGCCTGCTACTGACTGCTGGGTGGAGCCAGCCGTCATCTCACGTCATTGCACCAGCCCACTGCTGCTGTCAATCAGCAGTGGGGACCTGAAGTTCTCCATCCCTCTGGTGATTGACAGCAGCAGAGGGCGGATGCAATAGCTAGTTTGCTATTGGCTATGGCAAAGTGAAATAGCCAATAGGAATCTAGTTCTATGGTGATTTTTTTTATTCTGGCGGCAGCAGAACCGCCCGGCCAATAGAAAACAGTTGGGCGGGGCTTGCTGCCACTGCTAGCTCCACCCACTCTTTTTCTATTTTATGTTTTACTACTTTTTAAACTGTTTTTCTATTCTGCTCGGTACCGCAGAGGTACCGAGCAGAATAGCCGAGCCGAATGCCGCTCGGCGGCATTCGGCTATTTACTCACTGCTGTTCGGCATCTATGAGAATAGGCCGAACATCAGTGAGTAGCCTGCCGAAGGTTCGGCTTAGCCGATCTAGATGTTGGATCGGCTGACTCGAACTCCTTCTGCACTTTGGGTCGGCCGAACATGCTGAGCATGTTCGGCTGACCCGAAGCCGCGCGAAGCAAGCCGATGTACAGCTGATTTCAGACGATATACGGCTCAAATCAGACGTACAAGCCTGAAGTGAATAGCCGAACAGCGTTCGGCTCACTTCACTTCGGTTTGTTTATTCACTCGGCTGCCTACGGTAGCTTAGTGAATAGAGAAATAGAACAGGTGTGTACTTAAAAAAAGCAATACAAATGTTTTCAGTACTAGTGTGACCAAGGCAAAGAATTTAAGGGACATCTTGTTCCATAACTATTTGGAGAGGACAAAAGAACCAAAAAGAAAAGAATTACCTCAATGACTAATGGGAAGCTTCCACTGTGGTCCTTGTAAAGCATTGGTGTATGTATTAAAGTTAAAAGAATTCATTAGCCCAACAAATGGTGAGGTAATTAAGAATAGATCATTTTACAACTGCAGTTGTACTGGAGTAATGTATCTAGTGAGATGTTCTTCCCCCCTTAAGCGCTTGTTCCCACTATCAGCCACACTCAACCGCATGGCTGCTGGTGTGCACGTGCCCGATCGAGCCCTATCACAGTGTTTCTTTTTTCGCTAGAACTTTATTGAAATGTCACAAGTGATATTTCATAAAGTTCTATGGGCTCACTGATGTGCAATGCTGTTGTACCGTGTCTCACTGTGGTGCGCTTATAGAGAGTACTGCAGGCTGCATTTTTTTAATCACACACCATCGGAACGTGGTGGTGTGAACCAAGCCCACCCATGATAAGGCACATTGCCTTGTCTTGCATTTAGGCTGCGCTGCCCCAACGCATATGGTGTGAATTAGCCCTTAATAAGTAGGCACAACTATCAGGCAGTTAAAAAGAAGAATCCTTGAACATGCCAATGACATATTATTTAAAAGAGAAAAACCAGTAAATTAACATGTTTGGGCTAAACATGATGGAAAAACCAGAATGCCTAAAATTTGGGTTAAAACAGGTCAAGAGTCTAGGTGCAATAAAAGGGATCTGAATCAAATTTTGCTTCAGACAGAAGCAAATGTTGTTTATTAGCAGTGGTATGTCTCACTGAAATCACTTTAAAAATATCATCCCTATTTGGCTATGTAACTATGGGGTATATTCACAAAGCAGCAAAGGATCTAGCCGTAGCTTCGGCTGATCCTTCGGCTAGCTTCGGCCCCAGGACCCCTTTGGTTCTGTAGAGCCCGTACAGCTCCCGAAGTCGGCCAGCGGCTCAGTCGAGCCGAAGGCATATGCTTCGGCTCGACTGAACCGCGGTGAAAGCCGAAGCTGGCCGAGCGGCTTTATGGACAGCCTGCTTCTGACAGCTGGGCGGAGCAAGCCGTGATCTTAC
>NW_017306350.1:394489-434080 GCF_000935625.1 Nanorana parkeri | reverse complement strand
GCTTCGGACGGCGGGGGGGAGCAAGCCGTGATCTTACGGCTGGCTCCGGCCACTTGCAGAGAGATCAGCGTCCCTGGTTACCAGCTAACCAGGGACACTGATCTCCAGACAGCCAAACTCTCCAGGGCGCTCCGGGAGTCTCCCTCTCCCGGCCGCCCACGAGAGAAACACTGCTTTTTCTTTCTTTTTTTTTTCTTCTGACATGGAGCTGTTGGCTGTCGCCAGAATAAAAAAAAAAAATTCCACCATAGGAATGCATTGCTAGATTCCTATTAGCTATTTCAATTTGCAATAGCCAATAGCAAACTAGCTATTGCACCCGCCCACTGCTGCTATCAATCAGCAGAAGGGACCTGCAGTTCTCCATCAGGTCCCCACTAGTAATTGACAGCAGCAGAGGGCAGGTGCAATAGCTAGTTTGCTATTGGCTATTGCAAATTGAAATAGCCAATAGGAATCTAGCAATGCATTCCTATGGCGAAAATGTTTTTAAATGTTTTTAATTTTTTTTGATGGCAGCAGAACAGCCGGTCAATAGAAAACAGTTGGGTGGAGCTAGCTGTCATTGCTAGCTCCGCACAATCGTTTTCAATTTTTTTCTACTTTTTTCACTATTTTTCTGTTCTGCTCGGTACCACAGAGGGAGCGAGCAGAACAGCCGAGCCGAATCCCGCTCAGCGGCATTCAGCTATTCACTCACTGCTGTTCGGCATCTATAAGAATAGACCGAACAGCAGCAAGTAGCTTGCCGGAGGTTCGGCTTAGACGATCCAGATGTTGGATCGGCTGAGTCGAACTCCTTCATGCCGATATATGGGCTGAAATCAGCCGTACCAGCCTGAAGTGAATAGCCGAACATACAGCTGAATAGCTGAGCACTGTTGATAAATTACCACAAAATGACTTTTTTTGGAGTATATTTTATTAGTAATATTGTTTAATGGTTAGCATCCACAATTTATAAAATGCTTTTGAGTTCATTTCTTTTGAACACAAACAACAGAACTATGCTCTCTCTTTTTCTGAATGGGGTTCTTTCTGGTGCTCTTGTTCACCTAAATATTCCAAAAACATAATTATTATTTGGCTATTGCTAAAATTAATACTGCACTGATTTTTTACTTAAGTTGTTGTTTTTGGCAAGGGGGTACCAGCAAAACATTTTTAAGCATGTGAATTTGAATAAGTAACAATCAGATGAGACAGCTTTTATCAACCCTGCTCTGCATTCATTATACTCTATTTTGGAAGATCCAGGGAGGCATCACCTTCCTCCTTACATGCAGGTTTAGATGAATGTTAAAGTTTAGATTAGGCATGTTATTTTGAATAGTTGATATTTTATTCCATCTCTTTGATGCTGTCTATTCACTTAGCACAAAATATAATACTGCATGCACTTTTACTTTATGCTCATACTTATTGTATACTTCCAGTTGGTTTATTTTAGCATATTGCAGACTGGTGATATGGTCTTTTGAGCTTGTTTTTAACCTTCCTGTGAATGCTGTTGCAGGGTTGTCTCTCTTTATTTGGCAGTTTGCTGTGCTCTCATCATTCATTATTTGTATTATATAACAAAGTTACCCTTCTTTTTTTCTGATTCAATGGTGCGTCATATCATTTGTGGTAAAGGGATTGTTGTTTGTTTTTTAGAATTTCAATGTTTTCTGAATCACAGCTACAGAACACATTCAGTAAAACTGAAGCCAAGCCCAGTGGGACAATAAGCATTTTCAGGAAGAGGTCAGCAATGGCAGCCCTTATATTTCATGACAGGTGAGGTTTAATATCCATAGATATGATTCAGCAGTCACTATATCTGACCATCATCTTTATTAAGAATTATTGTAACAAAGACATGTATTCTCCATTTGGCCAAGTGTTTGTACACCGAGCATGCATACATTAGGTACACCAGTGATCAGGCAACAAATCCAATAAAAGCATACAATTTTTCTCCTAAGATCATTCAGCCAGCAGATTTATTTTTCTTACAGGAATGAAACACAAAATAGTCTGAGCGCAATTTTAGGGGTGGATTCCACACGCGTGTGGCTATAGTCTGAACAATGCACATTGGAATGCATTGTTTTTTATGTTTAGCATGTTTCCACTCATACAAATACACATGGAAAACTGCTCATGTATGATTGGGGCCTAATTGTGCTATAATGACTATCAGGGTTATTCACAAAAGGGTGAAGAATTTGGAGAAGACATGAGAAGTGAATAATCAAGGAGAAAATAGCTGATTTGGAAAAACAGTTCAGCTATGTTGTCCTAGATTGTTCACTTCTCCTGCCTTCTCCAAACTCTTCACCCTTTTGTGAATAACCCTGTATATATTTATATAATTCACAAAATAACGTTTAAACAGTTTTTATGTGAAAAACCACAGTGTGGAAATTCCTTACTGATGTAACGGCTACATCTTCCTAGAGTAGTCATTGAACAATAATCTAGACATGTGTAGTTTTATGTTACATCATTTTTTCTCATCTGACAATATCACAAAATGTCAGCTAGAGTCCATGCTTTCCATGCTGAAGATATGTCAGATGAGAGAATTTTATATTAATAAATGTTTGCATTCATGACAGGTATTTTGAGTTCCAAAGCTTAGTGAGGTTTTATTTTTACTGTTTTCTAAGCTACAGGTGACCCTGCCCTTCTACAGTCAGAGGATTTATCTGATAGACAATATTTAGGCTGGATTCACCTCTCAGTGTACATGTTTATTGTTTTTACATGTGTTTACAAGCTTGTGTTCCATTGTCATCAATTGGTCCAATCTACCATTGTCATCAATTGGTCCAATAATGCACACTGGTGCATAAAAAAAAAATAAACATCTCACATCAACACATTGCACAGATGTAAACTAGCACCACTAAAACTCTTGCTAACCAGTGTATATTTGTTAAAACTGTACTGACTGTACAATATACTTACAATATCGAAGAGTTTATCAATTCCAAAACGGCAACTAATATTTTTAAAAAGGCAGACAATTTAAAAACACTTAATTTAAAGAATCTAACCACAGGAATCCAGTGTATCTGTTTGTATCACTAATGTACCAACATGAAGGGTATCCAAAGATGTACTTCCAATAACCCCCAATTTAGGTGATACACTAAAAGTCCAAATATAGTTAGCATGCTGAGGATAATCCGCTTATTCCAAAGTATCACTGATTGAAAGTGCATATCCAAAGTGCAGGGTTAAGCTACATGGCAGTAAGGGGTATGGATAGTACACCTGCACTGGTGGAGGGGAAGGAGCATTTGCTGAAAGGTAAGTATAGCGGGGGGAGGGGGCCGGGTAATTCCATTTTCCATTTGTGAAAATACAAATCCCACCATGCATCTGCCTCAGGGAATCATGCCCATGGTTGTTAGAGTCTTGCAATGCCTCATGGGAATTGTAGTTGTATTACAGCTAGAGGGCTGGAGGTTGCCTATGCCTGTTCTATGGTTTGAGCTAGGTATAGATGGATAATCCACCTACAAATCAGCGTGGTCTTGAACCAGTATACTGTATAAGTGTGCAATGCTCAAGAAAGAAAAAAACAGCAATAAACAATAAGATACCATAAATTAATCCAGCAAAATCGTATAATCACATGTAAGCTAGCAATAGAGTGTCTAATGCTGGCCACACACCTTACAACCATCGCAAGACTTTTGTCTTGCGATGGTTGTAAGGTAATATCGGGTTGTATCGGGCTGCCGATGACCGCAATGCTAAACGGGCAGTGTGCGCTTGCGCACACCGGCCCGTGCGGCTTTTATCTTGCGAACATGCCACAAACCAACAGAAAATCGTACGATGTTCGGCTGGTTTTCGAACATGTTCCTAAGATAAAAGTCGTGTGACCTTACAGTAGCAGAGAATTGTGTTTATCTTCCTGCACTCCTTACCGGATCTCCTAGGAGATGATGTCTGTAATAGGGTGCTTGTAGCGACCACGGAGGCACCGTATAGTCAAGGAATTACTTACAGTAGCAGAGGTTGCACGCCTTCCACACACCCTGTGATAATCGTACGATCGCGGGATTTCCCGCGATTATCTACGATTATCGCAAGGTGTGTGGGCACCTTAACTCAGCATCAGACATGTACCAATGTGTCTCCAAGCACTGCCTGCTATGTTTTGTCACCTGTATTTCATCAACGGTGGCCTGTTACAAGGCGAACATGCTCCATTCCTTTAGTAAATCAACCCCAATGGCTGACTTTACACTACTGATTACTCAGTAATAACAGTTTAAGTTTAAAGAGTATAGCAAATGTCCGAAGCTAGCCGAAGGATCAGCCGAAGCTACGGCTAGATCCTTTGCTGCTTTGTGAATATACCCCATACCGCCCAGCTGTCAGAAGCAGGCTGTCGGCCGGCCAATGGCCGGCCGCTCGGCCAGCTTCGTCTTTCAGCACGGCTCAGCGCTCGACTGAGCCGCTCGGCCGTGATCGGGAGCTGTATGGGCTATAGTGAATAGCCCGTACAGCACCCCCTCGGTTCTCCTGAACCGAAGGGGTCCTGGTGCCGAAGCTAGCCGAAGGATCGGCCGAAGCTACGGCCAGATCCTTCGGCAGCTTTGTGAATTGACCCCATAGTTTGCTATACAACACTGCCATTTTACTTCAAATGTGAGATATTGGCTTTAAGATAAAAAACTCAAAAACTATTTGTGTTGAAATCTTTGGTGAGATATTGACATGCTATATACATATTTGCTGAGCGTCCAAATAACAAATGAATTAAATGTAACATAATAAAGCCTTTCAGGTAGGTTTATCTGTGAATATTTTGTACACTTGGCCAGTCAAAATGATAATATAGACAAACTGCGAACTGCAAACTGCATTATCCTGCAATTTCTCATTATTATGCAAAAATATTATATTCATAGCAACTGTCTCATCTATTTATTGTTTGGTTACTCATCTGGAAATTTTAATACTTTCTTCAGGGGTAGGGCTGGCAATAAAAAATTGATCTATATATCAAACCTTTAACACCCAGCTATCATCGTGTCCCATAATACAGATGGAGTGGCTATCAACTCTGTTTACTGTGAGGTTTTGATGCTGCTTCTTGAAAGCCCTGCCAGAGTCAAAGCAGGCTTTTATCTAGTTAATACCATTAAATAAATAATTTATTACAAAATGAAAGTATCGCAATTCTGTGTTACAAAGGAGCAAATTATTTTCAGGGTTTGTTGATTAAACTCTGTTTAAGTTACCCAAAGAAACATTAGATCCCTTATTCTTCAGAAAAAAAAATGGGTTGTCATTTTTTGCCTGACAACCTTTTGTTTTTCTGAGATTTGAACTGTGCTCAAAATTGACATTTTTGGTCTCCCTGAGATAAGGGTAGGGCTGAGGGCTTTAGTGGTTCAAACAAACATGCATGCCTATTAAAAGCAGACACACAAACCTGTTCAACTTATAGAAAGCCCAAGTCTGGAATTATTACTTAGCCAAGTGAAGCTATTTTCACCTCAGATACTCAATCATGTACAGAGGAAATAAAACATTTCAGAATTTTCCTTGCACAGACTAGATGATTAACTCTCTGAGCTAAGTGTCCAACTAGGATGCATTTGTGGAATTTTAAAGGATACCTTTGACTACTAAATATAATACTACTACTAAATATTTTCTCCATTTTACGATACTAATAGTGGTGCTCATATGGTGAGAATATGGTATACTTTAAATTATTACAGTTTTTAGAGGTGTTAGCACAACACACATGCCACACAAGTGGAAAGGGAAACCATATTAACCATAAAACTACCAACTAAAAGCGATGGGCACACGTCTTTAACAGCTCTGTGTACAGACATGAAACAAAATCATTTACTGTTTAGAATGAAGTGTTCATTTGGTAGTGCACATATGACAGTTGCTGCATCTAATATGTGTCACCTGGGAGTACAGACCAGATTGTATGTCAAAAAACATATGTCGCATTAAATAAGGCTTACAGGCACATTCAGTTTTTCCCAGTGGCAAAGTGTCATGCCATAGGCTTGTCTTTCTATGAGGAGAGAGCCAAAAATAAGCTCTTCAATTCCCCTGGATAGTTACCTTTGCTTAATGAAGGTGCATTTCTCCTGCTAGTGCATAATTACCTTTTAATGCACATCAACACTAAAATATACATACTGTATACTTCTCCCTTAAAAAGCTTGCTTTAATGTTAACTTTAATATCCAAACTTCCTGGTTATTATTACTTACTGTATATGTACTGTACCAACCAGTGGCATCACAAGGGGGGTGCGGGCAGGGCCGGATTCCCCACAAGGCCACCGAGGCCCGGCCTCGGGGCGGCAGGGCACAGAGGGGCGGCATCGGTGTCCTTGTGAGCACCGGGCGGTAAATTGCCCTCTCTACATTTAGTCCTGCTTTGCACAAGCAGGACTAAATGTAGAGTGAGGGAAGCCGATTGTTCATTTACACATGATCTTGGCGATGTTGCCGAGATCTCATGTAAAAAGTCTGCAGCCTGTCCTCCTCCCCTCCCCCCTGCACTTACCTCTCTCTCTGCTGGCTCCGTCCTCCGGGCTCCGACGCCGGGTCTCTCCTCACTGGCCACCGATGCTCAATAATAAGATAAAAATGTATAAAAAATAAAAAAGTAAATAAGATAAATAAATAAAAAAAATTAAATTGATAAAAAAATTTAAGAAATACAAATTAAAAAAATCAGAAGAAATAATTAAATAAAAAAAAAGTGATAAAAAAGTTAAAAAAATAAAGAAACAATAAACAAAATTGAAACTAACCCTGTTGCCCTGCCATCTGGTTGCCATTCTCCATTGATGAGAAGGGGGGGGATTTGGCGGGGGGGGGCATATTGCGGAACCTGGCCTTGGGACGGCAGGGAGAGTAAATCTGGCCCGGGGTGCGGGGGCGTGTGGCCTGCACTGGGTGACACCAAAATAACTGACAGTCATTTTGGTGTCACCCCTCTGAAAAGTTGGGCACTCGGTCATAGACTGGGAGCCTGACAGCTGCATGAGAGAGGAGGGGACCCGGAGGCATACCTTATCCCGAAGGTCCCCTCCTCTCTTTGCAGGCATCCGTCACCAAGATGGCCACCGGCAGTGATGTACACATGTGTACATGTGTACAAATGCGTAATGATGTCATGCATATACATAATGAAGTACACACTGGGTGACACCTGGTGGCTGCAGCGGGTGACACCCGGCCTGGTAAAGCCCTTGGTACCAACACCCTTGCCCTCACAAGTGCAGTCACAGTATCTATAGAGTATGTATAGCAGACCCCAGATGCAGACATATCAGTGAAGGTTGGGGTAAAGAACTTTATATTAAATTACACTTTTCTTTAACAATTTAGTGCTGGTTACAGTATATCAAGTTGTATAAAATGTATCTCATCTCCACCAAGATCAGCGCCAGACAGTCAACCTTTTTTGAGAAATGCAACACATTTTAATAAAATGATTCTGTTCACCACATAGTGCCTAGTATCAGGGTGTGAAACAGGTGTTGAACCCTTTTGTCTAATTTAGTAAAATGGCATTTGCAGCTCTGAAGCTCAGCATTCCCAATGCTCACAATAAACGTAAACAAGTAAAATGCTCATGCTGCATACAGCTGAAATATTAGTGAAGGAAAATGCATTTTGTCAGGAGTATGTGGGTCAGTCTGGAATTTTAAGCAAAAAAACCCTGTAGGTTGACTATAAAAGTTGTGGTGATCACAGTTGCGCATCAGAAACTGAGGTTGTCATAATTGTTTCCTTTGTGGTAGTAATGATACCCTACTATTATATGTAGTGTTTACATAAGCTCTAGTGGTACCCACATGCATGAGGTGAGTTGCCGAGTGGGTATATAATCTCAAGCCTGTAGGTGTCCTTTGATCTGGCCAAGATCCCTGGTCTCTAAGGTTGTCTCCTACTCTTGTAGCCTCAGGGTCAGGCATATTTGCAACTGTCCTCTCTTTTCTTTGAGATGCTTAAGCTTCTATCTACCTACAAAAAACTCTCTTGTGAAACCCTCTGACCCTACAACAATCTTCCTGTTTCTGATTCCGAACCATGATTTTGAACCCCAAACAAGTTATAATGAACAAACATTGAGACCATACTTTGGCTTTATTGACAGCTTGGAGGTGATACACTTAAGTGAAATAAAGTAACTTAAACCAGTGTTTTCTTTGAAGCCCGCCTTCACCTTCTAAAACATTAAATAAAGTGAGGCCCAGCAGGTACAAAAAAGGCAGATGCTTTTGCAATACTTGACTTCAATTTGGAGATGTCTGGAGATGCTGTCTGGAGTTCTTCTCCACTAGAAGACCCTCTTCCTGTGAGCCCAGGCCATCATGAACATTCCCCCTGGAGGTCCATTATTATGCTGATCTGTTCTCACAATATTCCTGGACAGTGAAGTGCTCACACATCATTACATGAGTGCTGTGCTGTCTAGGAGTAAGGGTCACCCACTACTAAGAAAGAAGAGAAAGGACTCCTGATGTCAGCAGACCAGCCAGAAGGCTGCAGGAAATATAGTAGTAGGATAGTAGGAGAGATATAATATAATTTTTTTAAGAGGCAGAGGGGAAGGGGGTCTACATGGAGGTAGAGCGGGATGGGGTAGGCATTGAGTATTTATCTAACGTTCCCTGAACCCAGGTTCCATTCAATCTGAATGTGTTGATATGTCTACAGAAAAGAAAGTTATATTGAACTGACATGCAGCAAGGTACAACAAACTATTTGCAGTAATAGTCATTGGTAGAATTAATCTATAACAACTTTTTCTACATGCATGATTTGCCAGACAAAGATGAAGGTTAACACAGTTTAAAGATGAAATATAGACCTTATTGTGCAACCACAGTTTTGCGGTTTAATTAAAATAATTCTTTAAATAGCTGCCCCATCCAAGTAATTAGTATGCATAATTTATGCTTTGCTTAATACACAAGGGCAGTAGCCTGAATAATAAACTCAAATTAACCTTAAGTGGAAAAGATTGAATGGTCACATATTTATTTAGCTTAGGTTTGCTACAGTGATGAGGGTAAAGAGGCGAAATTCTGTTTTTGCTCATTAATTTTCTTGGAAGAGCTGTGTCCGTAGAGGGCAAATTTACTGAGCACATATTTGCAGACAATAAAGGTCATTTACAGATGTAGGAAATTAGGGACACACTATTCAGATTTAGTTTTTCCCCATGCATCTCATTTTTTTCTTCCTGCATGTTTTCATAGACAGAGAAGCCTGAGGGTACACAGATGATGTTTAGGCCACCACTCACACCAATGCAATCTAACAAATGCAATATATTGTACAGGAACTCAGTGAAGAAAAACATATTTTTAGTGTTGCCTGTTCAGACACCTGTGTTGCATTCCAGTGCAAGTTTAAAAACGTTAATGTACACTTATGCGCTTTAACTGTTCATTGACATTTATGAACATAATATAAAGCATGTTACATGTGTTTTTATGTGATTATGTTCCGTAGTGACAAGTGCTTTTTCTGGCAAAAACACACACAAAGATGAATGTAAAAATAACATTGACACACACTAATTATGTCCATCAACAGATGAGAATGCCTAATAACGTTTGCATTAAAATGCACAATAATGCACACATATAGGTGTGAATGAGGCTTCTATGTTGTCTATGTTGTTATGATATTTATTTATAATATTTATATATGATTTTTTTAAAAATATATTACATTTTTTGCTTTCTGTAAAATAAATGAATTGGATTTGCAGCGACACTTATGATTCTGCTTCTATATTATAAAAAAAGTTTCATAACAAAACTCATGCTTTGCAAGTATTGCCGTCTTGTGTGATTGTAGTTAACCTTGTCCTCTATCTACCATCTATCTATATCCATTAAAAAGCATTCACTATTTATAATGTTATTGAATATGACATTCAGTATAAACATTTTTTTAAATAGTGTAAAACAAGTATTGGAGAAGCGTAAAATATGCAAAACAGTGACTAAAGGTGAAACAGTTGTAAAATTGGCAGAAAAGTAAATAGAGAGCAAATGTCCATCTCTAGTTACCATTTACTGAAAATAATGAAGTACTCCCAAAAAAACTGATGAAATTAGGTAACTAACCAGGTAAAATGTTGTTTTCATCTGGTCATCAAAAGGATAAACAGACATACAGTAACTGGGAAAGGTAATTGTTAAAAACACAACAAAGCTGGTTTCTGACTTTTATAAATAGGCCCTAGAGACTAAATATAGGATACCAGTCCCTTCAAATGCTAATCTTCCTTGGGCTGCCCAATGATTTAATTCCTGACTTTTATAATTGAGCACAATAGACTCGATATGGTACACCAGGCCCTTCAAACTTTTTTTATGAATTATCTCAAGATAGAATTTAAATTGAGGATAATAGAAAGAAAAGATACATTTTAGAGTAAAGCATCTGGTGGGTTGGAATTGTTTTGCAATATTCACCATTGTTCTTAGCTGATAGGCCAGCACCATAATTTGCTGTTTGTGGGGACATTTAAAAGTGAAAATGTGTTTTAGATAAAAATTAAGGTCTTATGAGTACATTTTGTAGTGTCTGTCCAACTATTTTTGGTGATTTTTTTTAGTATTTCTTCTGCCTGTAATTCCTAAGCTATCCTGGGTGAAATAGTGAAAGCTAGCTAAGCAGGCAATAACAAACAGTAGGAAGAACACAGACATTTATACTTGATAAAGGAGACATCAATGTAGGTGTAGATCAATAATGCTTAGCAGATCAGTTACACAACTAAAGTTGCTAGGGATTAATCTCTAAAGCTAGCAATGCACTATACGAATTTCGGCCAATTCTTCATGAACTGGCCGAAATTAGCACAGCCTTTTGGCTGGCATCCCTCAATCAGCTGATCGAAAGAGCCAGTCGGAAAATCTTTGAACGAACAGAGTCGGACGCCAATGAGTTGCCAATGACTGTTCGGGTATTCTGATGGCAGGAAACAGTGCCAAACAGTGGGAGATTTATCGATCAGTAATCAGTTGAGGAATCTAATATTTTCTCCGTCCAGCCCACGTGTTGAACAAAGAAAATATTACAGTGTTTGGCCAGCTTAAAAATAGCCATCAATCTATTCACAAATAAAACAAATAGTTCTCTATGTTGTAATTTGCAGGTAATAGCAATTATTTGCACACACTTGGAGCACTATGCAACCCTGTGCATTTAATCGCTACTACATGCTACATGTGTAGCTTTCTCCATAACGCACTTCTTGTTTCATTATGTCAGCAACAGATTTCTGTATTGATTACCACTAGTAGTATGATGCATCTATTTTAGTAGTATGATGCATCTACAAAAAAAGTTATTGTGTCCCAATGTCTCCTTACTGCTCTTTCTAGAGATAAGTTGCTAATTGAAGGTGGAACTCATTAAAACAGAACTCATCTAACATGCTTGTATTTGTGACCCCTGAGTATTCTAAGTTGATTTCTGCTGAACTTTACTCATTCTAACTCACTTACATGCTTATCTATGGTCTCTTATTTCCAATGAAAGACCTGGCTTTGAAGACTTGTCCCTGGGAATATATTTTCTATAGGAAGTTTTCTACTTTATACTTCTGATCAAAGGTAGCATTCATTGTTTTCTTTTCTATACCACAAAGTAAACTCTAATAATTTGGATAAGTATGTGTTGAGGTATATTAGTTAACCAGCTTCTACTGTGCAGCTGCACATTGCAACATCATTTCAATTAAATCTACGCACCTGGGATGCTGGAACACCTATCTGTGCTCCCAATACATTCCTGAATAATGGTCTTCATAGTGTAGCTGCTGAACTATCTGTTAAACAACGAGCCTTAAACTGTTTATTGTGGAGTATCATTAAAGAGTAATATACTAATCAGCAACTGAATTAGACACAAGATCAGGTGCTTACATTTAAGCAATAGGCTTTGAAAAGTCTTCATAGCCATAGGGTATTTAAGGTCTTCATGAATAAGGAAATTCTGGTTCAGAAGTCTCGCTTTCCCATGAATGTGCAACAACCAAGGCACATTTTACTAAAGATTTTATAAAGTGTCCTCACTTAATTATTTTGCCACTAATAATTCAGTAATGACTGGTTATTGTACGTAATATCATTGCTGAAATTCATAATACTCCCATTAAAATTAAGTAGGTACATTATGGGATGTTTTAAATGAATATATTTCACCTCACTTAAGCAAATAACTTCCAAACTTTAGATGGCATATTTAGACATGTACATCAGGTAGAACATCTTTATAAAGTTCTTCAATATTTACTAACATTTGCTAATCATAACAGTAAGCAACCATATTGTGCTACGTTACTAACATCCACAAAGCATTAGAGATCACTTGATAAACTTATGGTAAAAGTGTGTACACAGTGAGGTTGATTTACTAAATGAGTAGAGTGTAATGCATGGGATTTCCACTTAGCTTAGTGAAAACAAAGAATACCCAATCACATGCAAGGAAATCTGAAAATCTGAGGAGTTTTGTTTGAACATGATTGGATCATTGAAGTCAGCAGAACTTCACCTCCTTCACCAAGCTAAGAAAAACATAACAGCCTGCACCCCTTCAGTAACTCAACCCTTGCATGTACAAATGTTTGGAACAAGACTGCAATCACATGCTTGGCTATTGTTCCTATTACACTTTGAACTTTTTTAGCTGAAATAAATTTAACAAACAATAAAACTGACTTAATTAAAAAACAGAGCTGTAGATGACTATCCTCATACCTATTCTCTTTTTTTTTTTCAATAAGTACAATCTAAGGGTGCCTATATGATGACAGTTTCTTGGTTTTTGGCCTGATCTTTCAATGGTCTAATGTCTATGAGGCACCTTCAGACAGCCCCGCACTACCTTTCGTGGCATATTAAGCAATCAGACTTTTGAGAAAATCTAGTTAGATTACCATTTGTTCCTCTTTCATTGACTAAAAAGCAATGCATGTACTACAAGTGCATTTATTTTTATAGAACAAACTGCTTATGCAAACATTAGGATGGCAGTTGGATTGTGCATGGTCAGTTTTGGGCTAGTTTAGCAGCTTTGTATTTGAAATTTGAGTTCACAATACATCCACTGTCACCAAGCTTTTCTATATTGCCAGTTTTTAAAAGTTTTGTTTTGTTTTAAAGCAATATTGAACAAAAAGCGGCTGCACTCTTTTTGAACTTTGCTCACTTGACATTCTTTACTTGTAACACCTAGTTAAGTCAATTGTCTTAATGACTTTGCTTTGCACAGCACACATTCCCTCAGGTAAAGGTGGACATCGTGTTACCTTAAATGTAGCTGTAGGTGGTTTCATAACTGTGAAACCTTTGATTAAGAAGTCCATGCTCGACATTCATAAGTCAAACAGGGTTACACTGGCCATAGTCATAAAATATACATAGATTAAAGGAAAAAGTTAACTGTTTTATATGACATAATAAAAATATAAACATGTGATTATACTGATAAGCAGAAAATACTTAATAACACACTGACACTGAAGTTGTTCTGGTCACATACCTTCACTGGGACACATGTCTGAAAGCCCAACTTGTGGAGTCCCAACAAAACTATTTATACAAAATTATATTCCATCATATTGTTAAATGCCCTCTAGTCTTTGCATTACATTTTGATTAACTAAATTAACTATGTACATGTCTCAAGTGGCAAATCAGATGGATGTGGTGGGATAAAAAAGTGTCCTGTGCCTGATGACACAACCCATGTTGCCGTATGACAACCAAAATTACACTTATGACCACTTGCATATACAGTCCTCATTTGCTTTCTCATTACAGTAACTAGACATGTAAATTTTGTTTTGTTCTGAATGGATATGCGTACGAATCTTATTAAATTCAGACATTCAGATGAATCCTGATTTCGGAATTCCACCCCGTCTGAATGCAAATGAATTTGAATGGTCATTTAATTAAATTTCGTTCAAAATGAAACTAAATCGCACATGTGACTGTTCTCCGGCCAATCAGATTTGTTTTTTGGTTGTTGGGGGTTACATTACAGGCACGGCCATGTGACTTCCTGTTTCGAAAACAAAATACAAATAACAAACCGAATTGGATTTCGGATCAGAAACCCGAAAAACAAAATTAACCCCTTCATGACTGAGGCCCTTTTTTCATTTTTTCAAAGGGATGTAAACATGAGTATGCACCTTTCTAACCTGCATGTGCTCATTCTATAATGCACAGCCCCTTTAAAAATGCTTAAAAAATAAATTAAAAAGCAACTCAGGCTAGAGGTCTGTAGGTGCAAATAGAAAGAAAGTGTCCCAAATATTGAAAATCTAAGCATGACATTATGTATCTCTTTCAAAGCATACCAGTGTTTTAAATATAACACATTCACAATATTCCACTGAGAAAATTAGATTTTTACCTAACTCAGGCTTACTACAAATCCAAAGTGTCAGTTTCATATATCAGGTCATTAATTACAGTGTTTATTTTTGGGAGGATGAAGCATTTTACATATATTTACTTAGAAAGCTGCATGGTTCCTCTAGAATAAATAAGGGCTATAATTCTAGACCAGAAAACCCACAGTTTGCAAGCGCTGCTCATCAATTTCCGACTGTATTAATGAGCAAAAGAGCTGAGACAGTCATTCATACTGTCTTTATGATAAGACTAACCTACAGGGCAAATCAAGATTAAGGACAAAGAGAAGACAAATTTCTGTTTAAACCCTTACGGTTCTGCAATCAATCACACATGCATGCACGTGAGCTGTGACTTAAAACTAGGACAGAAGCAGAGATAGTGTACATTTATAAAACTTGAATGTTGCTTATATTGTTGCTTGCCTGTTCATATATTATCAGGGTAATTCAATCAACTATATTTACCTTATATAAATATAAGGTAAATATAAAGTTTATGTAGTCATGCAGGGGCCCTTCTGGGATTTGTAAGCATACGTCAACTAACACCATTGCTCCAGTATTGCCCTTTTTTCACTAATCATCATCCATACCCATGTAGTGTATACTGTATTTTATTATAAAGCTGTGGAAAAATCTGTTATTGGTGATAATACCTTGCTATCTTGGAGGAAAATTAGAAGCGGTTCCTCACAAAATCTGGGCCCCTGCACCCTAGGTTACTTAGTCATTGCTGCTCCTCATATGTTCCTGACCATCTTTGCACTCTTGATTCTCTACAGACAGTGTTAAAGAATTGATATGCCCAAAAATAAAATGTGGTAGCTGTGTTAGTTTTCTTTTTCCAGGCTTTTTTCTTTTTTTTCTCCACCTGGAGAGCCTGCCAATAACACAAGTTCGGCCGACTCGAAGTGCAGAAAGAGTTCGACACAGCCGATCCAACACCTTGATCGGCTGAGCTGAACCTTCGGCAGGCTACTCACTGCTGTTCGGCCTATTCTCATAGATGCCGAACAGCAGTGAATGTATAGCCGAATACCGCCGAGCGGCTATTCTGCCCGATACCTGGCAGAATATAAAAACAGTTAAAAAAGTAGAAAAAATCAAATAGAAAACGAGTGGGCGGAGCTAGTAGTGACAGCTAGCTCCGCCCAACTGTTTTCTATTGGCCGGGCGGTTCTGCTGCCGTCAGAATAAAAATAAAAAAACACCATAGGAATGCATAGCTAGATTCCTATTAGCTATTTCACTTTTCAATAGCAAACTAGCAAAATAGCCAATAGCAAACTAGCTATTACACCCGCCCTCTGCTGCTGTCAATCACCAGAGGGGACCTGATGGAGAAGTGCAGGTCTCCATCAGGTCCCCCTCTGCTGATTGACAGCAGCAGTGGGCGGGTGCAATAGCTAGTTTGCCATTGGCTATTGCAAAGTGAAATAGCCAATAGGAATCCAGCTATGCATTTCTATGCTGGCGGCCCCATGTCAGAAATAAAAACAGATCGCAAGGAAAGGTTTACTCTGCTCTGCACACTCCGCCAGCTGTCAGAAGCAGGCTGTCAGCTGGCTTCGGCTTTCACCTCGGCTCAGTCGAGCTGAGGCATATGCCTTCAGCTCGACTGAGCCGCTCGGCCAACTTCGGGAGCTGTACAGGCTATAGTAAATAGCCCGTAGAGCAGCCCTTCGGTTCTACTGAACGGAAGGGGTCCTGGGGCTGGAGCTAGCCGAAGGATCAGACAAAGCTACGGCTAGATCCTTCGGCAGCTCAGGGAATAGACCCCTATAACATTGTAGTTCTATCAGGATCAATGGGGTTTTTCCTTTACTTAAAGAAAGTGTGCTTAGGCTGAAAAATAAGAAAACTAATGCAAGGACCACTTCTAAGGACTCATAAGCGACTTGAGTTTTACAGATACTTTAAACTTATCCAATGGTCATGATGTACAGTAGTCTATGAAGATGAACCTGTTGAAATAGATTAAATCTTTGACTGCCAATTACATATCCCACACATCATGGCGATCTAAGACTTAAAAAACACTCAATAGCATCCATCAGCGGGAGTGATCAAAGTCCACACAACTATAGTTAAATCCCAACTGAAGGCTTCTGAAAATATTGACCGATGCAGTGGGGGTGCCCCCCACACTGCAAGGATTAAATGCTCATTTTGTCTATTGGTGGGGGAATAAACAGCTGCAATTACCTTATTCCTTGCTCTCACAGGCTTAGTCCACACTCTACAACTGGTCCCTCAAAGCTGCTCCTCTTTGCAGCTTTCCTGATAACTGGCTCTCCAACCTTATCATGTACAATGCAGGACTGGCAGAACCTTAGGAAGGCAATGGTCTTTCCACATTCCAAAGCATGGGCAATCTGAGAAGAGCGCTGGTTGCTAAGTATAGCTGGTTATTCTGTTACCCCTTGACAATACAAATATTTAGCCCTTGCTGTGAGGGTAAAGGGGGGGGGGGCACTGCAAAGATAATTTTTTTACTTAAATCAGAGTTCAGCTTTACCTGTTGAACCTTTTACTGGAATATCCCAGCATAACCCAATGAACAGCAGTAATTTTCCATTTCAATGTTCAAATGATTGTCTTACATATTTAGGGCATCCAAAAGCTTACCAGTGGTTCTTGCTCCTCATCTCAGCTTTATAGAGGAGGCATGATTGAGGACCAATGGAGTGGGCGGAGAGCATGGTCAACTGTACCATATATCACCCAGGCTGGGGGAGCCCAGGCCACATCCTTTCATCCAGCAGGTCTCTACATCACGCCACATGCTCACGTGCACTCTTCTAAATGGGAAATACATCAATGCCAGAGTTGGCAGGCTATACAAGAAACTTACTTATTCGTTATTACACTTAAAAAGTGAAGATTTGCTATGTTATAGAGAACATTTAGCAGTCCCTTAGCAGTACCCTGAAAATTTACATTTTGTCTTGAATTACTCCTGTTAAATAGCGTCACTTACTGGTGTGTGAGTGTGGCAAGGCACTCCTGTGCCTACAGCCTCATAGCTGTGTATCTGCAGTATAACATCTAAAGCACTGCTGCCTCTGACTGTTAGTCTCAGGAGAGTGAGATTTGGTGATGTCATTACTGTGCTGCTCACTTTTCTCCATGCTAGAAGCTCTGACACTAAAAATTAAAGCCCTGCTTAAATCAAAATGGCTGCCTCCACACAAAGACTCAGTGCAGACCAAGGCATAGTATGTTAGCAGAGAGGAGAAAGATCAATTGCAAGGAGAGCACAGACAATAATGCTGACTAGTCCTCTTCCTCTGCCTACTTTTTTTTGTCACAGCTTGCTAAGTTCAGTTCCTATTAATGGGAGATTAACAACACCCCCCTCAGTGTCACTTCAAATATTTCTATTTATAAATATATTTATAAATGTACAAATACATATGTATAGTTATAAATGAACTTATTCACATAGTACCCACTGTCTTTGATTCTATGCATCTTTATGGAAGCTGGTGTCAATGGGTTGCCTGATCACCCTATAATATAGAATAATTACACAGGCCACAGCAAATGATGGTGCTTCATTTTATTATTTACATTGTATATATATGAAATATATTCTTAAAAAAGGCTGATGCCTGACCCACATACTAAAGGCCCCCTAGCAAAATATTTAATTTGATTAAACTATATCATTCTAAACCATGTCTTTAGTACCTTATTCTTTAAGTGAGAGCATTAAAACACTTTTTTAAAACAAACCTGTGGCCATTATACTCTCAGAAAACGTTCACTTATGTGAGAGGGCAGACTCGCCTGGCAGCAGGATGTCATTGAGGCAGGGGAAACACATTTGATGGAAGATCATCTTCATTGACAATAGATTTACATTGTTAGACAATGTGATTGACCATGGGCTAACTGTGGGGAACATTTTTTAAATTTTGTCTTTTGCATTAAAATACTTTTTTCAAAGTGTCTGTGTATTTATTTATATTTCTTTTTTTGTAGAGGAAAAAAGTAATAAGAGGTTGTTTTGTACACATGCACTCATTCCCCTTGGAGGGGGTCGATATCTGAAGGTCACCTTATTATAAATAGGGCTTCCAGATTTCTATATGCTTGCATATTATATATTTTTTTTAAAAATAACAACATTCAATTCTCATAGACTTCATTGGGGTTCAGCGATAAGTTCAGTATTTTGTGGTCTTCACGCTGTTTTTGCAAATCCTCCTGCAAACCAAATCTGGATGAACTAATGGATCATTATACACAATGCAGTTTGATCCACACTGAACCCTCAACCATTCACTGCCACATGGTTAAAGATATTGCTGCATCTCACAATTAAACATGAAAAACCAAGGGCACTAAACCTGATATATTTTCATTACTACTATTTATTTTGACTGTGGGTTTTCTTTTAATGTGTCGGGAAAAAACTTCCTGCTAATGACTTTGGTTGCAGTTTTGTGGTTTGCTTGCCAGGATTATGGACAGAACAGCAGTTTGTCAACTATTGCGAGATGTCAATGTATCTGTGAGCCCTCTAGCTTAAAAAGCTTCGGTGCCAAGTTCTCATTAAAAAAAAACCTTCTCCCTTCCAGCCCTCTTTATCTTCTGGCCCAACCAGATGGCAAAGATGAACGAAAAGACAAAGAGCAGAAATCTTACCATAAGGTTCACTTTGTTTTTGCTTATCAAAATGTTGATCAAATTTCCTCATGTTAGAAAATGTTCGCTCTAGAAACTGCTTGTGTGTCCACAAATGGCAGGATTGCTTAGGAGAAAGTCAACTTTAGATATGCTAAATATGTGTTTAGATTTAAACTCTGGAGATGGGTGCCTGGGCTTTTTTACATGAGGTGTTGAGGAATTTAAAGATTTAACCACGCATTAATATGCTTTAACAGCTTGTAATCCAGTAGCATGTGCCCTGATGCATGCAAATCCTATCCAAGGCTGTCCTTAAAGTGTGTAATTTTCAGTAGCCACAAGACTGATCTGAGTATTATCACTGACACTATCACTTGTTGACATATGAACAATTGTGCAATGTTGTGCTTGCTTTCAATTATTCAGAGCCCTTAGAATCTGTGTAGGAAGTGACATTGACTTCAGTTAATTACAAACCCTGTAATCAGTCACTGAACAGTTAAGAAAATTCTTTATTATACTGCGAGACAATGTAAAATTGACACTGTACCAAATTATTTTGTGTAACTTTTATAACACAAATATTAAATATGTACTTTTCCATATCTGTTTTTACTGTTTAATTGTACAAGTAGAACTGAATATGTGGTACATCTTACTGATGCTTTAGAATACAAAGGGTGATAATTCCTTAAGGACTGGAGTCAGTAAATTAGATGACAAGGATAATTGATTATTTTGTTCTCTATTAGTATTATTGTTTACATGGTAAGTGTTTTTTTCCAGTGCCTGTTTAGTTTAGTGATTTATTTCAATAATGACAAATCAAAATCAAATCGGTAAAGGCTGCATGGTTGTGGAGAAAAATAAATCAAACCTAAAACTCATTCTATTAGCAAATGTGTACTGTACAAACTGGCAAATGCAAATGTGAATTCTGGAAATGTTGACAAAGGGGTTCTTCCACCAACATGCTTTACCTTCTTTAATTGGAAATATGCCAAGGAATGAATAAAGATGATAAAAATAGTAAGGTATATTTGCAAAGGGGTGTTGAATTGAAGATTTGGGGCACTCTGGACAAAAAGATCAGGCACACATAGGGATGTTGCTGTGTGGAAAAAAAAGTTTATCTACATGAGTCAATGTAGATAAAACAGGCAATAACAGTAGAAAGAAAAGTGTACTTCCAAATAGGAGTGTCCAGATGTAGCTCCTATACTCCTTACAGTGTTTAGGACCATACAGTAAATGGTGGTGCTCGCAGTGATGATCACGGATGGCGCCGTGCAATGCCAAGTCTTGATGCAAATGAAGATCACCAGCTCTTGATGAATGCTTGTAAATTCTTGTTTGTATTTATTTGGAAAGGTGCGTCAAGTGCAAAAACCAACGTTTCGGTGCCACGCAGGATCCCTTCATCAGGGTGACATAGAAGCAGCAGTGAGTCCAAATGTTACAGTTTTACTTTGCCAGACACCCTGTTGCCTATCTGAAATCTTCTAGATAAAGGGGGTAGTTCTGGTTTAGACTAGGGGTGTACACTTTCCCCAAGACCCATCAGCCATAGGTGCCTGCAGAATTCTGAAGGTTTCAACAGTTACCCAGACTAGCCAAAATGTTGCCATTATTATACTATAGATTTTCTCAAAGAAGAAAAATTTATTTTCAGGGAATGGACAGTTTACACCTCTTTTCACATCTTTTACACCTGTGTGATACGACATTGCACATGCGGTGCGGGGCAGTTTTAGTGCTTTCTTGTAGGGCAGCACATTCATTTGAATGGGTTACCTTTCACATCTAAATCATACTAAAATAAGTGCATGAACCTTTTGATGAAACTGCATCACACCACAATATCTCGTAATAAGTTACTATGCGTTGTGGTGTGATGCAACACACAAATGTTACGGTTAGGTACGTTGGGGTACAATTAAGAAATAATGAGATTTCCTTTGCTTTCTGTACCTTACCTCTGAATACATGGGTTCAAATGCTGATACGTGTGCATAAATACCCAGGTGTGCATGAAATTAGAATGTCAGCATTTGATTCATGCTGCTGAGCTGTGAGTGTGAAACAAATTATATCGCTGGGAGGCAACTGAATTCTTATCTCCAGAAGATATTAAAGAGAAGGAAGGGCTCTGTGTCTCCAAATATTTACTATTTATTTACTTTGTGAAACCTTTGATAAAATACCAAATATGTTACATATATAAAAAAGGTGATGTATATTGTAAATATTTCTATTTTTGAACTTTAGTGAATTCACCAAAAACAAAAATAATATAATGCATTTTAACATTAAATATTTTCAAAATTACAATATGCTCTCTAAAATGTATACATCTTGCCTATGTGGTGAGGAAGGTACATTGTGTATGGTGTCACATCATTTTTATAGATTATTCTTTCTTTTCTACAAAAAGATTGTTGAATTCAGTCAGAAGTGGTCCCCCCATTTCTTGAATTCTCAGGTACACAGAAAATTGACATTAGAGAGGGCTTCAGGAACACTGTAAGGCTAACTGAATATCTAGGTTCTATGCTAACTTTATTATCTCAGTTGGCCATATCACATAGCAAGATAATCACATAACAGGTTGATCATAATTTTAAGAAATGTCTGTTTTTGTTTTGGATAGAATCTATCAGAACTTCTGTCGGGTACTTATTGCTGTGTATGTGACTAAAGTGGAGACTGGACTGGATCATTTTTATGATGATTGTCTCTGAAACAAAAAGTGATGGGAATTCGAAAAAGTTTGATTAGCCACAGGAATGTGAGGCGAGAGGAAACATTCCAATGGGGACTCCAGTTCTGGCAATAACTGTCTAAACATGAATATACACTATACAATCTGACTACACAACCTCTTTTAGGTCAACCATCAACTATGTAGTGCAAGTACCTGTTTGATTTGATACAAATTGAATATATTGTTTAGGTGTATCCTCTTGTCTGAGCATGTTCGGCTGATCCGAAGCCACACGAAGCAAGCCGATGTACGGCTGATTTCAGCCGATGTACGGCTGAAATCAGCCGTACCAGCCTGAAGTGAATAGCCGAACAGTGTTCGGCTCACTTCACTTCTGATCGGTCATTCACTTGGCTGCCCCCGGCAGCTTCGTGAATAGACCCCATAGTTTTCATAAATGTAACGTTAATTGTACAGAGACTATAGTGTATGATCAGCCTAAGAGACAACATCCTCTCATTTTGGAATGTTCTTCTCTTACTCCCTGCTGTCTCTGGGACAGAAGGGTAAGAAAAATCTCATTGACAGGCCACAGACAGGAAAGAGAAAACCTAATCAGTCCAACCAGTCTTAACCAAAAACTAAAACTGTTGTTTTGACTAATAAAAAAATAGCCAACTGATGTTCACTATTGTAGGTATATTGTGCAGAAGAAAATTTGCTAACAACCATTTGCCCCCCTTATATAACTGAAGAACAACCTTAAAGCACAACTCCAACAGCACCTGCACCTATTTACACATCCAGCACTTAAAAGTAATTGAAGTGAGATATAAAGGATACCAGGCTTTGGCATTCATTAATATGCCTCACATAAATTAAATGGGTATATGAAAAGAATTACAATCCTAGCCATCTTACATGTTGCTTCCAAGTGAAAAAATAGGCTTGTTCTTAGTCTGTGTATGATATGTACAGTCCTGACAATTCCTTAATGGCATTGTCCACTTTTAGCAAAAATGAAACAAATGCACCCATATTTATTAAATAAAAAAATGAATTTCCTAAATGTTTGCATTGAAGCCTGCAGAGCATTACAACCAGTGCATGATGGGTGCAATACACAGGCTTCTGCATTGTTTTTATGCCAGCCCAGGACCATACCGAAGTAGAGTTCTTCTATTATGGGGCTGGAGGTGTTAAGGACTCGGACATCAAGAATCCGACATATATCTGTCCCTGGGCCAAATTCAGTACAAAGTGTGCACACTATCAGTGAAGAAATAACACACGCTGACACTGTGTCAGAGTAAAAATACTTCTTTATTATTGTTTCGCATTGTTGTGTTTTATATAGGCAGCTGACAGTGTATATGTAAACATAGCGTTTGCGATAGCTTTCTAGGTTATAATTGGACTGATTCGTTAAAGCGTAACCTCCTTCCAGGATGCTGACGTCTCGTCTTGGGTGTTGTTTCTCCTGGAGGCGCCATCTTGGTTTCTATTTCTACTGCGTACTTCTCATGGGGGGGAGGGGTGCTAAGTTGAGCAACTAACTAGGCAGCCATTTTGATTAAGAATTAATATGAACAGGAGCAATAACATATATATATTATAATATATATTGAAATAGGCATTTTTATCATAGTCACTTAAACACATCCATTACAGAGGTTGTAAACAATTGACTACAATGTAATGCACCACAACATTTGTGCCAGTGCAATCTGTGAGTTTCGCTGCCACAGCGGCAGATGAGACTTGTAGTCTTTCTAGTCACAGATCCCTCTGAATTGATCTATGAATGGATGTTGTGGCTGTGCAAATGGAGCCACGCATAGCCATGGTAAATTCAAACAACAGCAGGATGCTCCAGGGAGAAGCACCCCATGATTCAGGTAAATGAGGGTCAGTTTGAGGATGGAGGGCAACGATCATTTTAACCTGCTGCAGCCCTCAGCAAGTAAGGAATGCTAAAAGAACAGCATACTGTATTTATTGCTGTATAAGCAGCCTGAGTGCCTTACAGTAACAAATAAAGATGGTTCTACTGAGCTTTAATACTACATATTATGTTAATTTTATACAGTTAATACAAAACTCAAGTTAATGAATACATATCAGACAATATTTACCATTGTTATATTTCATAAAATAAATGTTATTTATGTGTGTTGTGGATGTCTACAAAATTGCAAACTATATTCTGCAATACATTTTAAAAAGCTTATTTTGACTGATACCTGAAACCATAATGATCTTTGCTATTCAAAATAGATTTTTCCCTCGTAGAATAAATTCAAAGAATACTTTGAAACTAATTAATTCAATTATCAATAAATTAGTTGTTTACAACAGAACTATACAAAACAGGTGCTTTTGTAGAATTTTCCTTTCCGTATGGTTTAAATTAAATAGTACCATATTGCATATTTTTTTTGTGCAATAAGTACTTCAGGGCAGCACTTTTTGGATCATTTACAAGTTTTTTGGAGTTACTTCACTAAGAAGTTTTCTAGAAGTGTGTATTTACAATAAATATATATATATATATACTAAATACTATACTATATAGTATATACTATATACTATACTATACTAATCTGTTTAATAAATGTATGGAAAACATTAAGCAGGCCAAGAATAGCAACTCAGAAAGTCTAGAGGCCTGAATGAATTTGTAGGCAGGTATGAGCCTCAGTGAAGTTTAATCTACTTATTTTTTGCCGTACCTGGTTCCTCCTTCCCCCTAGTCAACATGCTAATGATTTTTTTTTACAAAATAAAACTTAACAGGGTTGCTTACAATGGTCAGCTTTTATTCAGGTAGATAAAACCATTATCCCAAAAGAAAAAACAGTTGCTGTAACTGATTAAAAAGTGTTTGCTGGAGTTAGGCTTTGATTTTTTAGTCACTTATGTAAACTTTATTTAACTCTACTGGTCTATTTTACATTACCCTCTCACAGGTTGACCATGCTGCTGTTCAAGGATAGCTATGCTAATCCTCCATAGATACAGTGGAGGAATGATTGTAGCCACCCTAAGGCTGGGCACACACCTTACAACCATCGCAAGACTTTTGTCTTGCGATGGTTGTAAGGTACTTTAAAAAACGTACGATCTGCCTATGTTGCATAGGCAGATCGTACTTGCGATGATCGCAAGCCATGCCCCCTGAGGGGCGGGCTTCCGATGACCGCAATGCCGAATGGGCAGTGTGCGCTTGCGCACACCGGCCCGTACGGCTTTTATCGTACGAACATGCCACAAACCCGCCGAACATCGTACGATGCTCGGCGGGTTTTCGAACATGTCCGTAAGTTAAAAGTCGTGCGACCTTACAGTAGTAGAGGTCGCACGGCTTCCACACACCTTACGATAATCGTACGATCACGGGATTTCCCGCAATTATTGTACGATTATCGTAAGGTGTGTGGGGACCTTAAGACAGAGGGCATGTCACTGGCAGGATCACCAGGTAAGAATAAAGGGAAAAAAGGCTAAAAAAATTAAGCCCCCCACATCAAAGGACTGGTAAAATGCAATATATTACCTATTCTTGGGTTTAGATAGGCTTTAAGATTTGGGTAATATGAGGGCTTATTTAAAAGTTCATGTTATGGACACAACCAAAAATGCAATCTAATTTCTATAAGGGACAAAGACATGATTATATCCTCAATATGTATTATTATTGCTTACCTTTATTTAAGTTCCAAAATTTTGCAACGCAATTCACATTACTAAAAAAAAGGGGGTGGAGCTTATAAATTCAAGACATAGGTAGGAAGGTATTTTAGAAATTATTCCACTGTTGGCTAATCAGTTTTCTCCTAAATATCCCTGTGCATGTATGGTATAAGGGCTTGTAACATAGTTTGTTTCCTTAAACCTTCCACAATGCAAACAGTACTACATATTTAAGTATTCAGCAACTTGTTCAACTACATGTCATTACCAAATGGTGTTGCATTAAAATATGTTGATAAAACAACATGAGAAGGATGACCGCCTGGTCACCCGTGGAATTTGATGCAGTTAAGACTTCCATGCTTTGAAGACAATTGCAAGCAGTCAATACATACAAGGCTTTTGACGGCGTTGCTAGGTTGCCTTATAGAGACAACAAAAATATGCATGAAGTTAGCAAAGGATTGGTTGGATGCTTTCAAATTTAATACATTTCTTGTGAATATTGGAAATAGTGCAATTTCAAGTGACTAATCCAGCATGCATTTATTGTGATTTTTATAGATAAATGATCATATAGTGTACTCAGTATTTCAATAAACAAGGATTTAAAATAAAGTTAGGCAAAAAGAAAACTATGCAGGATCTCATTGAACAGTCATTATTTAAACAGTGAGACCAGGGTTGCTGTATCTCTCTTGCCTTAATGAAATTGAAATCTTCTGCAGATTTGTAATTATACTTTTTGTATTGTATCTTGTTTTTGTTTCTATCACTCTGTTATATTATTGTGACATGTTATTTCATATATAGGTAGCTTTCCTATGAGTTATCCAGTTTCTTCTCAAAAAACATGAAATGATAGGTTATTTGTCTTTTACCCAAAACTGGTCTGACTGTGTGTGCATGGGTGATGGTGGTGAAGGGTTTAGCATTGTTAACTTCCTAATGACCGAGACCTTTTTTTCATTTTTTTGCACCCATGTTATAATCCACATTTTTCAAAAGCCAAGACTGTGTAGAATAAAATGGCAGCAGTTGCACATTTTTATGTTGCATGATATTAGTGCAACTTATTATCAAACCCCAACATTTTGTGAAAAATGTACTTAAATGCCCCAAAACACAATAAAATACCCTTTTTTTCTATAAAATATAAAAGACGAGGTTACAACAAGTAAATAGATATCCAACATGCCCAGGTTAAAAACTGTGTGCGTGTGCGAAACGGCGACAAAATTTAGTACCCAAAAAGTCCATAGACGACACTTTAAAAGCCCCTACAGGTCATCAGTACAGAGATACACATAAATATTGTCCCTTAGACATGTGCACCAGCAAAAAATTTGTTTAGTTTTGTTTTGTTTTGATTCGGATTTTGAATTATTTTGTTTTTCGGATTCGAGTCTGAAATTAAATTTGTTTCGGAATTCGGATTCGGATGAAATTTGTAAGCGGTAGTCCGGTAGAAAGTTCGTTTTTTGGACAAAATTTAGTTTTTTAGCGGTAGTCCGGTCGAAATTTTGTTTATGGATTAAATTTCGTAGCAGCAAAATGACATTAGGAAAAAAAACATTGAAAAAAAAAATCTAATTTTTTTTTTAGTTTGCAGAAGATGAAAAAAAGCGTGAGGTTCCCCCCAATTCCTACCAGACCCTTTAGGTCTGGTAGGAATTTTAAGGGGCAACCTCAGCCCCAAAAAATGGGGGGGAAAAACAGTCCTAAAAAAAACAAATTCATCTTCTGCAAACTAAAAAAAATGTGATTTTTTTTTTCCTAATGTCATTTTGCTGCAACGAAATTTCGTCCAAAAATGAAAATTCGACCAGACTAGCGCTAATGAATTTCGGGAAATCGGGAATTCGGATTTGTTTGCATTCGTTTTAGCTGTAATTTGGAATTCGGATACATCCGAATCTCCGAATTTCCGAAATTTCGTCCGAATTTTCGTTTCGGAACGAAATTACACAGGTCTATGTAATGTCCCTAGAATTATTTCTCTCACCCAACATGTGTAGCGCAATCATTGTTTTCATATGTAAGCACACCCAACACGTGTTTACATGCTCGCGGGAGCAGGGGGACTATAGAAATATTATTATTTTTACATTTAATTCATTTAATATTATATTTAAAATCTTTTTTTACTTTAATTGCTATCACATAGGGGGGCTTACAAGTGACAGGTACTCTTTAAAGTGATACTGGGGGTCCAAAAGACCCCTAGTATCACCTTTACACTTTAAATAAGCTATTGAAGTGCAAATCGCAGCTATGGGACTGGAAGTGATGTAATCTGCATCGCTCCCAGTCCCATAGAGCGGGGAGGAGATCAGCAAGTGGACGTTCGCTGCATTACTCCCGGGGGTGTCGGGCTGGGGAGCGGGCAGTTTACCGGCACATAGAAGCAATCTAGCGACAGCTGAGTCACCAGAATCGATTCTATTGTAAAGTTGGCCGCCGGCTCTACAAATGTAAACAGAGTCGAGTCTGTTTAAACGGGCCCGCTGCCAGTGACATACTATGTACATCACTGGTCGCGAAGGGGCTAAAGCCGTAATTCAAGTATTTTTATTTCGTTTTTAAAACTTCTTGTTTGAAAAAAAAAGAAAGCAGTGTTTATACTTTTAAACTGGCAAGGGTGAGTCCTCTGCTGCACTTTTCTCTTCAGGGCTGAATGACAACAAGCATTTTTAACCTTTCTATGAGTCCTGCAGTATGGAGGAACTACTCACCACAGCAGCAGATAGAAGAAGAAGAGGGGCGGGGCCATCACATGATTGGACCAAAGACAGATGCCAAAACAGATACATACAAAACATTTTGAAGGATGGGGGAGGCCAATGGTACTGCAAGGGAGGAACTGACAAACCTTGGGTGGGGCTTTATCTATTGATCTGCTAAACCTGATTCAAGCTTTTCAGTTACTGGTATGTGTTATTTCTATATATTTTGTTATTATATAAAAGGCTTCTTCTAACAAAATATGTAGTATGTAGGATATTATATATAGGGCTGCAGGCATTTGTGTTACTTGATATATAAGTCTGTATGGATGTTAGCACTGGTCTGGTGTTATAAGAGGAAAGGGAATCAAAGTCATTACAGGAACACCTCCCAACACTAAAGGTGCACTAGGGATTAGGTGTGGGTTTACTTTGGGTTCAAGATAGATCTGCATGACAAATTCTGAACTGTTGCCCAAAATCTTCATGCCAAACCCACAATTCACTGCATATCGCTTGCCCCATGACAGCTGAATCTCAAAAGCCAATGTTCTTAAGCAGTGGATAAGCCAATTCTTATACTATAAAATGAAAAGCTCAAAGCAGTGATTTTCTAAATGTGTGTTGGAACTGTTAGGGAGAGTTTACAATTCATATAGGTAGGGGCGCTGTTTTATACTGTGGATTGCACTAGGGTGGTACATATCCTTTCTCCCTCCACAATGTTCATAGTGCTATTGAGAGACCCAACATTTCTTTTTAGGGCTACTTTTTTGCTAGTGTATCAGCAACAGGTATAATTGTTAGCTGCTGTGCCACCCCTCATTGCCTCTCCCCCTTTGAGGTCTATTCAAGATGCTCTCATGCTATCCTACAGTGTGTCTCAGATGCTATAGTCTAGTTTTTATTGCAGGATAAAACATGCCTTTTTTTCCCATTTGGACCTTTTCTATTTTCTGTCCTGCCATTGGCTAATGTCTAGTAGATGATACCTAAGAGCTATATATTGCTTGAATATTTTTGGAAGAGCTGGGGACATGGAGATAGTGGGGAGGTTGTGCGGAATGTAAGGTGGTGGCGTGAAGTGTTTTGAAAATGTTGTGATACTGGATAAAGTTTCTGAGCCCCCCATGTGATAACAGTGAAGTTAAGTGTAAGACAAAACAAAAGGTAAAAAAAGTCACACACAAAAAAACTGAATTTTTAAAAAAAGTCCCCCTGCCCCCACATATACGCGCAAACATGTGTCGGGTGCGCCTATGTGTGAAAACGACGATTGCACCGATTACGCTGCGCATGTTACATATCAACGCGAACGCCAGAGTGTGAGCAATCGTTTTAGGGCCATCATTCACTATTAACACTAAACTGATGACCTGTAAAAGCAAAGAAATGTTTCATAACATAATAAAGGGAAAACAGGTTTTAAAAAAAATGTCAGTAATTTTTCCTTAACATAATAACAAATAAAAACTGCAGTGGTAGTTAAATACCACCAAACGAAAACTCTATCTGTTCCCAGAAATTTGTGTTGACACTGTCCTTCCTTCTGGAGGGTGACTACTTTTGTTCCCCATGGTCCCTGTGTGTGTTGTAAAGTAACCACCACTCCAAGCTCACTCCCATGATAGACTACAAACTCAATACAAATTAGCAAACTGAACATGAGATTGTAGTCCATCACGGGACTTTACAACACACAGTACTTTACAACACACAGAGAGACCATGGGGTACAAAAGTAGCCACCCTCCAGAAGAAAGGACAATGTCAGCACCAATTCAGAGATGATTTGGGGATCTACAGCTGAGGGATACACAAATAAGATACATTTTCGTCAATAGTTAAGGTACTTTAATGCGTTTTTAAAGTTTACCTCCTGAGTTTAATGCACCTTTTCAGTGTAATAGCACTGTTTTCAGTTGAATTAAGGTTACAAATCTTTACCTATATGTTGTAAATATAAAAGATATAAATAAACACAAAAATATTGTACTGACCTTATAAAGCTCTCTCTCTCCTCTATACTGTTGCTGATGCATTTGTCACACCTGGGTCAATTAAAATGCTTTATAGTGAACAATCTGGAACTTACACATTAATTAACATTTACAAAGAAGAAAAATTGAAAAAGTTAAACAAAACACTTTCTGGCATTTTAAAGGTCATTGAAAAGACACAGTCATAAAGTTCTTCGTGAGACAACAGCCTTTATCTATTTATTCATCAAACAGTTTTCTTTCCCTTCAAAACACTTTCATTTTGATCTTAGTAGCAATTTTTATTTGTATATTCTAAATCATATGACAGGTCTGATACAAAGGTACTGTAGTGTGACATATTATTCAAGGTGGTCATCTGGAAATAACATGTTCTGCTTTAACTATTGCTGTAATATAAAATACTTAGTAGAGGATTGTTATGAGAATACCTAATTTTTACCATATATGTAATATATTATTCATATGTTAAAATTGAATATTATGTTTATTACAGAATGAGTCTCCAATGTATTGTTCTCACCCGAAACATAAAGAAACACATACAGGTTCTAAGACAGCCTTTCTCAACCAGAGTTCCATGGTACCCAAGGGTTCCACCGGTCGTTGCTAGAGGTTCCTGACCAGTGAGCAGGGGTAGCTTAATTTGTTGTATGCTAGCTTGATGGTGCTGTATAGTTGTGCCACCAACTGACATCATCTTCTCATGTCTTAGTAAGTAACAACTGAAGTCAATGATCTTTTAGCTGTATTTGAGGGGAATTTTCCTTTTGGCCACCAATGTAAGGAGCATTCTTCTAACTAACCACCACCAAGGTAATGGACACCACACTGACCACCGATGTAATAGGGCACTACTTTGGCCACCTAAGTAAAGTTACATTGTACTAGGCATCTCCAAGGTCTGGAGATTAAGGAATAGGATCACAGACAGTAGTGTAATGTATAAAAATTGTAAAATCCGCGCTTGTGGGTGAGTACAGTCTAAAAGCTGCTGTGCTATGAACCCAGGGGTCAAACTAATAAAGTGCTAAATGTGCAGCGCTAGAAATTAATATTATACGTGAAGAATACTAAAATCCAGTGTATTCAATATCTAAAAGTGTTAAAACTAATAAAGTAAAATGATCAAATGAACAACCATATGAACGTATAAAGCAAATATGTGGTGGGCTCTATATGGCCTCAGTGTGGACAATTAAATCACTCCTGTGTCACTTTAATAGTGATAACTTCAAAAAGTGCATTAATTATAATAAAGTGCACTTAGTTATAAAAAAGTGCATAAGTTATAAAAAACGTCAAATGACTATGTATCAGCTAAAATATCATAATCATTATAAATCAGTTCATACAGCTCCAAGTGCAGGTTGGTGATGAGTTCAAAGTGATTTAAAAAAAAAATAAACAAAAGAGTATTTCCAACACGATTCTTCCCACACCACTGTGTAAGTTTTCCAGAGAAATTTCCCCCTCTGGGGTGTGCACTCACCCCACTGCTATGGAGGTAAAGCCGTGTGATTAAATCAGAGGGTCCACATGTCTGGTATCTCTCTCAGCAATGTCCCATCCATCAGGAATTTATAAAAGCATAAAAGAGAACTTCCTCATGGTGTAGTAAATATAAACGTTTATTTTAAAAAACATAGAAACTTACAGTTAAAATTGTAAGGCGGGCCTATTCCATATGATACCACGCTCAACCAGGAAGTACAAGCGAGCAGCGCGCTGCATGTGACCGGCCGATGTTTACGATTTTAACTGTAAGTTTCTATGTTTTTTAAAACATAGAAACTCAAGTAGGTTTCCCCCTTCAAGCATGGTTGGCCTTGTGGGAAATCCGGCCCTGCATGGAACAATTTCTGATAGAGAGTGCCTGACTTGTGTGCCTGAGATCATTGAACTGCACTGGCTTGGATTCATTTTTTTCCTTTCCATTAAATGCTCTGACACAATGTGGAAACAGTGTTATCTTCCAAAAAGTGTCAGCTATGTTCTCCTTCTGGCTCTCTTTTGTCTCTGGCATAACTCTTTCAGTAGAAATCATGCAAAATGTTGAAACTCCAAAATTACATTGGTGATGCAAGGAAAATAATGGATCACCAGTAATATTTACAAATGGCATATCAGTACGCACAACAGAGAAGTTTGAATTTAAAGGACATTTAAATTACATTATTATACTATCTGCATAAAGTGACACGATTTAATGGTCCAAAACTTACACAGAGAAAGACAGAAAAGATCAGAGAGACAGATAGACAGAAATCAAATAAGAAGGCAAAGAGACAAATACAGATAGAGAGAAATACAAATAAATATATATGTATATATATATACACAAGGGTGAGTCAAAATGTATCCACACTCTGGCTGTAGAATTTATTTTAATCAACTTTTAGAAAAAACAAATACATAATTTTTCAACAGAATCTCCTTGCTTTTTAATACACTGTGTCGATCTGTCAACAAGCGTTCGTATTCCCTCATTAAAAAATGTTTTAGGCTGAGCTGAGAGCCACAAATGCACCGCTGTCTTCACTACTTCATCAGAGGTGAATCTTGGCAGAGCCATGGCTGACTTGCAAATGATTTGACACATAATCCACTGTCACTCGTCTATTCAACTGAATCATTTCACGTGTACGCTTAATGTTGTCTTCAGCCGTGGACGGGCGTCCGGCTCCTTCTTGATGGCTAACACTTGTATGACCTTCCTTGAACTTCTCTATCCATTCATACACACTTCATCGTGACAAAACATTTTCTCCATACTGCGTACAAAGTCTTCAGTAAAACTGGAGCAGACAGAATTTGGAGCAGTTGGCCATGGCAACCAATCAGCATTCACCTTTCATTTTTAAACCCTAACTGAACAAACTGAAGAGAGAAGCTCATTGGTTTCCATAGTCAACTGCTCCAGATTCTTCTGCTCCAGTTTTGATAAATTCTCCCTAGGGTATTCTGGAAACCCGAATCTCAGTGAATTATGGAAAATAAAGGGATGTTTGAAGGAAAAAGTATTTATGGAACAACTAAACACATGTCAATGGATTGATATGACATTGCATGTAAACACGTCTATGCATTTGTGAATGCAGGTGTATTTTGCATTTAAATGCAGAACAAAAGCTTTAGTTCCCAGACTGTTTACACAGACATTTAGATCATTAAACAGTGTGAATATAGCCTTAAGGTTCCCATACACCTTACACTTATCTGCAGATTTTCTGTTGTCAGATGGAAAAAGTGCAAAAGATTGGCCCAGGTGGAGATTACTCCATCCACACAGTTCAGTGTAGATGGAGGAATCTGTTGCACCTTTTCCATCTGACCACAGAAAATCTGCAGATCATTGTAAGGTTTATGGTCAGCTTAACTTTCCATAAATTGTGATGCATTGTTGATGGCCAACAAGTCTAAAACATCTGAGTGTATAATGAAAAATAAATGGCTCTGTAATTAGAAGTTTTACCTGTGATACCAACCAGTTGTTTCTGGTGCATAGTTAGTTACAAGGCAAGAAGGGTTATTTTTTAATGTCTTTTGCCATATACAGGTGAAACTCGAATAATTAGAATATCGTGCAAGGTTCATTTATTTCACTAATGCAACTTAAAAGGTGAAACTAATATATGAGATAGACTCATTACATGCAAAGCAAGATAGTTCAAGCCGTGATTTGTCATAATTGTGATGATTATGGCTTATAGCTTATGAAAACCCCAAGAACCCCAAATCCACAACCTCAAAAAAGTAGATTATTACATGCAATCAATAAAACAAGGATTGTACATAGAACAATATCGGACCTCTGAAAAGTACAAGCATGCATATGTACTCAGTACTTGGTTTGGGCCCCTTTTGCAGCATTTACTGCCATTACTTTTGCACGATATTCTAATTATTCGAGTTTCACCTGTATATATTTTTTTCTCTCTCTTTTTCCTTTTGCCTATACAACTGACTACTAGAAGATCTCACTTAGCTGCCAATCTTGCCTAAAGCACATTGACACCTTGAAAAACCTGGTTGCTTTGAAGTAGTGTACAAGTGTGAATTTATTGTTTTGCAAAGGTGGGATTCCACAAAAAGTCATAAATCAGTTCCTAAGCATAGCAATATAATGTGCAAAATGTTACAACATGTGGTTAAATCAACACCTTTAAAACATAACAATTGACAAGATGTATTGCACAAACAATTGCAAACTCTATTTCAGTAGCCTATACTGAAAAAAGGCAAAAAAATTTAAAGAATCTCACTGTATGCATTCTTGGAACAGTTCAGAACGCAGAGCAGCTGGTGATATAATGGTGTTCTATCATTATTATAATACAAGCAGGTATTGCACATCTTGGATATGTCTCAAAAGTGGATATGTCTCTCATAAAGTAGAGTAGAAGTAAGGTTGTCCCCATACACAAAGTTAAAATTCATCAGGTGTATTTAATGCATGCCCTACTAAATTTTCATTTTAATAAAATTAGTGAATTACTATACAATAGTTTTTGGCATTTGTGTTAAACAATCATATTTACTTCCTTAGCAAATGTTTAGTACTTGTACATGACAGGGAACATATACGGGTCTATTCACTAAGCTGCCGTAGGCAGCCGAGTGAATAACCGACCCGAAGAGAAGTGAGCCGAACGCTGTTCGGCTATTCACGTCAGGCTTGTACGGCTGATTTCAGCCGTATGTCATCTGAAATCAGCCTACATCGGCTTACTTTGTGTGGCTCTGGGTTGGCTGAACATGCTCAGCATGTTCGGCTGACCCGAAGTGCAGAAGGAGTTTGACTCCTTCTGAGATCTTGCAGAACCCCAGTTGAGAAACCCTGACTCAGTCGGACCAAAATCTGGATTGGCTAAGCCGAACCTCCGGCAGGCTACTCGCTGCTGTTCGGCCTATTCTCATAGATGCCGAAGAGGAGTGAGTGAACAGCTATACTGATCGGTACCTCTGTGGTACCTAGCAGAAAAGAAAAACAGTTAAAAAAGTAGCAAAAAATAAAATAGAAAATGATTGGTCATTTTCCCCCCAACTGTTTTCTATTGGCCAGGCGGTTTCTGCTGCTGTCCGAATAAGAAAAAAAAGAAAATCACCATAGGAATGCATAGCTAGATTACTATTGGCTATTTCACTTTGCAATAGCCAATAGCAAACTAGCTATTGCACCCGCCCTCTGCTGCTGTCAATCACTAGAGGGGACCTGATGGAGAACTTCAGGTCCCCTCTGCTGATTGACAGCAGCAGTGGGTGGGTGCAATAGCTAGTTTGCTATTGGCTATTGCAAATTGAAATAGCCAATAGGAATCTAGCTATGCATTCCAATGTGATTTTTTTTCTTTTTTTTTTATTCTGATGGCAGCCAACGGCTCCGATGTCAGAAGAAAAGAAAAAAAAAGAGCAGGGAAAGGTTGACTCTGCTCGATCGAGCAGAGTCAACCTTTCTGGGAGAAAGTGTTTCTCTCCCGGGCGGCCGGGAGCCGCTATCTAATAGTGGGAGACTACCGGAGCATCCGGGAGAGTTGGGCTGTCTGGAGATCAGTGTCCCTGGTTACTTGTGCAAGTGGCTGGAGCCAGCCGTGAAATGACGTAGCAGGCTGTCGGCCAGCTTCGGCTTTCACCTTTAGCTCGACTGAGTCACTCAGCCGACCTCGGGAGCTGTGCGGACTATAGTGAATAGCCCGTACAGCAGCCCTTCGGTTCTACTGAACCGAAGGGATCCTGGGGCCGTAGCTAGCCAAAGGATCAGCCGAAGCTACAGCTAGATCATTCGACAGCTTAGTGAATAGACCCCATAATATAAAAATTAGAATCTAAAAGGAACCATCATTCCAGGTTTTATGCTGGCCAAAGCATACATGAACAATATGCTCATTTGCAGGTGTAACTAACCTTGTCTGAACATTTTTTTATCCTTGTTACTTTAATGAATCAAAGTGACCTTGTTACTATAGTTAAGATCCTATACTCAGATATACATGTAAAAGAAGTCTATGGCATCTACTGGCAGTGCCTCCAAACCCTATTTTGATGCTGAGAAATGTTCATAAACCCAAAGGAAAACTGGCACCTCCAGTCCATCTCCTGAGTCCCCTGCAGCTCTCACTGTTTTTTCCTGCTGATGTTCCCTGCTGTATCCTATAATAAGTGGAGGTCAGACGTTTGGGGGATCCAAGAGATTGACACTCATAAAAGTGTTGGCTTCCCTGCAGACTTCTACAGAAAACGTATCTGCATAGGAGCAGAATTATATTGGGGGAGGCAGCAGAAGAGATAAATATTCAAAGACTTGTTTTACAGGTACAGATGGGATAAATAACTTTTACTGTAGTGACAGGGCCACTTTTAATTTAAACCACTATGTACAATTTAAAATAGCAATTTGATATCAAATTCCTCAGGTCTACCATTGTGCATCTTGTAAACATGCAAAAAAAAAAAAGCAAATAATGATTGATTGCAAATATGAATGGGGCCTTACACTCATAAGCACAGGTCCACAAGAAATAGAATAGTAACCATTATCCTGCATCTAAAGCTAGTCACACATGTCATGGTTGGATCCATGGCCAAAATGTATTTCTCAGCTTGAGATTGAGTAGTGAAGTTTTGAAACCTCTGTCAGTTTTTTTTTTCTATGTTCCATCATGGAGATTCAGCAGGGTGAGAGTGGAAATCCTAAGTTGAAATCTCTGTAAGGTGAAATCCTCACTTGCTTGATAGGGATTCTGATCCTTCCCTGCTTTATCTAGAATTAAAAAAATAAACAAACACACCTTATGTAAACCACTCATATATTTGGCCATATATGCGACTGCTTTCTATGCCAAGATGATATAGTTTCTTGATGACTGACCATGGCTTAATATGTATGTGTGAGCCACACTACTGATGGTGGATGAGGCCACGATGGTGGATGAGGTGGACTTCAGGCCCACTTGGCTGGATAATCCCAGGAATAAACACATCGTCTACATGTGCCTGCTGCATGTATAGGTACTTCTAGAAATGAATGATCACTAAATGTCCTAATGATGTATGAAAATAGAAAATATAGGTAGACTTTCTGCTTCATTGTCTTCACAGTTCTGCGGTTTTAATTGTCAAGTATCACACCATAATACAAAATTCTATTGTTCTATCACATGTTTTCTGTTCATAACATTTCATCCACAGTAGGATTTATTAGAACATAAATATAAAATGAACCATGTTTAATATCTAAGGCACTATCCCAAGACTTTTTTTCTTTGACAAATTAAATATGGTGCTACATATAATACAGGTTGTGCCCAAGTTTGTTGCCATGATCCTTCAGTCAACAGACCTCCATGTGTCTTAACCACCAAGTATTAGATTATCAGATGTTTTCAAAAAAGGCTGGAGATACTAGGATTATTTTAATGCATTCACAGTTATTCAGATGGTGTTGATTCTGTTTAATTTAATAAGGTACAACTTGGAGTGCAAAGGATAACTAATTCTTTTAAATTATACATTCATTAAATGAAATGGAGATTAAGGTAGATCTATTCTTTAATAATGATATGCCGCTGCAGATAAATGAACAAAAGTTAATATATTCTTTAGCAGGGAAAAGTAATCATAACCTTTCTTTTTAAACAAAAATTCCTAGCTTAAAAACAGGAGACTCAACAAATGAACTAAATGTTATAATATTATAACTTAATCATATGTTGGTGCTATTAAATAGCTGCTCTCACTAATTTTCATATCAATTTCAATTTGTTATTGAAAATACACAAATTATTAACAAAGCAGGTGCCTGGTTCATTGCCTGAAAATCAGCTATAATTTTTCAAAATAAGCAAAGGCTAAAACCTTTTGTTTGTTGAAACATGTCAATCAAAATAAGAGTAGTTTCTTACAGTTGCATGGAGTATGTAGTCAGTTTAGTTTCTTGGGCATTAAAGTGAATCTCAACTAATTACAAGACTGTGAATGAGCTATCTGGGTTCCCACTGGGCATAATCACTTTCACCTTTTATCCAGGTGACCCAGGGATAGGTGGAAAATGCAAAAAATAATGTTATAGTCGTCACCAGAACAGAAAAAGGAAGAGCTTACAATATGGACAACTGCTCCAAATATTAAAATGGATTTTGCCCCCATGTTAGAAGGATTTTCCTTTCACTTATTGTGTAGATGAGTTGAAATCTCCCCAACAAGGCCAGAGTCAACAATAAAAGCCTCACAGTGGATCTCTAACCCTTCCCCGCTATATCTAAAACAAAACAAAAATAATTAACTGTTTCAATAAAGTCTTTTCATTTAATCTCATATATTCTCAAGGGGTCACTAATGCTGTTTGAGCCATTGTCTGTACACAGTAACATTTTCTAGAAATCAACAACTTCTTTTTCTATTCCTTTCCTTTTATTGTTTAATTACTGAGCTGTATTGATTGACTAAAATATTGACACACATAATATTGGTTTTCAGTGTCCTAAAGGATCATGAGGGTAAAGACAGCTGTGAATAATTAAGAGATTGACATCAAACCATGAACAGCAAACAGCCTCTATGCATCACAATTGCCTCTCAGTTCTAGTACCCCTACTGCTTCCACCCTAGCTAATTGACATACAATTGAGGAGGAAATTGTCCTTGTGATGTAGAAAAATCTGCTACTAACATAAATAATCCAAGAAACTAACACCTTAGTACCAAGTTAAACAGACCACTAATGTGCCAATATGTCAAGGGCTGAACAACAATGTAACACTACTGTACATGTTAGTCAAACAAATGTGCACATTTGCTTGTTTAGTTAACAAACACTTCCAGCTTTATGAAACCTTTCACATGGACAAACTCTAGATTTTATTGTTTGCATTGCACTTCATTGAATCACAGTGTTTTATAGATATACCTAGCATTTCTTGAAGGTGGCACTTTCAAGCTTCCAATTTCCAAAAATGGTCATTTCCTTTTCCCTCAATGATGTAACAGCCCCACCCCCTAGAAATCATTAGGGATTTTTTTGACATGGGAAAACTTGCCTTTCTACCTTCCTGTAAGAATGCTTGTTTCTCAGAATTTTTAAGGAGATGCCCACTTTGTACAGCTTGCTCTTAAATATATTGTTGATGTGCCTATCTTTTTTACTATGTACATATTACTGAGGAGAACCTGAGAAAAAGGGAATGAGCCTGCATCAGGCAGGGGAAGCTGGTGTTTTCTGAGCTACGTGAGGTCCTCTTTTTTTTTCAGAGTGAGGACCCAGCTGGTCTCCATTTGTAAAAGCTACATTTCCTTAAACAATTTTGTAGCTAAATACATCAAGTGGCATTGAATGCTAAAATCCCCCCCCCCCCGCCCCCACAACACGCACCAGCAACGAAGCA
>NW_017306350.1:389486-394050 GCF_000935625.1 Nanorana parkeri | reverse complement strand
TGCCAATGTAAGGACTTAAGTTAAATGATGCTTCTTAATCCGATCTTCTTTTTTCCAATAGTTTTCAGGAGTCCCTCCAGCGATGGTGCGGGTCTCCGATCCAGCGCTGACTCCTCTGGCTTAACTGGCACTTCCTGTCCCGCGGTATCTGTGCGGGTGCACACTGCTGCATTTACTTACCTTGTGTCTCTCCTCATCTCCCGGCCAAAGATCTGAACTGCTCATGCGTGCACCCCAAGATCCTTTGAGGCTGCCTGAGCTTTTTCAGATGTTCGGATGGGAGTGCGCGGCAGAGACACAGGTAAGTTTTAACCTTTGGGAAAAGTTCCTTTTTTTAAATCGTTTTGCCTATATCTACTGCTTGCTAGCAGTAGATATATGCAAAAACCACTGAGGGTTTAATAACCCTTTAAGGCACATTTACACTGGTCCATCTTGGTGTGGTATATTCAAATAAATTGATTGGCTATGCACCAAAACAGTTCCAAAATCTGACAAACAACATTTTTCTGATACAGTGCACCACAATGCATAGTAGTGCATTACCGTGCGTTGTGGTGCGCCACAATTCATGTGCATTGGAGGTGCATTGTGTTAGTTAGTGCACTGGGAAGCTGTTGAAAATTAATGGCACTGCAGGACGCTAATGCATATACATAGAGAGATGTGAGTGGGCACTTAAGGAAATGTATTATGGCCCCTTTCACTGTGAAAAAACCTTGTACGTTCCAATTGTTACTATAATGTCAGTTACAAAAGGGCTAATAGGTGTGGTTGTCAATAGACATAATGTGGCTCCTTTGAAGATTTATACCACTCGTAGAAAATATTTTGGTGTGAAAAAACCCTAAAAATGTTTAATAAAATACTGCACAACTTTGCCTTACTGTTTTACACATCAGAAACATCTCCCCAGTGTGAACTTTGGTTAAACAGAACCTGTTGGGTAGCAACATACAAGGTACACTTGCATCTCAGGTCAACATGAGAGAGAGGATATATGTGTATGCAGCGATTATTTATAGTGTGGTCCTAGCTTGCAGCGCCTATTAAACACCTGACTAATTCTGCTTTTGTGCCTTCTGTTCTGATAAAATGAATTAAGACATGCACGTGCCAACATTTTACCTGAAAATGTAAAAGGAAAAACAAAAATGGTTCAATAAGCATGAAACACACATGTGCCAAGAAAAGCAGAAGTTCTAAATCATTTGTATACTGTGCTATCAAAGAAAAAAAAGCCAACCTATGTATAGGCATTTCTCACTTGAATTTCCATTACAAGCACCAGTGCATTGAATCTCAAATGCCTGCTGGTTTGTGAACTTCTGCGCATGTGCATGGTGATGAGTCCATTGACAAAGTCAGCTTCTTAGTGTGCTGGACTGCTGCAGGCTACCATGAGTATGGTTTACGGTTTGTCACAGCACACGTGTACACTAAGATTTCATTCACAACAGCCTACACAATAAAATGATGCATGTAAGCATGTGAACTGGTGTCCATTGTGTGCGGTGTTGGGGGAGGGTGGTGACTTGTGTTGTCACAATAACAAGGCACTGTTTACTTGTTTTTGTTTAAATTTTATTGAAATGTCAAAGTCACAGTTCATTCATTTGTATTCACCATGGCTCAGCTGTGTTGTGGCGAACAGTGCTGACATTAAGTGAGGTGAAGTATATTGTGGAAAAATGCAGGATGCCTGCATTTTTTCAAACCGCACTGCATCCCACCTCAAGGCATCATTGTGGATATATCATCAACAGAGGATATATAAAACAGTTGTCCTCTATGTGCCCTGGCAGTGACTTGTATTGCAAAAAAATGCCAGTCGCTGCACATGGGGGGAACTAGACCTTAGAGGAAGACACTTTCAATGGAAAGGATGTGCAGCTTCTGGTTGGACCACACATTGAAGATTGCTGAATCAAGGAAGGTAAGTATTTTGGCAGGTGGGCTACATTCAAAAGAAAAGGGAAATTGATCAAAGGACAGTTGTGCCAACTGTGTGTGTCTCCAATCTTTTCCTCTTACAGAGTTACAGTGTCCAGCATTCAACACTTCTGTGTGTGTCAAATACCTGGCATAATCTTTGAGAGGAACTGCTGCACTCCTTACTGGAACCCCTATGTACAAAAGAGGGTGCTGTAGTAACCACGGATGGCACCGTGTGTGTTATGGGGCAGTCTGCATCAATAAGAAGATGTATTGTTGAAACAAGTTACAGGTGTGCTGGTGATGTTTTCTGTATGTCAGATACCTGGGTCCCCCCACCTCAGACGCCACCTGGGACATATTAGTGATGAAGAGCCAGCGACAGGGTCAAAGCCCATAGTGGGAAAAACCATCAGATATTCATGGGTTGTTCACTACTATGGAATTACTGCCTCCATCAGATTCTTTGCTTTATAATGCATTCACTTTAACTATTTATAAACTGGTTTACCAAAGGTGGTTTGTATAAATCTAAAATTATAAATTTCTTTAAAAAGGGTTTTGTTGCAGTATAAAAACTATTATTTTAATGATTTGACTAATGCTTAGTATATAGCTGCACAGCTTTTACAATCCTGACTTTGCAGTTAGTGGACAGACCATATATTAGGTAGCCATCAGTAACAGTCTGTTTTCTTTGTCACACAAACTTTACATGTCTATAACTAGTCCTCCCACATTTTATCTTGTTAGCCAAATACAGAAGTAGAAGCCAGTGTCACACAAATCACAAGCTCAAACAGCCATCCTTCTTCAAAGGAGGAGGAAAGAAGAGTCAGGCAATAGCATGAAAGGGGAGAGATGTTTAAAGTGATTTATGACCCCCCTATGAGAAGAAGCCAGACAAACAAAGTTTTTTTGCACCTGGGCTATTAGAAAGCAACAGAGATGATCCTTCATGGAGCAAAAAGACATTCAGATGTACAAGTAGAAGATTAGGCTGATTCAATCTACTGAAGATCAGTCAGGAAAAAATATCTCTGTACTCTCTCTTTCAAAGAGTGAAAGGGAATGGAGATTAGAGAGAGGGGAGATCTTGTGTATTCAAAGTACTAATTCAGAACTTCTTTCTTTAATGTACTCATGAAACATTTTAATTGTCTGACTTTGCATTCAAAAGCCTTGTTTGCAAGCCTTAATTGCAGGCTGCTTTGAACAAATAATTGAAATGCATGACCTGTATGAACTTCTTAAATAATTTTAACGTTCTTAACCACTAGGTGCTGGGACTTTCCATGTTCTTTGGATAGATATCAGCGGGCCCCATATTCTTATTTATATAAACATACTTGGGTTCTTCACTACTATGGAATTACTGCCTCCATCAGATTCTTTGCTTTATAATGCATTCACTTTAACTATTTATAAACTGGTTTACCAAAGGTGGTTTGTATAAATCTAAAATTATACATTTCTTTAAAAAGGGTTTTTTTGCAGTATAAAAACTATCATTTTAATGATTTGACTAATGCTTAGTATATAGCTGCATAGCTTTTACAATCCTGACTTTGCAGTTAGTGGACAGACAGACCATATATTAGGTAGCCATCAGTAACAGTCTGTTTTCTTTGTCACACAAACTTTACATGTCTATAACTAGTCCTCCCACATTTTATCTTGTTAGCCAAATACAGAAGTAGAAGCCAGTGTCACACAAAATATATAAACTTACTGTCTAACAAAGAAACATGGTAAAGTAAATATAAACCAAGGGATAAAAGTCAACCGATATTAGTGACAGTTGCAGTTCGCTGTTGGTTCTCATTTATGGAGACCTTTATGTAAAATCCTGAATTTCAAACATGGAGAAATAGAAGTAATTAACGAAGTCATGTTAATAAGGTATACATATAACAAAGGTTTCATCATGACTGAATCTTTGTTGTAGTGTACACGCTGTAAGTAGTTTAACACTGATTTCAATGGTATTTTCAAAAATGTTGATACACGCATGCACATAAACACACACACACAAACAACAACAACAAAAACAACAACTGTGCACTAGTATACAGTGGCACTCAAATGATGAACACTTAGAAAACATAATCCACACAATTACATCACCAACCTGAATTGTTGACATGAGGCAGGATGGTTTCATAGATTAATACTATATTTAACAGTTTAGTTTAACAAATCTTGCTATTCTCCTCTGGCAAGATACAGTATGTCTGTGTGTGCGTGTGTGTGTGTGTGTGTGTGTGTGTGTGTGTAGACATAGATGCAAGCAGAATTTTATTTTTCATTAATGTGTTGTTATTATTTTATATTTTTTTTATTAATTATTATGTATCCAAAATGTAGATACATAGAAGAAAAAAAGCATCAGCATATACCATCTACATACAAATTTTACTTTTCTTCATCTCCACAACTTACAACATCCCACATTATATATTTCATTCTTACATAAATATATTTATTTAACCCCCCATCTCTACTCTCCTTCAGTTTCCAGTTGCTTAATACCTCTTAATACCTAATGGAGGAAAGTGAAGGCTACAAAGTTTTTCTTTTCCCATTTAACTCACTCATCTCATACCAAAACAAACAAACAAAAACCCCA
>NW_017306350.1:374462-389394 GCF_000935625.1 Nanorana parkeri | reverse complement strand
ATACTAAAACAAACAAACAAAAACCCCAGTATCCGGTTGTATAGTTCCCCCCCTTTACTGTCATATTATTATATATTATTTATATCATTAGTTAAGGTGGACAAAAGGCAGCTGGTTCCTCATGCATTAATGATCCATTGTTGAATCTGCATTAGGGCATTTCAAAGGCTTGTTAAACATAGCAGACCTTTGATTGAATGAACCACTTCTAAAATTTGTGGACATAAGTTAATGGAAATGAAGAATATTTATAGACAAACCCAGTTGAGGTTTCTAGTACTATATCTATACTTAAACCTGGAGCATCAGGCTACCTATTTTTGTATGGGTCATCACCAGAGGCTTTCCTGCTAATAATATCTGGCAATCCAATCCCTAGCACTACATCAAAATAGATATTAGGGGGGTAGATAATAAACTGGTAAGAATTTTCCACCAAATATGCACACCAACATTTAATGCAATGTAAGTGTATAGTAATCTGAGATATTTTGTTTTCTTGGAAAACAACAAAAATAAACAGATCAATTATATAGATACAATGAATACATTGGCACAAAATAAGATGTTGGTTTCAGTAGAGGCCATTGTATATAGATAACTTCCAGCTAAAGGAAATCTGGTACTGATTTAAAACAAATATTAACACAAGGATGTAAATACAGAAATTGCAGCCCATGTGACTGCTTAATGGTTCAGAGGTAAGGAGAAACCCAGTTCATGCCTAAAAAAAAAAGCTTCTCGCTATATTCAGCAGTTTATGCCTCACACTTTAGTTTTTGATTTAGGGGTAAGGACGTGCAGACTACATTTGTCCACCAGCTCTTGCAGCCAGCTTAGTTCTGCCTGATTGCAAAGGAAAAGTTTTTCTTTGTCAGTAGGGCTGTAGGGCACTGTGGAATCGTACAGTAACCCATTCAGAATGGCTGTATTCAGTTTGTAGTTGTTTGCCTACAGTGGCCACGATTGTTAGGGATGCATTATAAGTCACTAAACTCTGAATACCCGTGTTGAGGCAATGTCAAAATTAGTTAATTATAAGCCATCTAGCTTTGACCATTTTGGTTAAGGCTGTATACATAGGGCTACAATGTTGGCCACCTGCCACTGATCAAGACTCCAAAGATGGGGCCTTGCCATTTCTAGTTCCATTCCTGTATTGAAACATTGTATGTTTAATCAGTAATATATATAATAAAGTATTTTTATTGGATGCTTATGTTTTTTTGGGCAAGGGCTTCAGCTGTCAGTTAAGAAGTACAGTCAATGTTGAAGGAACCACAGAATGCAGAGGGGGACCAGATATTCGAAGTTTCCATAAATGTTAGATGCTGAAAATTTTTAAGCCAGTGTACCTACTGAATATTGTGAAGATTGGTGGAATGGGAGGGGTAATTAGTAACCCTTTTATTTGCAGGCATACCTTTGGATTTGAGATTTAAAATTCAAGACACTTTAGTGTCAAAACCTCTATGCCAGACAAAAATAACATGCCAATAATCCAAGTGCCTACAATGCATGAATTGGCCCAAGGGGTATTCCTACCACAAGTCCCTGCCTTTCAAATCAGAGGGTGAGATATGGAGGTGGACACTGTATGGGGTGCATCCTTAACCAGAAGAAAAACGATTTGTTCAGCCAAGAGAGGCTCTTGAACAGAGTGCAGCTACATAAGAGGTAGTCAGAGAAATAAACTTGGGGTGAGGATCTCTAGGTACTTTCTTTCTTTTTTCTGTATGCATCCTTAACCAGTTTCAATCATAACAGCAATCTCTATCAAATTGTCTGACCTGAAGTATATCAAAGATTTAGATTTACTGGATGCCCAACAGAGCAAATTGTGTGTGATACATTTTTAGAACTCAATGGGAACACTCAACACTCTTCTAAGTAAGTGTAGACACTAAAGATAATGGTATACAATTGTCCACACTCAGAGTAAATGTAGAATTTAACTTTAGCATTTATTTGGATTTGGAAATTCTGGTGAAAACATGCTTCTTATAAAAAAATTTAGCTACTACATGTCCAATAGCTCTTTTCTATTTGACAGATTCCCTTTAGAACTAGATTAATATTTTTCAATGTTCTATTAAATCCATTGTAAGCAGGGCATTTGCAAGCTGTAAATATGTGGCAGAAATGTTTCATTTGCTGGCATGGCAATCCCAAATCCCAAGTAAGCTTCACTTTAAAAATACATATCCTTTTTTTGCCTGTTGGTTTTGTAGGCCACATAAAATGTATTGAGCTATTTCCTTGTCAATTCTCTGCATGGGATTTTGTGCTGTGCTTCCATAAATATGCAGCATGAAGCAGTGCCCGAGGAGTGCCTGGGTATAAAATATGTAGGGAATGTGCCAAAGTAATGTGTCCATAGGCATTTACTGGCTACTTTATTTCTCATCTCAATGCTGCTTACATGGGCAACTTTTCTAAACTGTGCTGCAGAATTTTCCAGTCACTTTCATTTTCCAGTAATCAGAGAGACAAGTGACTTAACATAGCAAATTGTACAATAAATTCACCGGACAAATTTCTTCTGTACTGAAGCCTTCCTGAGTATATACTAACATATATTAAATGTTTTCGTTTGCATTGCCAAGTGCAAAAGTCATTTCTAGATTTAAATTACTTGCACTGTTTGACTAATGTTACATTTTCAGAGTCACATGGAAAAGTCTTTGATCTATTGTATTAATTTTTTAGCACGTTTAGTAATGCAGCACAAAGCACATGATTTAAAAAGGTACAATATCATACATATACCAATGAGAAATCGATTTAACTTCAGTAAGCTGAAGTTACAGTGTTTGTTTCACAGAGTTGAATTTTTTATTTTTTTTATCACTAAACCCTGTTGGCATTCAATCTTTCCTGCCCAAAGGAAACCCCTTTTCTAGGATCACCTCTTTTACACAAAACATTTCCTTGTTTTACTAGTCTTTACGTGCCTTAAAATAATGTGACCACCTAAATGAATTTAAATGAAATGGCAGTTTTGTGTTGATGATGGGGAAAAATGTGTAGTCAATGGATCTGGTGATTACCTAATTTTCACAGTATTATATATTTACAAAAAGTGATTGAAAGGTATAAGTTCAGATATAAACTGCCCCATTTGGTCTGGAAGGAATTTTAAGGGGGAACCTCAACACCAAAAAAGTAAAAAATAAAAAAAATGGGGTCACCCCTAAAATCCCATACCAGACCTTTAATCCAGGCAGTAGCCTGGCAGGGCAGGAAGGGGGGGGGGGCAAAAAAGCCCCCCCTCCCTCCACCATAGCAGGCCACATGCCCTCGGCATTAGGGGGACCCCCTGGAAAAGTACGTTGTCCTCATGCCGGTAGGGACACTTAAACATGGCTTCTGCCACTCACCAAAAATCCTAAAGGTGTCGGAGATGCTTCCTCAATGTGGTTACATGGCCACAACATCTAGAGCTATTCGATTTAGGTCTTGAATTTAAAAATAGTACCTTGCATAAATACAATGCAAAATTCACTTATCAGGAAGCCCCCTCTAACATTTCAAATATAATACACTAAACAAAAGCTAAAAAATTAACTGTTTGATTAAAGAAAAGCAAAAATGGTACAGAAAAAAACAAGGTCCACTTTAATACTGGACCCAGACTGTCACAGCCACCAGTTCCAGCTCTGAAACCTTTCTGGGACCCACTATATAGAATCGCTATACAAATATTGTTTTAAAATGGCAGCTGGTAGAGAAATGGATAAGGCATTTCTTTAATGTTAATTTAACCTGGCCTAGAACATATCTAAGAGATGAACAGAAATGAACTACATGTACTGGAATTCAACTTTTCCCTGTATCTCCTTATTCAGGCTGCACAATGAGGCTTGGCTCCATACTTAAGCAGGAACTTAAGCCCCCTTAATGGGTGTTTTCTTTTCTTGGATGTTTTTTTTTTTCTTGAATACCTTTTTCTTGGATGTTTTGCACAACATACTCACCTGCCCAGTGAGTCCAGCATTGTTCTGCTATGATCTGCCATGCCACAGCCACATGCCTTGTCCCATACCGCCATTTTCATTTCTGATGTCATCAGGAGCCGGTTGTCTCTTTCTGGTTCAGCAGCCTACCCATTTAGGCTGCTGTTTGGAACCTGGGATATGTAATGTGCATCCCAGGAGGTTTAAGAATGGAGAAGCTGTGACTCTTTCCTAGGCAAAAATGGCACCTGGGGGACAAACTGGACTGTAAAAAAGGATAGACAAAGAAATCTTTTTTTTTAACCATTTAATGGGAACGGTGCAATGATACCTAGTATATCTAGTGAGTAAAGGTCCACTTAAATCACTTTATAGACATGCCCGTTTATAGTACTAATCAGAAGGGGAGTGACTAGCTTAAGCTCAAAACATGTTAACCATTAATGCTTGGATTGAGAGTATGCACTAAGCTGAATAGCATACATAGGAGCACTTTGTGAAATTTCCACTGCACTGTGTAGTCATGTGAATAGCTTCTGGAATATTGCAAAGCACATTGGCACGAAGGCACGTGCTCCTGCCTGTGGTTTCACCAAGAGCACCAAACAGCGAGGCGGAGCAATGGCACCCTCTCCCAGCATGGAAAATTTGAAACATGAATGTTGTGTATGAGCCCTTACTTACAAGAGAATATGTGTTTGGGGTTTCTCCTGTAATCCTTATAAGTAGTCAAACTCCTTTCCCCAGACACACAAGAGATCTATGCAAAGCTTCACATAAGCATCAGGGAGCGTTTAATAGGCCTAATAGATCCCGGCTGAGCTATAACCCTTAAACCCACATACACATGAGTTTCTGGCTTGTCCTGAATGAGGTCATATTAACATACTGATGCAAGTCTTTGTCTTTATGTTGATCTAAAGGAAAAGAGGAAGTGGGTGATTAGGTAGCCTTTTATTTCTTTCTATTTCTTATTCTAATTGCCCACACAAACAAAGCACGCTTTCTCTTTGATGCCCTAATGTGGCAAATTACAAAACAATGCCTCAGTCCATGTGATAAGCCTCTTAAAAAGTGCACAGTGAAAACAACTTTACTGTTTGCATAACACTCCAAAGTAATGTTGAACAAGCTGTTGGAGCTTTCATGGTAGCAGAAAAGGTTTAGCAATACTGTTCCTATGCTACTTATTTCTTATTATTATTTTCTAAAATTCTATCTATCTATCTATCTATCTATCTATCTATCTATCTATCTATCTATCACTATTTATCAACCACATACATAGATAAATAATTTAAATTAAAAAAAGACAGCCTTGAGTTGATTTACTAAAGGGAAATAGGTTGCTTACTTTCCAAGGGAAATTGCCGTTTTCAGGGGATATTTCCCTTAGCTTTATAAATGTGGTGAAATTTCACTTGCAAAGAATACCTAGTCACGTGCAAGGAAAATGAAAAAAAAACAACAACAGTATTTTAGCTTGCACATTATTGGATGATGAAGTCGGCAGAAATTCACCTCATGCACCAAGCTAAGGGTACACTTCTCATGTAAAGTGGAAATTCCCTTGCAAAGTGAACTTGATTTTAGTAAAACAACTCCATAGTATTTCTGTGTTGCATAGACCAAGCTTGTTCATATGTTAAATATAACACCCCCTCCAAAAAAATAAAAAGTAAGTTACATTTATATTAAGAATAATTTTTAATGGCAAATGATCTAATATGGAGCTAGTGCTGGAAAACAAACCAACGATTCAGCCCAACTCTTCCTACACTTCCACAAAATTCTTCATCTCACCTGTCAGCAGCTATAACCTGCTTTCAGCAAGGGAAATTTCTCACTTAGGAGGAACTGGCCGAAATTCGCACAGTATGTGCCACTGTCAGCACCCTTTCGATCGGCATCTTTCGATCAGCTGAGCGAAGGAGCCTGTCGGAAAATCTTAGATTGCTCAGAGCCGGCTGCCTGCTCTGGTCGGGTATACTGACAAGTGCTGATGGCACCTGTCAGGATACAATGTAAACAGTGGGATTCCTCGATTGACATCCTGTTTGTGTTGATGAAGGAATCAAGTCTATTTTTCTTTTGTTCAGCCTGCCGTTTGGAGGAAAAAAATTGATCAGTGTATGGCCAGCCTTAAACACCCACTTTAAAACGTAAAACTAAATGATGAATCAGCTGCACAATGCACATTTACCATATGCACAATGAGCAAAAATTCTCAAGCAAATTTTTATACACATCATTTATGCTTATACAAAAACTTGCTTATAACATCATTGAAGTACTAAGATATTAGTAAGTCAGGTTCTATTAAAAAAACAAAAAGTTTGCATGTGAAAACAGGCCAAAATAAGAGTTTTAAAAATACATTTCAACTTTTAATAAATCAGGACCATATGATCATATTCAAGAGATGCATATGTTTAATGCCTAAGCTTAATTTCCGGACCTCATGGGCACCAAGGAAGTAGAAATGCAATAACCACATACACTAGGTGCTGTACAAGTTAATTTTCCATCGAGTGCATTTTGCATACTGATCACCTTTCTTTGTTCATTATCAGATACAATTACTAAGTACACCATATATAGCCAATTATACAGGGAACAATATTAGCAACATTGTAAAAATACAGTCATAAGTGATAAAAAAAATTATTTCAAAATAAATGTATAACACATTTGCCTGCTTAGCTCTCTTTAATGTCATTATGCCTGTGACTGAAAGGCATGACCTGCAATAGGTATATAAATCTCTCTTTACACAAATTATACTCTTGCAGACATCTACGTGTGATGCTGCTTGTAAAGTCCGGAGAGCAACAGGACATCTACTGCTTTTAAGTGAATTGCGCCACCATGTGACCTTTGTCTTGTTAACCTTCAGGAAATTAGACCTTAGTAGCCAGCAGTAATCTGTTGATATACATGGCCTTCAACTTACAATAGCTGTGTTTACATATAATAGAGAATAATAGTATCCACTACCTAAGCTAATAAAATGCTTGTGTAACTAATATGTTAAAGTTGTCCAAGAGTCCACAAGGAGATCCGATTGATAGCTGTGATGCCTTTAAATGGCATTAAATAAATATTGTATATGTCCAGTTCACAAACATAAATATCCTACAGGTTGGGAATTTTTAGTTTTCTGGATGGAATGGGCATTTAACTATTGAAAGCCAACAATTTTAATTCTATTTAATAAAGCATTATTTTATCACCACTGAAGCAGCTTTTTCTGCTCTCCTAAATAAACACCTTAAAGCTAGCAGTATTGTAAAGCTAGACTTCAGACAGATATAAACACACGAATGCAGCTCTGTATTCATTATTACATCAATAAATGCATTTTATTTTTACAGGCAAACAATGTATCTGATTTTGAGTCCACTCACCGCAAGCATCAGTCTGTTGGCAGCAACTGACGTGTGGGGTTAATGGATGCAAGAGAGGTGAGAGTGGAGGTGAAAAGGAGCGCTGGTGAAAACAAGTGAGAAGGATGGGGGGTCAGGTGCAGTGGTTAGAGAAGGGGGAGGATGGGGGTCAGGCACAGTGTTGAGACAAGTGGATGATGGTATTGATTGGGGGTCATGTTTTTGCTGTTTCGGCAAGTGAAGTGCAGGAAAAGTGGTAAGAGCTGATAGAGGAAGAGGGGTTAAGGTGCAGTGGTGCGAGTGGAGGGGGTGGGGGGAGATGAGCAGGTGCAACGGCATGCACAGTGATGGCTGCATATTACTAAATACAATCAGCTACTGTGCCTGCAGAGTATTGTCCCTGGACATCAGTGGTGTTATCTCCAGCCACCACTTCCCTCTATACTCAGCCACTGCCCACCACCTACATTTTGGGTGTACAGTATGGGTGCCATTTTGTGTTAATCCACAGCCAGCTCCATTTTCCAAAAGATCAGTACACACAGACACTATTGTGCATGCGTTCAGGGATGGTGCCAGCACCACCATTTACTAAAGTTAACCATCAAACATCATTTTTAATGTCTTTAACTTTGCAGATTCAACATCTGATACTTTACTACTGAATAATTCTGCCCATCTAACTTGTTCTAGCTAGAACATTATTATTACATGATTTCTTTTGAAAATGCAATCTCTAAATAAGGCTAAAACTAAGGAGGAAACTAAAACTCCATTTTACTTCCTGCATTCTTCGTTTATAATAATTTAGGATAAACACAATAAAAATAATTCACAATATAAGTTATTATTGTACCTATTCTATTTAGGATTTCTCCAATCTAATTTTGCAATTCAGTGAAATGTGTGGTACATTATATGAAGCTTAATTATGATTTCATTGAACTTAATTATTATTTTATTTTCTGATACTGTCTTTTGTTTGACAAGCCTGCATCAAGAGTTCATTAATAGGGGTAAGACGCTGCATCAATTGGATTATCTTTCTGTATCTAAAGAGATTGTGTCTAAATTATGGCTGAAATCCTTTAACTCCTCTGGTGTGTCAAGACATTAAGACACAAAGGTTAAAGAACAGATGACAGGAAAAATATGTTTTTGTCAGTTAAAATCCATCATGTTTGATTAATTTGTACTAACACTTTGGAGCTAGTTCCATCTGTTGGTTTGGGGAAATGTGTACATGATCACAATATACCCAGCGGTACAGCTGAAGCTAATTGAGCAGAAAATGTGAGTAAAATGCAAGGAAAGAATCTCTGAGCAGCCGCTTTATTTCATTGTTTCCTTTCCCAGGCTGCTCACAGTTTCCCTGGGTACAATACTGTCTGAACAGGCTCATAAACTACTTCTTAATGTACTATGTCCAAAATCACAGGAGGGTGTCAGAGTCACTGACTGGCAAATTGGGATTCCCAGTGATCAACCCTAACATGCATTGTAATCGTAGATATTTGGGTCTCTTAGGAATTGTTTACACAGGTATCCAAAAATAACACAATTTTATAACCACGTAAGCAGCTAAGTATTTTGCATATGCAAATTCATGAGTATTGTTCCTAAGTTTTTGTAGACTGAATTGTGTTTTGTGTTTGTGCTGTATGTATACATACTTGTGGGTTTGTGTGTGTGTGTGTGTTCACAACATTGAAAAATAAACTTAGAAACAGTAAGGCAAACGTTTTGACATCAACATACCTTTTTGGGCAGAAGTATACAGGCTATTTACCCAAACAAAGCAACCTACTCATGTATATGTTGTTTAATCAGTTAGTTAAAGCTGGATTTCAGGATAAGAGTAATCTTGTTCCACTAGTACCTTTAGGTATGTACATTAGAAAGCTTCTAGTCTTTTAACAAATAAAAATGTCACCGTTTATCCAAAATGTACCTTTTAAAATGTGTGATGCCATTGCCATATACTATTGATAAAATTAATCTATGGACAGGTACCCAGAGGAGATGTCATGGAGGCGGCCACATCACATCCACTCACTATACATCGCCGCTAGTAAAAACTTCAATTCCCATCATGCAATGGGAATTTTGGTTGTGAATGAGCACAATGTGGGCAGGTTGGGGAGGGGGGGAAGGGGGCCGTTTGGTTGTGTGGTCAACATGGCCTGTGAATCATGGCTGCACTCTGCAAAAAGAACTACACTGGGAAAGTGTTAAGGGGACAGAATCCTTTTTTTAGTGCTTAATTACCTATGCATCAAACAAGAAGAAATGTTTAAAAGGTAAAAATGCCACCTTATGTAATAAAATTTCTGCCTGGAGTTCAGCTTTAATTAGTATGGGTGTCTAAACCATGAAACTCACCTACCAATGCAAGTGGAATCTTATGAAATTAGTTATTTAATTAGTGCATGGACAGTGGGGGCACTATATGTCCCTCTATGTACACAAGTGCAGCAATATCTGTTGAAAACTAGAAATGCTGCTGCATTAAAATGTGCCAAAAAAAAAACAAAATGAAAAACTATCTAAAAAAGGTGAGGAATATTACATTTTTACCCAAGCACTTATAGTGATCATGTTTACAAACAGCCTCAACTGTCTCAGCTCAGCTTCCCTGAACTTTCTGTTCAGTAGAAGATCACAAGTGACAGCACAGTCTCGAACAGCCATCCATCTACTAGCTTTGAAAAGGGATGATGAAGGAAAAAGGAGCAAGGAGCAGGGGATTGGCTTGCCTTGCTGTAACTGTGTGTTTGTGGAGACACACAGCTTGCTGGCACACACAAAGGTGGCACTATGGGACCCTGCAAGGCCAAGAAACCACTCTAAAATAGGATATCAGGGTCTTTGCTCAGGGGACCAGCCGATTCTACAGGAAACTAAGGAATTTTTTCACTAAAGAGTCAAAGGATGTATCCAAACGTTTGGCTAATCCTTCAGCTCGCTATGGCTACAGCAACCTTTTTGTTCATCTGATCTATTCTTAATAGTGCATACAGCCGTAGGCAGCTAAAGCACACAGCTGGGCCAAACACACATGCTTTAGCTCAGCAAAGCTGAACACACAGCCTGAGCGGGGAGAACAGTCCGTTGAAGAGGACCAAATCCCCAAAAGTTGTCAAAAAATAGAACTAAAAAAAAGTGGCTTGTGGTTCCCCTCCCCAATTCGTACCAGACCCTTTAGGTCTGGTAGGAATCTTAGCAGTGACCCATGATGTATACAAAAAAAAGAAAAAAAAAAGGATGGGGCTCCCCCACAAAGTCATACCAAACCCTTTGGGTCTGGTAGGAGTTTTAAGGGGGACCCCACGCCAAAAATAAACCCCCTTCCTGTCCAGGCCATTTTTCAGTATTCAGCGCTGCAGTACTTTAACTGACATTTATTCCGTCATGCAACGCTGTACTACAATGAATTTTATACTATTTTTTAGGGACAGATAGGTGGTATTCAATCACCACTGAGGTTTTTATTTTTTACTATATAATGAAAAAAAAATTAGGAAAAAACTCTTTCCCCTAAGTTATGTAATAAAACATTTATCAGCACCCAATTTTTCAGTAAAATATAAAAGACGGCGTCACATCGGGTAAATAGACACCAAAATGTCAAGCTTTAAAATTGCATGCACCCGCGAAATTGCAAAAGACTACCATGCCTAAATTTGGCCATAGGTGACGCTTTAAAAGCTTTTACCACTCATCAGTTTAGTGATATCAGTGATTAATGGCCCTAAACTTTCTGCTCTCACTGTGATGTTCACGACGATATGTAACATGTGTGGCGTAATCGTTGTTTTTGCACGTAGGCGCACCTGACGCGTATTTATGTTTATAAGTGCATGCATGTGGGGGCGGGGGACTTTAAACTTGTTTTAGATGTTTGTATGTTTTTCATATGAGACTTTCATTTAAAAAAATAAATAAATTTCTTTTACAATTAACTTGATTGCTATCACATAAGGGGATAAAAATCCCCCTATGTGATAGCAAAAAAACAATGACAGGTCCTCTTTATGGAGACATCGGGGGTCTCTAAGACCTCTAATGTCACCTGGGGACCCCCAAAGTAGCTGATGCAGAAGAGATCTGCTTCACCAGAGCCGCTGTGCCAGTGTTCTCGATCCCAGGCCCGCAGGGGGGACAGCGGTGTACGGGATAACCAGCAGCGGCAGCAAAGGGGGAGGGCGCGGCAGCGGAGGGTGGCATTGTGTATTCTCATACAAGCGATTGGCTGGCTATAGAGCCGGACGAATGCTTGTATGTATCAGCCGGTAATGGCTGTTCACAATCCCGGCACACGAGCAGAGAAAAGTCACTTAAATGTACGTCCACCTGCCGAGAAGCATCCGCCGTCCACCCGTCTATTATGATGGTCGGACGGCAAGGGGTTAAAAAAACAAAACATGTGGTGTCTCCCCTAAAATTCCATATCAGACGCTTAATCCAAGCTGTGGCCTGGCAGGGCAGGAAAAGGGGGGGGGGGGTGAGCGAGCACCTCCCTGCACTATACTAGGCCACATGCCCTCAACATGCCCTCAACATTGGGGCGGTGCATTTCCAGGGGGGACCTGGGGACCTCCTGCCGATGCCGACGGGGACAAGGGCCTCTTCACCACTGGGCCAGGGTTTTGGGGACATGCGGGCAGGGGGGCTCATCTGTTCCTGGATACTTTCTTTCATAAAGGGGGCGCCAAAATGCTCCCCTCCCCCTTGTGAATGAGTGAGGGGTAGTTTTTACGCCTACTCATTCACCAAAGAAAAAAGTAAATAGTAACTAAAAACAATACAGTGTGAAAATGTCCTTTACTTGAGCAAAAACAAAAGTATGTTTTTGACAAGTCCTTTATTATAAAAAAAAGTGTCCAACAATGCAATTCAAAGGTCAATCACATCACCCACCAATGTAATCCATTGTTACTCACGTTGAACGACACTCGCTGAGTCGTCGAAATTGAAAAAGTCCTGCTGACCCGCCAGCTACCGCCGAACATGCGCAATATGACAGGTCCGTCACAACTCACACTACCCATTTTTTCTCATTCTATGACAGCTCACTGGTCCTTAAATGACATGTAAACAAATGGGCGGAGCATGTCACAACATGCTCGCTCCGCCTATTTGTTTACATTTGGCCTGGACCTGTGATTTTGCGGCCGGTGTTTGGCGGTAGCAGACGGGCCAGTGGAAGGGGTCCCTCTCTGGAAAAGCACCCTTCCAATGTCGAGGGCATTGTGCCTGGTGTGGTGCACGGAGGGGGGTGCTTGTTCGTCCATTCCTTTCCTACCCTGCCAGGCCATTGCTTGGATTAAGGGTATGGTCTTTTTTAATGGTATTTTAAGGATATGGTATTGTTTTCTTTTTTTTCATTTTTTCGACGTTAAAATTCCCACTAGTCCTAAAGGGTCTGGTATGATGTGGGGAGGGGACCCCATGCAGTTTTTTTTAACATAATATATATCATTCTTTTCACTACCTTTGCGGTAGCAAACAGGATGACTAAGCCAAATGCTGAGCTGAGCATTCGGCAATCTACTCTCTGCTGTTCAGCCCTTTGGAGAATAGAGGTGAACATGAGGGATTGAACTGCTGAACGTTTGCCTCAGTCTATCCAGATGTTGCATCGGCTGAGCCGAACGTGTTCTTCCCTTCAGTTCAGCCGAACATGCTGAGGCTGTTTGACTGAGCTGAAGGGAAGTGAAGTAGGACCTATGCTGACAATGTATGGCTACAAATAGCCATACAGGGCTGCAGTGAATAGCCAAAGAGGCTTTGACTGCCTTCACTTTGGCACGGTTATTTCTGCAGCTGCCTTTGCCAGTTTAGTAAATAACCCCCTAAAACTTTCAATCATCAAGGAGCAGCGTCCATTAATCAACATTTGCAATAGCTTAAAAATGTTTTGACTTTGATATCACTTTATGATTTACTTTGCATTGAATTACTGTTTTATTATACTTTGTATTTTAGCAGTTATTAACAAAACTATTTGTGGAACATTACTTTTTTGGTTTACATACACTTCAATCTTGCAACGCAATACATGTTTTGGTGAGTTAATATGATAGTTTAAATAACTTTTCCAGGCAGAAAGAACAGTAAAAGTGCAGGCAGGGCACTGGGCAAGGCTCTAGCGACAAAATTGAAGTGAAATAGTTTGATACATAAATGTAATTATAGCAGATTGCATTGTATTCTGTGTAAATGTCATTTTTCACTTTTGAATTTCCCGCCTGCTCCGCCCCCCGCTGTGAGGCCCAAAAACGAAAGTAAAACTCAGATGCAGGCATCGGCCGGCCGCGTACATCAGAGGACACCGCGGGCTCGCAGGGACAAGGTAAGTGTCACTATTCTGTGCATTCCCGAGTCTGGCTCGAAGTTAACCCCGAGCCAGACTCAGGAATACCGCCAGGGAGGTTAAGCAGCAGCTGAAGTCTGTATGGTCAGATATATAGTATAAGATTAATAATAAAAGCTGCGCTGTGTGAATGAATCTACAAAAGTGTCAGATATAGTAGATACTTGCCGTGAAATAATGTGATACAATGTGTAAAAAGTGTGAATCAAAGAAGAAACGCATGTGTAAATACATGCACCTCAGTGTAAATACATTGCTACAAAATATCCATATTGAAAAAACAAATACAATAGATATTAGCTGTGAAACAATGTGATGCAATGTGAAAAGAATAACTAGAAAAAACGCATGTGTATAACATGCACTTCAGTGAAAATAATAAATGGTTACAAAAATGTCCATGAGGCCAGTCTCCTGTTGCCATCAACAGAGAAATCTTCTGGAATGCACCTCACCTTTAGCAGAGACCCACCAGGGTCTGTATGCACTGTTCCTCTAATTCAAACCAGATAGAGGAATCACCTGATGCCGGACACCTCCCAGTGATTTCCTCCTCTCAGGTACAGACTCTCATTGCAGTCTCAGGAGTTGAAAGCAGTCAATTCATCCAAATGGCACATGCATCAAACAAAAAGTGGAAACCCGTAGTGCAGGGGTCAGCAACCTTTTACACACCAAGTGCCATTTTTGAAACCATGGTACAACCGAGTGCCAGTGAACAATAGCACGCTTTAGTGTTAGTTACAGTTACATTTTTTCACTCATGGCTGTACTGCTAATAGTAAGTTAAACTCACTAATTATTTTAATGTGTTTACCTCGCCAGTAGCAGCACAACTATAAGGGAAAAAAAATGAATAACTGATGTACACACAAAACATGTTCATATTTATATGTGCTGAAAAGTAAACTGGACTTTTTTTTAGTGTGATCCCTGTGTCTTTATTTCATGGTTCAGTTGAGCAATCTCTGGCCTGTAGGATGTTACTGTCAGCTGACCCCAGACCAGCACCAATGCATACTCTGAATGTCAGATCTCAGAGCAGCACCAATGCCCTGCAGACATCAGGCCAGCAGCACCAATGCCCTGCAGACCTCAGGCCAGCAACACTAATGCCCTGCAGACCTCAGAGCAGCAGCACCAATGCCCTGCAGACCTCAGAGCAGCAGCACCAATGCCCTGCTGACCTCAGGCCAGCAGCACCAATGCCCTGC
>NW_017306350.1:360730-370640 GCF_000935625.1 Nanorana parkeri | reverse complement strand
AAGTTGAGGGCCTCCTCAGCGCGCCTCTGCCGCTCAGTCATGTGAGGGAGGTGGTGGGGCCAGGAATGTAATTGACAGCCGTCTCGAGCTGTCAACTACAAATGATAAAGAATAATGTCGCGTGCCAGCTGTCAAGGCCTCGCGTGCCAGGCTGGGCACGCGTGCCGGGGGTTGCTGACCCCTGCCGTAGTGCATATGGTTTTAAAAAGATACTAAACTTTATTAAAAAAGGATACTAGTCACATATCATAGATAAAAGTAAGGTGTTTAGTAAGCAGCCACAGACATTCACACAGCACGGCTTTTATTATTAGTTTAAATAACCTACTCATAACAAGTATAGGATATGTATGGTGTAAATCAGTGGTTCTCAACTGGTGAGTCGTTACCAGAAAGAGTTCAGTGGATCGCCATGTGCCTTCCACTGTGCTAGGTGAGAGGCTCCTCAGCATCCTCTGAGCACAGCACTGTCAGTTCTTGCACTGAGCAGCCATTCAAAATGTGCTGCCTGGCGCCAAGTGTCAGCTTGAGGTGGGGTGGGCTGGGGGTATGGCTGCGAAGGAGCTCCATCCATATGTACATTGCTTACAGCAGCTCACTTTAAATATTGTGTGCTGGTGACATCTTTAACAAGTATCATTATTGGTGGCGCCATCCGCGGTCGCTTTGAGCACCCACGCTGACAGGGATACCTTGTAGGATTCTAGAATACTTGCTTACAGCTGCCTTGCATGCCCTGTAGAAGTGCCAGGACCAGAGTGACGTCACATTCTGGCTCCCATCACCTCTACAGGACGTGCAAGGGAGCTCTACAAGTAATTCACATATGGACGATGCTCCATCACAGCACAGCAGCACACTGGATCCCAGGCTGGGTATTAACTCCAGTTCTTGTAAGGTAAGGAGACTGGGTGGATCTTTAAAAAAAAAAGTATGAGTGTGTGAGATTGTTTCTGTGATCGTGTGTGTCCTTCAGTGCTTTTGAGGGCCTGCTCACACTAGTTCAGTGCATTAATTGCAAAGTAAAGTGTGATTAATGCACTATATCATGCAATCTCACATACCGCGTGTTCTTATGCGGGAGGTGCGATTCGTTGCCATTCATTAGAATGGCACCCCAAACGCACCTCCTGCCCACAGTTTGATTGCCCGCACCAGAATGTGCTGTAACAGAATGCTGTGTGTTCCAGTGCGGTGCAACTTTGGTCATGACCAAGGACAAATGTGGGGCCTGAGGTTACACAGGTTGAGAACCCCTGGTTTAAATATCCTACTCATAATAAGTATAGGATATATATATATACTTAAAGGGGTTGATTTGGATAGGTACTGTATTTATAACACTGTCAGTCTTTGTCTTCCGTTGTCTTGATAAAGGTGGGATGTACCCCACTGAAACATTGGTGTTAAGAGGTAGAATTAATTTCGCCCTTGTCAAAACTAGGGAGGGGCGAATCTGCCTGGGATCAATTCACAGACGGTTAACAGTCTATGGGAGTTGTAAGGATTTCACTTCAAAGCTTGAGGTTTAAGGACTAGCCAACTTGCAGTTTGAGGGATTTTCTGCCCACATTTATTCAACAAAATCTCTCTACAGTGGTTTTCAGTGTCACAACTGAAAATGTAGCTATGTTCCGGGCTATGTTCGGTCTCAAGCCCAACGGCCTATTTCAACACAGACACCCACTGTTTCTCTCTGGTGACAGCCTGGTCAGAACTCCTGTCCCATAGGACAAAACAGACATTCTTACAGTATGCACACACTCTTCCCACCAGACGGCAATCTGGTGAAACCCTGTCTCTAAGGCTAAGCAGGCCAAAACACGGATACACAGGGCCTGTGTATAACCAATTTGCAGAGCAGAAAGCTAGAGCATGTTCTTAGTATCCTTGGATGCCTGCCAGTTAGCCACCTTACACTGTCCCTCCTTACCAGGAGCCTGTCTCGGTATCTAGACCTACTTTTCTCTAACAATTGGTTCTTTGTATCTCTCTTTTCCCTGCACACACCCCCACCATATTAAAGCCGATGCTCTTCATATCCTCCATCTCCAAGATGGCCATCCAAATCTCACGAGACTTCTGTGTCTCATTAGACACTGTCCCTCCTTGCCAGGAACCTGTCCCTGCTTCTTGACCTACCTTTCTGTAACAAATAGGTCTCTGTCCCTGCCCTATCAGTTCACACACTGCAACCCCCTCTGCAATGCAGCCAATGCTCTTTATATGCTGCCTCTCCAAGATAGACTTCCAAATCTTATGATACTTCTGTGTCTCCTTAGACACAGGCTGCCCCAAGATGGCACCCTAATTCCAAAGTAGAGGATATAAGGACAAGTGGGGACATCTAGTGGAAAGAGAGAGAGAGACAGCTACAAACCTAATACCCTGTTATAATCAGACAACAGGTCCAGTATGGTGACTGAAATAATCAGTTAAGCTGAGAGGCTGAGGCTAGTGCAGCTCTGTCCTAAATAGAGAGCTGTGTGATAAAATAGCCAAGAAACTGAAATATGTTGGTATTTGTTGTTTTGCTAAACAACCCCTTTGATGGTTGGATGAATAAAAGTGGTCAAAAAGCTCTAAAAAGCATTCCACTGAGTGGGGTCCTTGGAAATCTCTCTATTTTAAAGGAGAACTATGAGGTGAGTGCTTTCCACTCACCTCATTAGTTGTAGCCGACCTGTAACAATGAGACTGTCACAGGTTGGCTCAGGAGATCGAGAAGTGAGCGAACGCCGGTAGATCCTGTCACAGCTCTCTGCCGTGACAGGGGAGGGGCCAGATCCCCCCCTCCGATCCGCCAGCGCTGACTGGCGCATCGGAAGGGGGCGGGTACAGCTGGCTCTGTCTCTAGATAGGCAGAGCCAGCTGTCACTCACGCAGCTGGGCAGATCCAGACATAATTGTTGGGATCCGCTTTAGCTGCAGCATCTCAGTATACAGCGAGCAGTATGAATTTTAAGATGGACCCCTTAAAATCCATACCAGGCCCAAAGGAAAGGGGATCCCACACTGTATGTTTTAAATTTTTTTGTGGTGTCTCCCTTAACTGCTTCCCGGCCGGCCGTTGTACATAAACGGCCGGCCGGGAGCTTCCTGGATGTAACAGGCTGTGTATACACGGCTTGTTAGCCCCGCCCACTCTGGCGCACCATGCAGCGCACGCGAGCAGGATACGCCGTCAATTTTAAAACAGGTAGCGGTGCCCGTTAACATACAAGCGATCCACCGGCTATAGAGCCGGCGGATCGCTTGTATAAGCTGCCGGCCCGTGCCCCCCTTCCCTCCGCGGCCCCCCTCCCGTTGTCACGCTGTTCCCGGGCTCCGCAGTGCTTCTCTGACAGGGGATCAGAGGGAGGTTGGTACACAATCTCCCTCCGGTCCCCTCTCCGGTGTCAGAATGCGGAAGTGATGTATATTACATCACTTCCGCATTCTCGTGTCACTCTCCAGCTTCAGATGCTGGAAAGAAGCTGATGAAGCAGATCTCTACTTCATCAGCTTCTTCAGGGGGGTCCTAGGTGACATTAGGGATCTTGGAGACCCCTGATGTCTCCATAAAGAGGACCTGTCACTTCTTTTGCTATCACATAAGGGGGTTTCTTAGCCCCCTATCTGATCGCAATAAAGTTAAGTGGGGAAAAAAATAGGGAAAAAAATTAAAGTTTTCCCTCAAAAATTTTAAGTTACACATAACAAAGAATAAAAAAAACAACAAAAAATTCCCACCCATACATACACGCATGCAAACATGCGTCAGGGACGCATGCCTGCGAAAACAACGATTGCGCCCATTACGCCGCACATGTTACATATCACCGCGAACGTCGCAGTGGGAGCAATAATTCTAGGGCCATTGATCACTGATAACACTAAACTGATGAGCTGTAAAAGCTTTTAAAGCGTTGCCTGTGGTCAATTTTGAGTATGGTAGTTTTTTGCGATTTCGCGGGTGCGTGCAATTTTTAAGCATGACATGTTTGGTGTCTATTTACCCGACGTGACCCCGTCTTTTATATTTTACCAAAATAATTGTGTAATAAGAATTGTTTCCTAACATAATGTAAAAAAAACGTTTTTTTTTCAAAATTTTCAGGAATTTTCCCGAAATATAGTGAAAAATAAAATTAAATACCACCAAAAGAAAGCTCTATCTGCCCCCCAAAAATGGTATAAAATTCATTTCAGTACAGCGTTGCATGACGGGATAAACGTCAGTCAAAGTACCACAGCGCTTAATACTGAAAAATGGCCTGGCCAGGAAGGGGGTCTAAATACCTAGTCAGCAAGTGGTTAAAATCAAGGATACAATTTTCAGTTTCATTTTCGGGCCTCACAGCGGGGGGCGGAGCCGGCGAGAAATTCAAAAGTGAAAACATGACATTTACACAGAATACACAAAATACAATGTAATCTGCTATAATTACATTTATATATCAAACTATTTCACTTCAATTTTGTCCCTAGAGCCTTGCCCAGTGCCCTGCCTGCACTTTTACTGTTCTTTCTGTCTGGAAACTTGTAAACGTCCATGGCATCCAAAAAGCTCCCCTTTAGGTCAAAAGCGGTTTTAGATTGAAAAACAACGTACCGCTTTGGCATGCTAAAATCCTGCATAATCATACCGCCAGGTCGGTTAAAGGGTATCCCCGGACAGTTTTGTTCATTTAGTTGTAATTTAAATGGTATTTTTTTCTTTGTAAATGCCACTTTTCCTTTAGTTCATTGAACTGGTGAACAATTTAACATGCAGTTTAAGGGCACCCACCAAGCAAATTATGCAACGGAATTGTGTATTTTCAATGTTTGCCTTTTAACATTTTAGAAAAGCTGTTCCCTGCTAAATAGTATTTTTTTTAAATATATGCCTTGGTTCATGTTCCACAAGGCAGTGCCTGGCTCCCCATGCCCTTCATTTGACAACCTCCTGCCCTTGAAAATGGAAATCATTGATTTTCAAGATTCACCTCCTATTAACGTCTATGGAGTTTGCATTTAAGTTCACAATTTGCAAATTGTTTGACAAGTTTTCAGAACCCACAAATTGAACAAGGGCAGATTAGCCCATCACTAATACTAAATATACACTCTTTTCACATATAAAATAAACATGGACATTAAAAGCCCCAGGAAGCCAGAATAACATACAGTTACAGAGGGCTAAAAGGCTCAAAGTCCTGCTGGGAGTTTTTAAGCTGTTCTTTTCTCACTGCAAAAGTTTTAGTTGGGTCATATAAAAGAGTGTTATACTTTTTTTAATCCCATGGCACCTTGTGGCTCCAGCACCATCAGGTTGCTGGGACTCAGGGCTGGCCACCCTGGTGGATTGATATGTCTTAGACTAAAAGAGAGGCAGTTGTGTTCTGATGCAAAAGGAAAGAGGAATAAGAGTTTGTGATGTGGTATTGGGAAAGAAGCTGGCCTGTCAGTCACCAGAGAGACCCACTTCAGGTCACTTACAGGTAAGTATTTCAGTACTTATAGCATGTTAGGAAAAAAACTAGTTTGTAATAGGTTTATTTTTGGGAGTTATTAATATTTCTGGAGGTTAATAATATTGCAAGCTTAATTCTAGCTTGAAGTTATTAATAGTAGTGGAGGATTATAAGAACTGGGAGTTGTTATTGTTCCTGGGGTTATTAATATTGTTGGGGGTTATTAATATCACTACGGTTATTATAGCTGGGAGTTATTAATATTGCTAGGGTTATTATAATTGGGGGTTGTTATTATTCCTATGGGTTATTAATATTGCTAGGGTTATTATAGCCGGGGTTATTAATATGGTTGGAGGCTATTATAACTAGGGGTTGATATTATTGCTGGGGGTGTAATTGCTGGAAAAACTGTTATTGTTGCTTATGGTAACCAATCAGATTCCAGGTATAATTTTTCCAAAGGACCTTAGAAAATAAAAGCAAAGATTTGATTAGTTACTATGGGCAACAGCTTTCCTTCCTCCAGTTTTTGTGAATCCGGCTCAAATTATTTTATTTAAAAAATACTTTTACTAGCGGCATTTTTTACTGTGTGTGCGTTTTCAAAAATCCCATTAGCTTAGTATGGAAAATAATTAGTTCATTAGGTTATAGCTGGTATATTTTTATAACTTTGGAATATCAGTTAGATAAACTATCTTATAATATGAGAGAGCTGAACCCCCCAGGAAAAAAATATCTATGCCTGCATATGTATTCGGCTAGAAGAAATAAATAAAACACCAGCGCCCTAGTGGGCGGGATTGACAGTTTTTCTTGGGAAACAATGGCATAAAATGTTCTCTGGCTGCAAATATGTACTGATGCAATGCATTCATGCTTATGTCTCCCAGCCTTCACCTTTCAGACTTGATCATATACAAAGGCCAATTATCTACTAAGAAGGCCTAAAATGTATTTGAAAAGAATCTACCAAGGTAAAGACAGCTTAGCATATATACAACAGGTCAAATAAAAGTGGTAATAGGTAAATGTTCAAAAAAAACCCAGTGAACATTGGAGACAGTTCCATTTTGTTCCCAGTGTGCCACATGTTGATTAACTTTTAGCATATGGCTTATACAAAATTTGACACTTAACATTGTTGCTGGGTCTCCTTTTAAATGTCGCAATTCAGCAAACATTTATTTATTAACACGCTTACTGCACTGTGAATGTTGATAAGCCGTTCATAGTAACTTAGAAATTGCATTATTTTTTTGTTTAACAAGATGAAAGTGAAATTAAAGTATAAATGATTAGTCTGTCTTAAAAAGTATGGAGACCAAGCACAGAGCAAGCTCAAATTGTCTCAAGGGCATGTCATCTCCCTACAAAATTTAAATACCATGCCAGCATGTTGGACAAGAATGGCGGTATGGCTTTAAATACTTCACATTTTATTTAATTTTGTAGGATTCAGTACTGTTAATAGGCTTCTAGCACTCTCCCCATTAAGTATGATATTACTTGTATTCATGTATATTAATTTAATAGTTCTGTGCTAGAGCACTTAATTCAATTGACTCTAATCAAACTTGGCATGAAGACCATTTAATCAGTATACTGTATTAAATAAAATAACAAAATTAAGGGTGCAGAACAGTCCAAAAATGTAATTTGACTTTATGGCTTATATTTACCATCAATCATATTAATAGCCGCTAAGAGCATTAAAGGAAAGTTTGATTACAAAATTCAGTAGTTTCATGCTGTAAACAAACTTACTTTATGTATCATCAGAGATGTTAAGAAAATACAAACACAGCAACAGTTATCAAAGATAGCTGAATTATAGTAAAGCAAAGCTATGGCTATAGACAACATAGGCAATAGACTCTTGCAATTTATAGTTAGCCCCTGCAGGTGTATTCATGATCATGCTAACACTATGAAGAGTGCCACAGACCCCAGAAAAGTGGGGCGCTCTGATGACGAAACAGCAACCAAATATCATTGTCACTGGCTCGTTCTTCCCCCATCCTCTTGGTCCATCACTATTCTGGGCAGCCCCACCAACTAAAAGAGAGGTCCATAAGTGTGTGGGGGCTTCCTTAAGCACCCCCACACACTTTTTAAGGACTGTTTTAACACAGTCAAATTACCTTTTAGAAACTCTGGGATGTTTATTATGATCCAGTTGTTATATTATTGAGCTATCAACTTCCACAAAATGTATTACTGTATAACTCTAATATTGCCACTACAAAGATTGACCAACTTATGATAACATTACGTGAATTTACTGAAACTATAAAATTAAAAAATATATTTTGTTGCAAACTATGTAATCTAACATTATACAATTCTAGCAATCAGGCCAATGTTGTTTGAGAGAGGGAGAAAAATAATGAATAAGTAAGAAAGAATAGGTGGTTGTTGGCCAGTTTTACCCTTCATGGGATTTAAACCTTTTCTAAATTGACAGCATGTTTTCTGAAACTGTTTCTAACCGCTTGTTATCGAATTGGTTAGACCAATACATTGATATACCTAAATATATTCATGCAGGCCTGTGTTATTTGAAGAGAATCTTACCATTTTTAGATCATGACTGTTTGGATTTTGAATTGTATGATTTGTTGCACATGAGACAGATTTCCATAAAAATATTTAGGTGAAACCAAAAAATCTTTGTCCTGAGAATGACAAATTTTACAAATTGTTGATTCAGGAAAATATTTTTGTGAAGAGCTATTTGATGTGCAGATAATAATGCCCAACTGTTAATTAGACATTGTATGTTTTTCCAAAAATTGGACTGGTCTGCGAGTTTACATCAGTAAAACAAGTTTGTGTTTCCTGATTTGCACATTCCTAGATCCAACCACTCATGGTATTAATACATATTACTTATTGTGGTCAGCAGTGAACTTGGGGTCAGGAAAATCATATGCATCTACATACAGAAATCTGAATCAGATATTTTTTTATTTGAGGAAAAAGCTCACTTGTGGTATTTGGGGGTGTAGATGAAGGGATCTTCACAAATTATTACCCCCTCTTACAAGTGATAATAACCCTTTTGGCCTTCAGCCCCCTTTAAATCTGAACTCCAGGCAAAAAAAAAATCTACCCTTGCATTGGGTCCACTTCCCCACTGTAAGGTTTAACAGCTCATTTGGCCTAGTGGATGATGAATAAGGCGATATTTCTCACTCACTTATTCCTCACTCCCACAGGCTTCCTCTTCATGCAGTCGGTCCCTCAAAGCCACTGGTCACAGCTGTCTGACGTCATCCCATTACATGCAAGAGTAGCAGTCCTGCAATGCACAGGAGGATGCTGAGGGCCCATTCACATTCCAGAGAATTGAACAGTGGAGAAGAGCTCCAGCTGCCAAGGAATAAGGTAAGTAAATCGCCTTATTCATCATCCACACTCTACTAGTGGTGTCATATTTTCTTGGGGTGTCATATTTTCTTGGGGCAGGGACAAAAATGTAAAATAATTTCTTAAAGCACTGCCAAAATCAATACACTTTTTCATAATATTTATGTGACTAATCCTGCTACTGAAAAAACATGCACTGAAATTTGTAAGGCAAATCTACCATATGTGAAAATTATACAATTTTTTAGCATTGCAACTAAGATTTCTTCTTACTTAGAACCTGTAAAATGATAAAATAGAGGCAGCTGAAGGAGCCAAATTTAAACTGGGCAGAAAGATCTTTAAAATTCATTACAGTACATTAAGCATGCACTGAACAGTTAGCTTCATTGCAAAAATAAATAAATAGCCATTGTGCCTCCATCAGCAGAAATTCTGATAAAATCAGCAAAACCCCAATTAGGATGTGAAAAATGTCACCTACTTATTTTAATGAATCAAAAGCAATGAAAAAGGAAGTGACTGGAAGTTTATTTACAGTACTGCACTGACTATTACATATTGTGAAGTGTTTAAATTGTATATTTTATGTTTAAGCAAGCAAATTAATTCCACAGTCCAGGTATATAGACAGCGAAAACAAAGAGCACAGACTTAAGACACAAGCCTGGGAGTCTTTGAAGGCAGCAGAAACAAAGGATTGTACTTATATGTTGTTTTTATTTTTTAACTCCCACCTTGCTTAGCTTTTCAAATTAATCACAATTTCCAAGCAGTGCTCAGTATTCATATCTGAAGTATCTAAAGCTATCATTCATTTAGACTTTCTGTATTACTATACTACTACTACTATATACTAACCCTATTGACTGATGCAATAACCAGTACAGGACAGATTGCAGTAACCCATTCCAATCAGAATTCAGATTAAGGAATAGGGATGAAAGGGCTACTTCAGCAAAATTGATCTAACTGAAAAAAATCAACAAATTCAAGTCTCTGGCTTATTGAGTTTTTGGCAAAATTTGCTTGAATTAGAAAAAATTCAAGCAAACTTTTTAACTTAGAGTGTGTTTTTTTTTTGGGGGGGGGGAATC
>NW_017306350.1:293258-360617 GCF_000935625.1 Nanorana parkeri | reverse complement strand
TTCATGTATTGAAAATTGTATTCTATTTTTGTGTGCATTTGCTTGGTATTTGTGTATTCACTTTAAATGTATTTATCTTTTTTACTGGATTTTTTCTGTGAAATTAATAATGAAAAGTTTTATAATTTTAATTAAAAGCCAGTGGACCCCTCAACCTACTATTTTTACCCAATGTTATGTTTTGAGGGATTTACACTTTACCTTCAATATATTTTTATTACACATGATTTTGACAGACCAGTTATGAATAAAAAAACACAGCCAGATGTTGTATAAAGCAGCATCAAACACAAACGAGCAGGATGAAAAAAAGGAAGCCCACCAGGACACTTCCAACTAATAGTGGGCCATGCTAAGTTAACACAGGAAGATACTGCACTGGAGATCTTGCAGAATACCTGGGATAATGAGAGAGTGCACCAAAGGAAGACCAAACAGCTGCAAGAAAAAGAAGAAGATAAAGATCTAATCTTACCAACAAAAAGCATAGTGGAGAAAGAGAGAGCAGAGTAAAGAAGCAAGCAGAAAGAAGGAACTAGTAGAAAGGGGAAATTGCAGAAAACAGTAGACCAAGAAAAAGAGCAGAGGTAGAAGGGATGGAAAAATAGATGAAGTCAAGGGAAAGGGACCAGAAAGGGGCATCCCATCTGAACATATACTTACAATCAGAACTGCAAACTTCTTTATCAAAAGAGGGTGGAAGGAGGTGTTTGATCCAGGGGGCCCAGACCTTGTCAAAGCTGAGCTGTCATCTTGTCAAATATCAGCAGGCTCTCCCATGCATCAGGAGCAAGGGGACAACCCAATATAATCTTGACATGTTTATAAACCTTCAACCAGAGAACCTTGGCCACAGGACAATTCCCCAAATATGTAAGTAGGTACCCAAATCTGAACATTCTCTAAAACACAGGGGGGAGGACCTAGGGAAAAATGTAACTATCCTAGTTGTAAACAGGTACAATTTCAATAGTAATTGTAAATTAGTTTCAAATGCAAAAACGTTCCTAGAGGATGACCCTGTGGCTTCCCAAGTCTGAGTTTGAGTTCCTGCCTCCAGCCTCCCATTTGGCAACATATGATCCAATTATCCAATCCATTAGGAGGATGACGGAGATGTGAATATAGAAGTGACGCTTCCATGTATCTGAGTTCAAACTGGGTAATACACATCACTCTGGATGATGTGGTTTGGTGAGAACATTGATAAAAATCCTAACCTAGATTTGCTGGGGCAAATGAGGGATTGTTAAAAAAAGACAGCAAAGGGAGATGGGGTGGCAGAAGAGAACCGAAATATGTCCCAAATTTTAAGAGAGTGAGCCGTAATTGGGTTGTGTAATCTAGCCTTATCCTTCAGCGGAATGCCATCACTTCAATACTCACCCAAAAGGGGGGATTCTTGCGACATGTGATATTTAGACAGCTGACTAAGTTGAACTGCTATATAATATTTAGAGATATTAGGGATGCCCCTTCCCCGATTCAGTCTGGAAAGATAAGAGGTATAGAGGGGAGTTCTAGATCTATGTTGGAATTTACGAACCTGGAAGAACACGGAAAAAGAAAAGTATTTTTGGAAAAACCATCATCTCCACCACCACTATTCTACTAACCCACCAAAGATTGTACCACGCTGTCAGGAGAGACTTCAATTTCACAAGCGTAGCTGGACAATTGGCTGCATAAAGTCATAAGAATTTGTCAGGCATATGCCCAGGTAGGGCAACCTATCTAACAAAAAGTTAAAAGCTTTAGATTTGGACTTATTGATTGTGAGCCTCAATATGGTGGAAAAGGCTGAGATGAAGAGTAATGCATCATCTGCGAACAAACAAAGCTTATGTGCCAATCCCGTCAATTCAATATCCTGAATATCTGGGAGCAGCCTAACCGTTTGTGTAAGGGGCTCTATGACCAACACAAAAAGTAGAGGGGATAGAGGACATCCTTGCCTGGTCTCCCACAAAATTGTGAGAAGTACAGGGTTGAAACTTGAGTATCTGACAAAAGCTCTAGGAGAAGAATAAAGGGAAGAGATCCAGGTTAGAAATTGTGATCCAAAATCCTATTTGTGTAAGACATAAAAGAGGTAGGGCTAAGAAAACAAGTTGAAGGCATGTCTAAAATTGATGGACAATAGCATGGAAGGGATCCCTCTTGATCTTGCTATATAAGAAAGTAAAGAAATACGTCTGATGTTGTCGCTTGACTGACAAGTAGAAACAAAGCCCACCTGGTCCGTACCAATCAGGTTACCAATGGCAGAGTTTAATCTTTTGGCTAAGACCTTTGATAGTAGTTTTATATCTATATATTTATCAGAGAAATGGGCCTGTAGTTGAACCAGTGGGTAGTATCAGTGTTGGCCTTTGGGATTATACCAAAGGAAGCAGTTAAAGATTCCTGGTTAAAGGACCCTCCAGCTGTCAGAGAGTATGTCCTAAGTAGGTCTTGAAATTGCCCTGATTCATGGTGAAAGGTATAAACATCTTTGCATTTTTCTAGGTGGGGATAGAGGGTTAAGTGGTAGTCGTCACATAAAATCAATATACTTAATTGATGGTGGGAGTCCATTTGCAATATGTGGGTGAAACATGATATTTATCTATTGTCAGGAGCATAATAATACACAATAGTGACTTCCTTGTCCATCCATGGTCAGTAAGTATGAGGTAGCGGCCAGATGGGTTTCATATAGCATTGTGAAAAATAAAATTGGTTAACCTGCACCAGCCAATAAGCACCCTCTTGAGTTTAATTGACCATATATACATACTGCATAAGGAAAAGAGGCATCAAAGTGTTTCAGTGTCGTTGTCTGGGAGAAATTAGTCTCCTGTAGACTAACAACATCCGAATGCAATGAGCGGGATAATCTAAAGGCTCTGGTCCTTTTGTTGGGGGAATTTAAACCCTGAAGATTCAGGGAAAGAAAATTAAGAGTCATGGAAAACGCTCTTGAAAAAGTCCAAACGTTTCGAACGTGCATCAGGCATCTTTTTTATGATGTTTCACTCCTGTTTGGACTGCTGAGTGGAGTTTCACCAGGAAGTTGTGTGAAATTTTATACAGATGTATCCTATTTTCAATGTAAGTGCACTAGTTTATAAATTATTTGTTTAATAAATGGTTTTACGCTATGATGTCCTTTACTGTCCTGTTTATGATGAAATATTGAGTCACAATTTCAAGAGTCACAATTTCAACACTGATGCAATTCACCCTGTGTCTGAGCGATAACATCAACGTTGATTGCTTGCTATGACCAAAGTATATTTATACTAGGTCACATTGATGAGGGTGAGTGCCATATGTGAAGGGGCAAGTTGGCATTCACTTTCACTAGCACTGATGGAATGCTGAAAAAAGGTCTGAAGATTATATAAAAACTGGGATTTCCAATGGCAGAGATTGAATTTAACCACATCCGGGCCGCAATACATCTATAGATGGCGGCCCGTTAAAGTGGTTAAAACAAGAACACGGCTGCTGCAGCAGAGGTGTTCTTGATACCGCTTTTAACAGCCAGCGATTGCTGTTAATGTACAAGTGAACCAGCGTCTGTACAGCCGCCGGATCATTTGTACCGTGCGGCGTCTGATGTCTCCATAAAGAGGACCTGTCACACCCTATCTGCTCTTACAGAGGGTGCTCGTTAGCCCCCTATGTGATAGCAATAGGGTTAGTGTAAAAAAAAATAATAAAGTGTTTAAAAGTTATAAAATGAAACATAAAATAAAAATTAAAAATTGTGAATAATTTTTTTTAGGTCCCCACCCCCCCACGTGCACGCACATACCTACGTGCGAAAACGACAATTGCGCTACACATGTTACACATCACCATGAACATCGGAGTGAGAGCAATTTATTCTAGCACTGTCAATCACTATTAGCACTAAACTGATGAGCGGTAAAAGCGTTTAAAATGTTCCCTATGGGAAATTTTGGGTAATTACTTTTTTTGCGGCTTCATGGGCGAACGCAATTTTAAGGCTTGACATGTTTGGTATCTATTTACCCGACGTGACCCCGTCTTTCATATTTTACCAAACAATTGGGTATTATATTATGTTTCTGTGCTCTAAATTTTTATTTAGTTTATTTTTTCCTAAAAATACTAGTTTGATAAACATTTGCGCAAAAACCGTGCGACGTACAAAATTGCAACTAGCATTTTTTCATTCTTCAGGTCCTCTGCTTTCAGAACATATATCACATAGGGACCAGTTTGTTACTGCTGTCATTTGACAATACATTAATTACCTGCTTTTTGAGGTGAAACAGCAGCTTATGGTTTATAGGTTTACACATTATCAATAAGTTCATTTAGGTGTCACATCAGCGCAGCCCTTATTATTTCAGTTATAATAGATATAATCGAAACAAGTTTGAGATTAGGGATCCCCATCCACACTGAAACATCTCCCTTATAATAACCAGAGAAGTAGCTAGACAGATGGTCGCTCCAAAAATGGATGAGGGCATCATAACTTTAGAGAAGTAAAAAAAAGATGTCTCAGAGGGTTGCCTGCTCCTAAAGAGGTCCAAACATCAAAGTCCAACAATCCAACGGTCCAAACATCAATGCTATTGTGGTGATATCGACCAGACACAACAGGCACCAGCAAGGTTGAAAGAACCGTAGGGAAAAAATGCCTAGAAATACACTTTAAGAAATGTGTTGTTATTGAGGTCTCCAAGCGGTTCTATGCTAGCTCATGTTCTAGATTAAATTTGCTGCTACAAATTATGCTGTTAACATTTGCAAATCTTTTTGTGTGAAAATTATATATGGCTGAACTATAGGATTCATTCTCCTGTTAACCAATGTCACAGGGAATGAGGGTATATCCAAATTTTTTAGCTGTCATCCCTATAGGAACAGAAGATAAATAATCCAATGGTGACACTTGTTCCCATGAGAATTGCATAAAATGGGATATCTTGTTGAGTCTACAAGACAGGAATGGAAGAGGAATCTGCCTAATGAGACACAAATGACAAAAAAAACTGACAGCAGTTTTAACTATTTCCCACTCTATCGAAAATTTAAAAATACATTTTTACCTTTAAATATACTTTAATTGTTTTGTTCTTGGGAATCTTAGCAGGTTAAAAGAAACACAGCTGAGAAGAGGAATGCTGAATGTTCCTGTGTTTGCTTCCTCTTACTGTGTACAGCATGTGCACTGGCTGGTGGTAAAGAAATGAATGGCTGACCCAAGTTTCTTTAAGGCAAAACCGAGTCTGCTAACTAAAGTGGTGGCACACTGATAAACACTTACAACATTACAGGTGAAACTCGAATAATTAGAATATCGTGCAAAGTTCATTTATTTCACTAATGCAACTTAAAAGGTGAAACTAATATATGAGATAGACTCATTACATGCAAAGCAAGATAATTCAAGTCGTGATTTGTCATAATTGTGATGATTATGGCTTACAGCTCATGAAAACCCCAAGAACCCCAAATCCACAACCTCCAAAAAGTAGATTATTACATGCAATCAATAAAACAAGGATTGTACATAGAACAATTTCGGACCTCTGAAAAGTACAAGCATGCATATGTACTCAGTACTTGGTTTGGGCCCCTTTTGCAGCACTTACTGCAATTACTTTTGCACGATATTCTAATTATTCGAGTTTCACCTGTATTTGTGGTGGGGGTTTTTTAGAGAGGACTCAGATATTTATAGATCATAGAAATTTATTGAAATTCAAATAATGTTGTAAGTGTTTATCAAATTGATTAGTTGGGGGTGAGGTCTCAGCTCACATGGGGAATACTTTGGGAAGTGCTATGCTGAAGTGAAAGTGGTGGCACACATCTCCCCTAACTCTGGTGTAAAGGCTCCTGGCACAGCTCCAACACTAGAAAAAGAGAATGGTCTCCAAACGATTTTGCCATGTTTTTGAACATCCTTAAGGGCTCATGTGCAGAGATGTCAGCCCCATATTTTCTTAGTACAGGTTTCTTTTAAAAACATATAAAGCCAATTACAAATAAGCGAGTACATTATTTTAAATTAATGCTGTATTTACACATTAAACTGACTTATGAGAGGCAAAGAAGGCTAGCAGAAGTCTGAGTTAGAGTTGCAGATGCAAATTCCATAGTGTCTTAGGGCTTTGTAGACTTTTCAGGTCAGCTGTTATTAATCCAGGAGTCTGTTGATCTATCAATATACAGTATACATAATCTCTAGGGATGCACCCATAGCGATACTAGTGCCGATACCGCATATTTGGGTGAGTGCACGTACTTGCCCAAATGCTCCCAATGCGTATCCTTATACTGGAACTTCTGGTATCAGGAAGCCGGGTGGCGAGTCATTACATGCTGCCCGGCTTCCTCATTGGCCAGAAAGCCGACTTCATGCTCCCTCGTCACCAGGGAGCATGGAGCCAGCTTCCCCGGCAATCAGGAAACTGTGGGTGGGTAATGACTCGCGGTCTAGCTTCCTGATTGGTCGGGAAGCTGGCCAATCAGGAAGCTGGGTGGCAAGTCATTATCGCCCCCCCCGGCTTCCTGTTTGGCCAGAAAGCCGGCTCCATGCTTCCTCGTCACCTGGTGATGAGGGGGAATGGAGATGGCTTCCCGGCTAATCGCGGAACCGGGCAGCGAGTCATTACACGGTCCCCAGCTTCCTGGCTAATCAGGAAGCCGGGCGGCGAGTCATTACACGCTGCCCGGCTTCCTTAATGGGACTTTCAGTATTTAGTATTGGCGAGTACGGTATCGGTGCATCCCTAATAATCTCAGTACATTTTAGATTTTAAGTTTTGGGAAAGAAAAAAAAAAACTTGTGCAATATAGGGCAAGAGTAGAACATTGACTAATTAGGTTTTTCTTTTCAATTTACATTTTTAAAATTGACTTTTATTCTGAAACTCGCTGATACCCATTTGATTTTTAGCTAGCAAACACCACTTCTGTTTATTTTTCTCAATAATTAGCCCAAGTAGCTGTGCAAAAATGTACGGCTAATATACTCTAACATAAAAAGCAGTGTACAGAATTAAATGTTATTAAAAAGTTCAGTAATTTGGACAGGGTAAATTGGTAATGGTAAATTAACTGAAATGTGAACACTTCCTCAAACCCATTAAATATATTTGAAAGAACTTGCAGCTGATTAAAAAAATGCTGAACATAAGCAACATTTTGAATTTAAAGAAACAACCCTAGCTACCGTTTGAATGCATGACATGTAATTGTATATTTTATATTTAGAATATACACAAGAATATGAAGATTTATTGGGTTTCTGTTCATTTGCATAAAAATGAACCAAAAAACAACTGTTTAGCAGTTGAATCTTGCCCGTGTTTCTGTCTGACCTCTTATATTTATGGCTATGTCAAAGTTTGCCTAGCTGACTATTTTACTTTAAGATCGACAGTGTCCTGCAACACTGAATTATTTATTTTATATATTTTTTTTTTGAAAGTATTTTATTGATTTTCCAAGTAATCATACAGAATGCAAACACAAAGGAAAATAAAACGACAGACAAAAAGACAATTCAGTTGTACATGCCACATCTGCGTGGACAATATTTTGGTACAAAATACATCACATCACTGCAAGGTAGTCCCATACCGAGAACACTGAAACATCATACTCATGTGTCTACACTACACTATAGCAACGTATAACCAAGGATGACTGCTACCGTCAGTGCCCAGCCTGCTCTGGGGAATATTCCTCTGGCAACTCCAAGCGTCCTAGGGTGTTGGCTAATTTTCTTTCTAGGTACCAGCTTGTGAGCCTGAATGGATATACCAAAATAAACAACTCCGTCTCCTTATACTGGTACAGTATGAAAGGTTCCCACTTCATAAAAAAAGCTGTGGTGTGTTTATCCGGGTCTAAAGTGGCTTCTAGTCTCTCCTTCCACATCAGAGATGTGAATGACTCTTTGAAGTGTTGGGGGGGGTGGCGGCTGTGCAGATAGCCAATGGTGCATAATTGTGCGCTTGGCCAGCAGCAAGGCCACGTAAATCCAGCTTAGTTTCTTCCTACTAAGTGTAGGGAAGTGGCTCCCATAGCTAAAAAGGCACAGCCATGGATCGAGAGGCAAAGGGAGGTCCTGAATATCAGATATATAGGAGAGGACTAATTCCCAGAAAGTGACGACATTAGGACAGTCCCAGAGACGGTGGCGAAGAAATGCCCCTTCCAGAGAACATTTGGGGCAGGCCGTTAAGTACGGACTAGGGGCTTTTATTTTATGAAAAAAATCAAAAGCATAATATGCCTTGTGGACTATTTTGAAGTGGGTCTCCTGCCACTGTTCATTTGGGGTAAAGTTCCTAATGTTGTGACATCCCTCAAGGATAGCGTTTTCATAATCCTCAAGAGGAAATTCCTTCCTCCATTTCATGAGGGAAGTTCTAGTTGGTTTAGGCATAAAGTAAGCATTCGAAAGGGGGTATAGTTCGGCAATGGATCCGCGGGTCGAGGACGATATGCTATCTAATGCTGTAGTCTGAAAAATTGTACTGGGCAAAATTGTTTCGCTGCACCAATGGTGGGTCAGTTGAAAGTATTGGAAGTGGTGACCGGATGGAAGACCAAATTTCGCTTGTAACTCTGGGAAAGCAAGGGGCGATGGGTGTTTGGGTCAAATAGCTGAATCACTTTTAGGAGCCCCCTTGCCGCCCAAAGTCTAAATCCCCTGCTTTCCGAGGCCTGGGTGAAGTGGGGATTATTCATTATGGGGGTATGCATGGAGATGTATGGATGGAGTCCTGCTTTCAATCTGTATTCTCGCCACGCTACCACTGTATCCCTTACTAAGGCGTTATTGCGCAGTGAAAGTGGTAAGTTTCTAGTACGAGTATGGAGTAGTGCTCCTAACGACCAAGGGGAAACCATTTCAGTTTCTAAAGTAAGATTGGAGTAGCAGGAGGTACCTAGCAACCAATCATAAGCATGACGCAGAAGACGAGCCAAATTGTAAGCTTGGATGTTAGGAAGCCCCATACCTCCCTCCAACTTATGGACTTGTAGATGACGATATGAGATACGGGGGCGCTTGGAATTCCAGAGGAATTTAGTAAATTTTCTTTCCAGAAGCTGAATATCACCATGCTTCAGTAGTAGCGGGATCGTTTGGAAGGGGTAGAGTAATTTAGGGAAGCTCAACAGTTTAAGGACGTGACCCCTACGGAAAAAGCGAAAGGGGAAGCACTGTCCATGTCTCCAGTTCTTTCATAATTTTCGTAATAAGAGGTTTGTAGTTAAGTGTGTATAGTGAGGAAGGTTGACTACCCATCTTAATTCCCAGGTAGGTAATATGGGCGGTGGCTATCTGTAGCCCGCATCTAGCAACCGCTGAGAAGCTTGGAGAGGTCGTGGGGGATAACGGCAAAATTTCACTTTTCGTTATGTTTATTTTATAACCCGAATGGGAGCCAAATTCGTCTAAAATGGATAAGACCATGGGTACATCCTCTGCCACCTTGGACGTGAAGATGAGTAAATCGTCTGCAAAGAGGGCTGCGCAGAGCTTTTCTCGCCCCACTTTGATACCATGAAGGTTGGCTTTGAAAATTAGCCACCGAGATAGGAGTTTAATAGCTAGATTAAATAATAGGGGGGATAAGGGGCAGCCCTGCCGAGTTCCTTGCAGTAAGGTAATGGGGGAAGACAGAAATCCATCTGAGAATATTCTGGCTATAGGGGACTCATACATAGCGTGTATAAGCTGAAGAAAGTAACCCCGCGAAACCCATTTTGGACATTATGAAAAAAAGCCAATCGTGTCTAACGTAGTCAAAGGCTTTTTCAGCGTCTAGCGTTATTATGGCACATCCCTCAGTGGGCTCACGCTTGCATTGTTCCAGTACTGCCAATACTTTCCTGATGTTAATAACAGCCGCTCTACCTCTGGTAAAGCCTACCTGAGTGGGGTGCAGAAGGTGTGGCATAATGGACGCCAGTCGGTAGGCCAATATTTTGGAGATTATTTTAGAGTCCACATTTAGTAGAAATGTGGGTCGATAAGAGTCTGGTAGCTGGGGATCCTTATGAGGTTTTAGGAGCACCTTAATATATGCTTCCTTGCCTGTGGGCATATACGACCCTGTATTCCACATGTGGGTAAGAGCTTTGTGTAGTGTGGGCAGCAGTGGGGTTTTCAGGAGCTTATACATTTCTGCAGTGTATCCATCTGGCCCTGGGGATTTGCCATTACTCAAGGAGGCTATTGTACACATAATTTCAGGTTCTGATATATCTGCATTAAGGGATGTTAGTTGGGATTCCGTAAGGGTTGGGAGAGGAATGGTATCAAAGGGGAAAGAGGAATTATCTTTTGGTGTAGAGTGGGTAGTATATACAGTAGGCGTTGATAGTAGGAGTGTAGTAAAGTATTTATCTGTTTCGGGTCCGTGACCCCATGTCCCAGATGGTCTTTCAAACAGTGGATTGGACGGGGGCTTTGGCGTTGTTTAACTAGGTTAGCTAATCATTTTCCACACTTATTGCCAAATTTATGGAGTTTGAGGTCCCAAATTGATTTAGTATAAAGATCATAGCGGTGTAATAGGACTTCATATTCCCCCCTTCGCCTTGGCCCAGATTGTCATGAGGTCTCTCGTGGGGTTGGCCTTGAAGGCCGAATAGGCCTGGCGTAGACTTAGACTTGCTGCCACATGGGAAATAATCGAGTGCTTTCGCTTGGCTCCAACATAGGCAATCAGTCGCCCCCTCAGATAGGCCTTACCGGCCTCCCAAAATAACACAGGTGAAATATCCGGCGATGCATTTGATGCTTCATAGTCCTGCCAAGCAGACAGAACTGTCTCTCGGAAGTGAGCATCCTCCAAGAGATGAGATGGAAAATGCCATATGCGTGCGTCACCCTTTGGGATACGCTTGTGTAGATGAAGCACCACAGGTGCGTGATCGGAGATGAGTAAATCGTGGATAAGTGCTTGCTGAGCCAAGGAAAGCAGTGATCGTGAACAGAAGATGTAATCCAAGCGAGAGAGAGAAGCATGCACTGGGGAGCAGTAGGTATATTCCCTACCTTCCGGATGCTGTAGTCTCCAGACATCATAAATATTAAGATCTGATTGGAAGTGTGCTAGGTACGAGGGCGGAGATGGGGTTGATCTGGTGCTTGTTGTTTTGGTAGAAACCCGATCCTCGGTCTCGGATAATACCGAGTTCATGTCCCCCCCTATCACCTTATTCGCTACTGCGTCATTCAAAATCCATGAGGTCAGCGAGCGAAAAAAGGCTCCAGGTGGGGAGTTCGGTGCATACACATTATAAATCACATATTCTTCCCCTTCAATAACAATGCGTATTTTCAAAAGGCGCCCTTCCTCATCCTTGTCCGTAGAGAGTATTGTGTACGAGAGGGCCTTGTGTAACAGGATAATCACCCCCGCCTTTCGGCCAAGGGAGGGAGAGCTAATGACTTCACCCACCCAGAATTTACGCAGGGGCTGAAAATCTTCTTGTGGGAGGTGAGTTTCTTGTAATAGCGCGATGTGTGTTTTTAATTTAGCAAGATGTCTTAGTATCCTAGTGCGCTTCTGAGGGGATCGTAGACCCTTCACATTCCACGTAACAACATTAAGGGTATTAGACATAGTTATAATGGTGGGAGGTGAAGGCTGGCTCAAGGCACCCGCACACAAGATTCCTCGCACACCCAATTATCAGTGAGAGTGACCAATATATCCCCGGGTATAAATTCAGCATATTTTCTAGGCTAGAGCAGGCTAGAGCACTGAGTAAATACTGACATAGTAAGTTCCTAGTGCAACGTATATCATCAACCAGCCAGTGTTTGCACCAGGGACAATCAATGAGCAGTGACATGCGCAACCATGACAATGTAAACAGCGAAAAACTACCTAAAGCATAAAACACAAAAAACACATATAACCATCCGTCAGGTAATCCACCCGAAGCAACCGTTTCCGGAGCAGATGGAATCCACCGGGCGGATAGAAGAACGGATAAAAGTAACAGCCTAATCATAGCACTCCCTTTTTTCCTACCAAACCGGTCCATGACTAAATTGCGTGGGACTAGAAAGAACCAGTAATTCACTAGGCCAGAACTATGTTATAAGGCAACAACATAAAAAAAATTAAGGTCTAAACTGATAGTCACAGAATATAGTTACGTGACGGGGTCCTCAGTCATTCATTGCGGTCAGTGTGATCTAGATGGAGCAATGCGGCTTGAATGTTAGTTCCATATATGTTCCAGATAGGTCCCGCCTGCATAACCAAGAAGAATCAGCAAATAAATGAAAGAAAAAACCCAAAAGGGGAAAACGTTAAATGGAAAATGGAAAAGGGACGCATATCATCAACGTTATAGGCCTCCCACAGAGGGACTCAGCATATGGAGTAGGATCGCCTGTAGTGGCCAATATATCTTAGAGACTCAAACGAGTATCACTCATCCCATTCAGGGGGGATCCGCCGTCGACAAGGTAGGAGGAGGGGAAGATCTCCGCTGCCGCTTGCTTCCCGAGTGGGTACGCTGATCCAGGCCCGACGGACTGGAGGGGTCGAGGAACGAGATTGCCTCCTGTGGTGTTGTAAAGGTATGTCTAATCCCATCCAAGGATTGCACATGTAGGATCGCTGGGTATGTCAAGGAGAATCGCATCTTCCATTGGTGCAGGGTCTTGCAGATTTCTGAGAAGGCCTTCCGCTTGCGGCTGACCTCCCCCGAATAATCAGCGAAGAGCAAGACGGTGGAATCATTGAGGCGGAGGGTATTGGCCTTGCGATAAGCATTCAGAATGTCCGTTTTATCCACGTAGGACAAGTACTTCACGATCACCGGGCGAGGGCGAGAGTATTTCTTCTGGGGTGGACCCAAGCGATGTGCCCTCTACACCTTGCAGTCACGGGCAAGCCCCAGCACTTCCGGGAGGAGATGTGAGCAAATGCGTGGCAGGTCCGCGGATGGGTAGGATTCTGGTAGGCCCACTATACGGAGATTGTTCCTTCTAGAACGATTTTCTAGATCTTCCAATTTCGTTGAAGTCAGCCGTTGTTGCTGAGTGAGATCTCGGATATGAGAATTGGCGGTCGCCAGTTCGTCTTCCAGGAGGGAGACCCTGCTTTCCACCGCTGTAATACGACGTGTCTGTGCCAGGAGATCATGGCGTAGGGATTGCATACCCTTGGCGATTGCCGTTTCCACCGCCGCAGTTATAGAGGCTTGGATAGTAGGTTTCAGCAATTTAGCTACCTGCGATTTTGGCAGAATCGACGGGGGAGCCTGCGTTCGGGATCGATTCCGCATCCGAGTCAATCGGAGAGGCCGGCTGGGAGGCCTCCATTGCCTCCAGTAGATTCTGCGCGCCTTTTTTGTTTGCCCGAAAGTCTGCTCGAGGCGTACCTCGGGTTCGGTCAACAAACTTATCCATTTGTGAGGGGCTATATGATACCACGATATGCACCCTGTGATATCCCTCTGTGACCTCTCTGGCCGGTTTACAATTACGATTTAATAGTCCCGAAGAACCGGAGCTCCTCACATGTGTGACTAGCTCAGTAGGCGCCGGAACCGGAAGTCATTTATTTTATATTTTGCTGTGGAGTACAATATTCCAAATTACCCTATAGCTAATAGTTGTCTAGCCATATGCAGAACACTGTCTGTACAGCAACAGAATTGATGTACTAAAGGAGTGACAGCTGTTCACTAAAATGTTTAAAATGAATGTCCACTTTGTAAAAAGTATGTTCGCCTAACTTAGTGTAGCACTCACTTACCCCCTGGAGTCAGATTAGGGACCTCCAAAGGTCAGGTAGCCTGAAATTTAACCTCAGGGTGGTTGCCCCAGTGGTTATAAATACTTATAACCCAGCATTTTTGCACTATTTAAAGGGACATTGCCCAGCAAAAGCCAGAAGCAAACAATAACATAGAACTTAGGGAAACCCTGTAAAAAGCAGAGCTATAATTTTAGCATGTCTTTGTTCTCTTGTTTGTTTATCTGTATTCTAAAAAAAGTTGTTCCACATATTAAGGTGGCAGCACATTGTCTCCAATAATAGATTCTTGCAGTAATTGCAGAAAATGGCTTCCTCACATCAGAGCTGCCCTCCTGATGAATGGTAAGGTAATGATCAAGGAGCAGAAGGAGAGAAGCAGGAAAAAATAGAGCCACAAAATTAATGTAGAAGAAAACAGGGAGATGATTCCACTGAAGTTGCTTAGGCACAGTTTCTTTCCAGCAAGTAGAAGTGAGCAAATAAGTTGTAAGATCACCAAATCTCACTCCAAATTTCATGAGACTAGCAGTCAGAGACACATGTTAGATAGTATCACACTTCAGACATACAGCTATGAGGCTGTGGGCAAAGGAATGTATAGACACAGAAACTGCATTGTTATTTTTGGAATTTGAGAGAAAAGGGTAAATCTCTCAGGGTACAATTAACATGTGTAAATGTTCCCTATTTGATTTAAAACATCTTACATTTTTGAGTTCAGGACAATTCATTTGAGTTGCTGTACAGTATAGTTAAGATCAGTTTTTTTGCCATTGATTATTGAGAAAATAGAATATGACATGCATTTGGCTTAGTTTTCTGTTCTCAAATTCTCTCTAAACTGTATTGTCACCTGCTACTCTCTGTTATTTCCACAAATTTAAGGGCCAAAAAGACCCTGACCTTGACAGGCTAACTAACCAGGAAAAGGCAATCATGTGTACAAGGCTGTCATCTAGTCCACAAATTATGATAAAATATATCTCTTGAAAGGGAAAAATAGTCCTGTGTCTTCCATGACATTTTACTGTGCTGCATTTAGGTTTTGAATAGGAGAGCAATTTATTTTGCACTAAAATGTTTTATGAAGATAATAAACTATTAACATCTTGGGTGACAGTTTTCCTGAAGTCCAAAGCATTTTGGCATCATCTGTATATTTAAGGCAGAAATCATAAAAAATATATAAATATCTGGATCTTCATGTGCTAGTAAATTGAACATCTTATAGCTGACAAGAGAATTGGAAAGCTGTTTTCAACAGAGAGCAGAAATATTTTTTAGAAAAATGAATTACCATCAGATTTATTATGGATATAAATAATGATTACTTAACCTTTAAACTTCTTCAAAACTAAAACATAAAACTTGGAATTCAATAAAGCATTTCTGACACTTCTCTGGTGGCAAGATCCCTTTAAAACAACCTGAGCCAAATAAAGCAAGCCTTGCCACAGTTCTGGCTGCAATTCTGACACAGGTGAGAGATTCAGATAGTTCTTATTTCCTGCTGTGACATATTTAAAAATAATTACCTCTAGATCAAAGATTAGGAAACTGACAGTAATTAAGACTAGCTCTGAGCTGGCAGAGAGATGCCAGTGTTCAGAGTGGGGCAAGTGCTGTATGTGCTGTGAAGCTGTCACCTCCTCATGTATCACTTCCCCCTCCCATTTAGATTGTAAGCCCTCAGGGGCAGGGCCCTCCTTACCATCTTGTCTTGAATTGTATTGTGATTGTAATGCCTTGCTTATATTGTAAAGCGCTGCACAAACTGTTGGCGCTATATAAATCCTGTATAATAATAATAATAATATATGTTACAGATTCCTGTTGAGGGCTCCAGTGACCTCCAGCCACCGATTATAAACAAAGGGACCAGAGATGCTGAGTGACATCATTAACCAAAATATGCTTATATTTGGGCAATGATATCAGCCAGTATTCCCTGCTCCTATGTTTACATTCAGCTGTCAGCTGGGGAATCTCACAGCTGGCAAACTTAAAGAGTTACTGCCTACAAGCTGTGCTGACAGGCAGATTTGCCAGAGCTTTCTGGTCATGAAACCACTTAAAATAAAGATTAAAATAAGTATTTTCATTGAGATTATAAACTGTATGCAGCAAAAATAAGAGCTGTGGGGTGGCAATGGTTAAAAGGTAGGTTATTTTATAGCCTTGCGCTCTACTTTAACACTGCCACCAATGAAACTGGGGAAAGGTGTATAATTACATGTGTAATGTAACCCCCCCCCCACTTCATTGGTGGCAGGAGTGTTATTTATTATACCCCATTTCTCAGATTTATTAAAAGGTGTGCATTTTGCACCTTCCCCCAACATAAAATAATTAATGGCAAATAGGGTTACACAGATACCAAGTACTAGACATGTGCACTGCCCAAAAATTTTGTTTTGTTTCGTTTGGTTTTAAATTCGGATTTGTGTTATTTCGTTTTTCGGGACTCGGGTGTGAAAGTCAATTCGGATTCGGAATTCGGACGAAATTCGGTAGCGTTAGGTCGAACGTTCGTTTCGTTTTCTGTTCTTATTCGTTTCTTATTCGTTTCGTTCGTTCGTGACATTCGAGGGGGAAAAAATATTTTTCTCCTTCTCTAACGTCACTTTGCTCCAACGAACGAAACGAATAAGAAACGAATAAGAAACGAATAAGAACAGAATACGAAACGAAAATTCGAACTACCGCTACCGAATTTCGGAAATGGAAATTCGGATTCGTTTGCATTCGTTATGTCTGTAATTCGGAATTCGGATACATCCGAATGTCCGAATTTCCGAAAATTCGTCCGAATTTTGATTCGGAACGAAACGAATCGCACATGTCTACCAAGTACAGTACTCGATACAAGTACGAGTACATGTACCGATACTTTTGAGCTTCAAGACTACACTAGAGAAAAATTAAAAAATTAGGAGGCAGCTGTCATTTGTAAGGAGCACACGGAGCTTCTGGGATTTCTACATCTCTGTTTTAATGTATGATTTTGTTTTTATAAATATAAATAAAGGGATGCACAGATACCAGTTTTGCGCGTACGAGTACTGGTACTTGCCGAGTACTTACAAGTACGAGTACTGATAAATTTTTGTTTATTGTCATGTGACAGTTTTTCTAAAACAATACTGACTAATGATTTCAGGACAGTGGTGGAGTGCCGGAGCCAGGTCACAGCTGCAACCTCTGCAACCCTGGTACTTCTCATGAAAATGCCAAGTATCTGCACTGGTACTCGAAAAGTATCTGTGCATCCCTAGCAAATACCCCACCCCCAATTCAATAAAGGTGTGCGTTGTGCAGCAATCAGCCCTTCCCCTTCCCAGCAGAAAGTAATTAGTGGCAGGTTGCTACTGAGGCCTGGTTCACCTCTTGGCAGCCTGGGACCACGTGTACTGAAACTGTGCGCGGTTGTGTGCCATACCTTTTTTGTGCGATGAGCAACCCGTGTTGTTTTTTATGACTGTGCGTGATTGCACTGTGGCACGCAACTGTGCAGATTGCTAGCAGCGATTCTGGTGCTATTACAAATTAATGGCACCACAAGCACGGTTTGCATTTGTGCACGATTCCCGGGTCGCAGCGAGATTTCAGATCACTCAGATGTGAACAGGGCCTAATTACTATAGGCTAGTGATGGGATGTGGGGGGGGGTCTGGGTTTGTGCACAATGCATACCTACACTAAGGCTTGGAAGTATACACTGAGTGGCCAGATTATTATGAGTACCCCATCAGTACTTCGTTGGGCCATGATATGACTCCACGAGATGACTTCGTTGGGCCGCCTCGTGACTCCACGAGATGTTGAAAGGTGATGCGAGGAATCTGACACTGCACTGTTGCCCTTCTGTTGTCTTGTACCAGTCTTGCCACTCTCCGTTCTTCCCTAACATTGACTAGTCGCTGACGGACAAAATTCGCACGTTCAGACCCAGATTTTCGGCTAACAGTGCAGTCTTTAAACACTTTAACAACAGCTGCTCTTGAACATTTAACGAATTCTGCTGTTTTGCTGATACTCGCTCCATGGCTCCGAGCATCAACAATCATCCCACGTTCAAAGGCTGTTAAATCGCGTTGTTTACCCATATCTTCAGAAAAAAATCACTTCTACTGTCGTGGTAAACAACCTGCTTCCCTATTTATAATGGTCTGGCCCTCTAGCAACTTCAGCTCGAAATTATAGCTAATTAGCCTACAAATGTCAGGTGTTCATAATAATCTGGCCACTCAGTGTAATGGTTAACAATGCTGCCACCAATAAAGCTGGGGAAAGGTGGGGTTAATTATAACCTTTTCTCCACAGCTTCTTTGGTGGCTGCAGTGTTAACAATTATAGCACCCCCCATGTTTAAGTGAACACATGGATTGTACTCAGTGGACATTGAACTGCCTTATCACTGCAACATTAATCACCCTCCAGGTCGGTTTATATTGCAGCTGCCCGATGTGATGGAGAGAGCTCAGCCCGGCTCACCTCAGTATGCTGTTTGAATATGTGAAGGAAGAATGTCCAGGAGGTGTCCATGAACACATGCCATTGATCAGGAAGAGCTGAGCACTATCCACCTCACGCTGACAGGAAGGAGGGGAGGGGTCAGGCACCCGCAGCTGCTCTGTGATACAAGTGATGGGTCGGAAGATGGCAGAAGAACTATTTGTACAAGTTCTCTCGTCCTCACCGGGCCCCCCTCGGCTCGGGCCCCCTAGCGGCCGCGTGGGTTGCTATGGCGGTAGTTCCGCCATTGGTGGGGTGTACACAGCTGAGTTTGTAAAGTTTAAGCAAAAGTCAGGCCGCAAGCAACACTACAGGTGTCCTCCACCTCCAGGATGGCTGACAGGCCAGGCAACTGTGGGAAGCAGTAACCTGTGCCTGTATGGCGTTCCGAGTTTACTTCGTGCTATGCTAACATTCTCAGTTAGTGTCACTACTCACTTCCTGGCTTCCAATACAACACGTTTCAGGGTTCTGTCCCCCTTTGTCAGCTATGTTGATGTTTATGTGAGGTCTTATTTAAACACCATAATAAATATGTTATAACTTTCTTAACCCCTGAAGTGCTGCCAATATTCAGGAGCAAAATTGAAGCTATGCAAACTATATCTAAAACTGTTACATAATACATTAACCATGTCTCTCCTCGTGTAGCTGAAATAAAAAATGAATTTATATAAAATATATAAAAATATATTTTTTTAAATCCCTAAATTATGTTATCCATTTTTTTAATATACCTCAATCATGGACAAACACATCAGCATAGTAATAATACACATGTGATACATTAAAGATAATATACTAAACAATATTTACTATCATTTATTATTTAGAAATGTAAAAGCACAAAAGACCAATAGATATTTAGAAACTAAGAAAGCACAAGCTGTATGCAGCACATTGATGATGTCACCAATACTTTTACAAGTTAAAAATTGGGTTTAAACATAGATTTTTCTCTTTTGCAACTATCGAGCAATTTATTCAGGTGAAAGTTTTTGTGCCCAGATTTTGGCTTTAAATAGATACTAATAATGGACACAAAAAATGAAGACAGTGAAGACTTGCACTTATCGGAATGTTTTATAAATATTCATGTTGGTAAAAAAATCCAAATCATAAGGATAATAGTGGTGTGCTTTGATAGTGACAGGCCTACAAGCCTACAACCCCAGAAAAAAAAAACCTTCAATAGCAAAACGGCCACCAAAAAAAAAAAATCCTTCCCTACCCTAGCTAAACCTCCCACCAGTCTGTGACACCACTGTGACACCACAATACATCTTGAATCCAACAGCCAACCAAAGTTGGTGGTGCTGTAAAGTTGCAGGCGAGCTGAATGTGGGCCCAGCAGGGATGTGTAAAATTGAAGCTATGCAAACTATATCTAAAACTGTTACATAATACATTAACCATTAACAATTTTTAGAGAAACTCCAAAATGGCTGTACCCAGGGTCGCTCATGTGAGCACAGATTCAGAAGGCTGTATGCCATGCTGCTGAAAACAAGCTTATCATTAAATATAACCTATGGTCATATTGAAATTTTTTCAGATTGCAGGGACAAGTTTTAATGCGTCATTCCCCCTCCCTTTTCGATTGTAAGCCCTCAGGGGCAGGGCCCTCCTTACCATCTTGTCTTGAATTGTATTGTGACAGTGATGGCTTCCTTCTTTGTAAAGCGCTGCGCAAACTGTTGGCGCTATATAAATCCTGTATAATAATAATAATTGACATTGAAAATGCTCTCACAAGTAGATGTAAATGGTAAACAGAATTACATTTAATTTGCTACACTGTGCCAGTTTTTTTTTCAATTTAGAAAAAAAATTTCTTTCACCTTTTTATCTGGCTTCCTTCAGCCTTTATCAGTCACTTCCTCTCAACAGCGAAAGCTGCATGTTTTTGTGACAGCATTAGAGCATACCTGTGAGTATCAGCCCGATGGCATGTAGTTTTCATCAGAAGCCTGTGGCAGAGTGACAATGCAAGAGAGCAATTTGGAGACAGGGACAGAGTGTTGACTTTCATGGCAGGATAACCAGATTTTATTTCAATGAAAGTTTAAGATTTCAAAAGATTGAAAATGACCTCTAAAATTTAATCAACATGTTAAAGATTATATAAGATTTTAGTAAGCATGATTGACAAACCAAAACTGATAATAAGACATAATCTTCCATTCTCAGTAAACAATACCCTCATTGTTATATTTGTGGCATACAAGAGCCACAAATAGTCAGACATACTGTATATGGAAGAACTAAAATGCAAGATGTATGTGTGGATATTCTACCTCCTCTACAAGTCATAGTTGAGCAGAATGAACCTGGAGAAAAGTTAAGGTGCCACGGTGTAATGGGAGCCTTTACAATTATGTGCAGGTGCAAACTGTGCTGTTTATCAGTATAGCAGTAATGAAGAGAGCATCCTTTCCATACGTTCTAAGCACTATGTACAGTGTAGAGAGAACCAAATCGGTGTCCTCCATCTATACACTTTAACCAATTTTGGAAATTAGACCAGTATACATGGCACACATCCTATTAGCTCAGTATTTAAATTTTTCATTGAGACATCATTGTTGTGCACCAGTATCTTCCACTTTTTTTACATCTCTCTCCTGTCCCTACAAATTGTTGTTTGAAGTCCGGATGACATTATCACCCAGAGTCCTGATCATTGGCTACTAGTGGCATAGGAAGAAGGAGTCTGCAAGGAATCTTAAGTGATGTAGACACCTGCAGAGCTGGGAGAGGGGGAAGAAACCAGTCACCTAGAACATCTGGCTAGTGGCTTCATGAAGAAGTGCCCCAACAAGAAAGCATTGGCTCTTGCTTCAATGTTTTGAAGCACCTATGTACAATGTGTTTCCTAAAGAGAGAAATTCATATTTTAATTTTTCCAAGTTCCCTAAACTTTGCATTCCATTTAGAAGAAAGTGTAATCACTTAAAAAGAGCAACATTAGTTAATAGAATGGAAATTGTACAAGTTAAATTAGTTAAAAGAAAAAAAATATTCAAAAAAAGATCTTCATAAAATAGCTACATGCTTAAAAATAAACAACGATAGGTCTATCAGATAATGAGTGCTCAGATTTAGTTTCTTCATAAGTCATTATTTTATCAGATTCAGACAACATGTCTATTAAATGTCTACAACCCACCTCAGCAAGAACCTGAACATATTACAGGTCTTTTCTGTCATCCATATTTTTAACACATTAATCTACTTAAAGAAAATGCTGCCAAGTGCTGGCTAAGTTGGGAAGAGTCACTTTTGAAACTAGAACAGTCCAAGAGCAAAATGGTATTTTTTTTAACTTCCACTTCAACAGAAAATACATGAAAGGAAACATACACCCAAGTACATTGGAAACGGAGCCTGAGCTGTCAGTCTCATAGTTTTTAAAGGAGCTTTTGATGAGGATATGTTCTTGACAAGTTGTAGGCTACAGGATGTTTGAAAGCAAAAATTTGCATGCAATGATTGATGAAAAGAACTACGGCCAGAGGGAAAAAGTGTCAGAAAAAGCAAAGCTTTATACAACAGCTTGGTTTCTAAAAAAACAAAGGGTTGCTTTACTACAGCACACATTTGATTTACCCTATATTCTCTGCACCACAATTTATGTATTTTGTTTCCATATACAGCTAATAACTGTGATTGTGCCTAAATTGATATTTTAAGACAATTGGGATTTTCTGTCAAAACAAGGCTGTAGATCTATGCTATACAACACAAAATTAAGCAAGGTCATATATGGCCTTTTTTCTTCACATATTGTACAAAGCATTTTTATAATTTTTCTACGTAGATTAAACAGACCCTTTGGGGTAGCTATATGAAAAAGAGTTGGGACCTACAACCTATATTTTTTATTACAGGTTTACGTAGACACCCTGGACACCTTTGTCAAGATAATGGTGGTCTGTGACCCACTGAAATGTTAGAACTCATTAAAACAGTGATGATTAAGGGCTCATTCATAACCACATTTTACTGTGTACACAGCCACACATTGAGCAGTTACATGCAACTATGGACAGATGAGTGGCCCTGGATGCAAACTCTCTGTGTCCAGGGATGCTCATCTGTCCCTAGCCACTCAATGTGCATTTATATACAAACAGCCAAAGCTCCCGTCAGCCTATCATTGATATGTAAAGGTACATGAAAATAATGGCAATATAATGATAATGGTGAAGTATTAAAGAAATATGAGTAAATACATCCTGAAAACCCAGGTAAGTATATTAGAGAATCAGCATAAAATAAGTAAAAAAGCAGAAACACAAAGAAGGATTAATGTGCGTGCTAACAGTCGTAGGTATGATCAATGTTGGGTATACTTCCACAGAGGTTACTGTTATGATCTCACTATGTAGTCATCTGTATATTGTATACTAATATTGGTCTGTTAGTTCTCACATGAAAATGCATGGGGGAGGTGTTTTCATAAAAGTCGACTTAACAAGCTGCTCATTATAGGTCTAAAAAACAAACAGGCTGTCTCTGTTACTGGTATTGTCTAATATAAATTTTTATTAATGTACCATAAAGAATAACTACAGTCGAAGGAGACTTTGGTAATCCCCTTTGCAACAGTTTTGACCCCAGGCATTTGTCCCATCTGTCAGCACTGTGATCTTCTGAGGGTGTATTGATATTTAATTGAATAACTACTAATTCCCTTTCTTTGAATATACCCTCTATGCCATTGGTTTGGGGATTTGCAAAACAGGATCTGAAACAGAGATATAAAGAGCACTTCTGAAATAACAAAGCGTTCTATAAGAAAATAATATAAAAATTAAACTTTTTCTGTGCAAAAGGATCCTTTTTAGGGAAAAATGTTATCTGAGTAATGAATATATTTTACTGGTTCTATACATAATACGGTGTTTTAAAAGTGTGGGACCAATTCATGATTGATCATTGCCTTCACTGTAGATGGGACAGTGCAATGCTCTGGGCTTTTGTGCAACAGGAAAACATCAAAAACACATATTTATAGTGGGGAGAGGTTAGGACCTCTAACAATGTTTTTACTGCAATCTGTGCCTTCCTGTACCAGTGACGTTGTCACCCTCATTTTTTGTGTAGGGGCATCATAGTGAAAGGAAAAGAGGGAAACTATTTCCTAACACGGTGCCAGACATAAAGAAACATTTTACTAAAATTAATTTCAAATAGCTTTATTCAGTGAAACTCCCAATTTCATTTAGCATATGTTTATTAAAGGGTTTAACAAAATACATGAAATGCATGGAAACAATAACAAGAAGTGATAACATGCAAAAAAGTGAGTTCAGAGCGTTCGTGGGTACCTTGGTATAATGAGGTGTATGCAAGGAGGATATAAACATGTCAGATTTCCCAGATATTGGATAAGAGTAAGTAAATAACATGCGGTTTAGGAGGTTAGATAAAAAGTAGTATGAAATTACACAGCTTAACAATTATTGTTCTTTTTTTTTGTTTCAAATAAATTTTTATTGAGATTTACATGGTAACAACAGGGGTACATACAGATGTCTATAACCCACAGACGGGTCGTTGTGATGCGTCAGGTACATATAGCTTTCAAAATCTTAGTTAATAACAAAGGGGTGACCCTTGGAGAGACAGGAGATAGGGTATATAGGTAGAGAAGGGAGGGATCGGGTTTAAGTATCCTCAGTGTTCTCATGTTGCCCGAACATCTCATCAATCACACTAGAATTTCATCAGAGTTTCTCTATCTATCTCGCAGCTACTTCTAGGCAATCCGCTTTAGCTAACGAATTAGTCATTCTAAATCGGTATCATATCAGCTTAGTGGCTACCAATCATCCGTAGTTGATACACTGTTGTCTTTTGTCAGTACGAATGTGGTAAGGGGTATATCCAAGGTGTCATTCTCCATTGAAGCCCAAAGTTTAGTGTCAGTATGGAGGTGCCAATGTAAGACTCTGGTGAGATGTGTCGCCTTGTAGTATCTAAATAGGTCCGGTATCCCCAGGCCACCTCCTGTTTTGTGCAATTTGAGTAGGGATCATGATACGCGGAGTCTCCCGTCTTGCCACACGAAGGTGGAGAAGGCGGTATCCATAGCTCTGAAGAACGTTCTCGGGAGCTTGATGGGAATGGTTTGGAAGAGATACAGTATTCTAGGAAGTACATTCATTTTCAATAAGGCTGATCTTCCAAACCATGAGAAGGTGTGTGTTCTCCAAGACTTGAGGTCCTTCAGTACGGAGTCTTGTAAGTGTGCGAAGTTGGCATCATAAAGTCGTGTCAAGTCTGAGGTCAGCTTTATTCCTAGGTAAGGGATTCGGTCAGAGCACCAGATAAAGGGAAAGGACGTTCTGTGGCATGTTAAGGGGCATAATCTCGGATTTGGTAAAATTCATCTTTAGATTGGATAGTTGTCCATATTCGTCAAATTTGGCCATCAGTTTCTGTAAGGAAGTGTGGGGTGCAGAAAGGAAGAACAGTAGGTCATCAGCGTATGCCATTGTCTTGTGAACCTCTGGGCCTATGGTAATTCCTGTGATCTCAGTGTCGAGCTGCACCAGTCTGATGAATGGTTCTAGGGTTAGGGCAAACAGTGTGGGAGATAGCGGGCAGCCCTGACGAGTCCCGTTATTGATTGGGAAGCTGTCTGACAAGCATCCCATCGTCCTGACTCTTGCTCTGGGGCATGAGTAGACTGCCGCTATCCAGTGTATCATGCGATTCGGTAGGCCAATATACTTCAGAACCTCAAACATGAAGTCCCACGCCACCCTGTTGAACGCCTTCTCTGCATCCGTTGACAGCACCAGTGTCTCCAGTTTGTGCTGTCTTGCCCAATAGATGAGGTTGAGAGCTCTCGTGGTGCCGAATTCAAGTGTGGGAGTAGGGTGGCCAGGAAGGACTTGTAGTATTGAGTCGTTAGACCGTCCGGTCCCGGACTCTTACCCGGTTTCGATTGTTGGATAGATTTTCGTAGCTCTTCTTCCGTGAGTGGTCTGTCTAGTGAGGCCAGGAGTGCGTCGTCTATAGTGGGCATATTGGCTCTTGTCAGAAATTGTCGTATTTCGTGAATGCAATCCATATCGCCTGAACGTGGTTGGGAGGGTTGGGCTAGATTATAAAGTGCTGCGTAGTATTCCTGGAAACAGGTTGCTATCTCAGGAGGCGAGTGTTTTACTGCTACAGGGGAACTTCTGATGCTATGGATATGGGAACTAAACTTCTTTGTACGGACCGCTCTGGCCAGGAGCCGACCACATTTATCGCCCTCTGAATAATAGTGTCCCGTGCGTAGTGTGAATGCACGTCTAATCTTGGTCGTCAGGAGGTGCAGTAGTTCCTGTCTGGTTTCCGTCAGTGCAAGTGAGTCGCGTTGAGCTAAGGATTCTTTGTGGGTCTTCTCTAGTGCGCGGAGTTTGGATTGAAGCGTCTGCATCTGTGCCAATCGTGCTTTCTTTAATTTCGCCGCTAGGGAGATGATACGTCCCCTGATGAAGCATTTGTGTGCTTCCCAGGTAATCATGGGGGAAGTGTCGCTGGTCGCTTTAAAAGTGAAATACTCCCATAAGTCTGCGGTGAGCCTGTCCACATTGAGTTCATCTTTGAGTAGGGAAGAATTCATCCTCCAAGTGGATTGTCGTAAGGTCGGGGGGGAGATAGAGAACGTAGCCAAGATCGGTGTGTGGTCGGAGGAGGCGATGTTCACGATCGAGACGGATTGGAGTCTGGGCAGGTCCGTTTGGGTCACAAAAATGTAGTCTATCCGTGAGTATTTTGCGTGGACGTGGGAATAGAATGTGTAATCTCGACCAGTGGGATTTAAGATCCTCCAGGTGTCACAGAGCTGCAGGGAGGAGAGTCGTTTTTTAAGGAATTTCAGGGTCCGATATGGCAATGAAGATCTACTATCGGATGTGTCAATCAGGGGGTCAAGGGGGGCGTTAAGGTCGCCACCCACAATTAACATGCCTTCCGCAAAGTCAGAAAGGTCGGAGATGAATTTGGTTAAGAAAGCTGCATGGCGTTTATTGGGTGCATACATGGAGGCTATGGTGATGGAGGTTTGGCCCAAGATACCCTTCAGGGCTATATACCGTCCCTCGGGGTAAATCAATGTTCCCTGGATTTGGAAGGGAAGATGCTTGTGTAAAAGAATGGTTACTCCTCTGGACTTGTTGGAGGGGGAGGAGGCATAGTAGGCCAAGTGGTAGTGGTGGTTGGTGAGGTTTGGAATTTTGTCGTGTTTAAAGTGTGTCTCCTGGAGCAGTGCTATAGAAGCTTTTTGTTTGTGTAGGTCCCCCAGGATCAAGGAGCGTTTCTCGGGTGCATTAAGTCCCTTTACATTGAGAGAGACCACCTTCAGGTCCGACAGGTCTCCCATCTTCTTTGTGTCCGATCTGGCGGGGTGAGGGATGGGTAGGGTGGGATCGGGGAGGTAGGGGTGGTGTCTGTAGGGGCTGGAGCAACGAAAAGTCCAGGTAAGTTAGGGGAGGGGAAGTGAAAGGATACAAGAACTGGGGTAGGATAACAGACAATAAACCCCAAAGGTATCCTCGGTGATGTCGCACTGAGTGGCGTGCGGCAGAACCGGGGTGTGGTGGATGCGATATCGGTAAGGTGGGGTGTTTAGGGGGCGGTCTGGCCCGTAGTCAGTGTCGAAGGACCAGAGGGGTCGTAGGGCGAAGACCGCCGCAATTGGGGGTGGGATCTATGTGTCGATGTAGGCTCACAGATCAAATGGGGGAGTCTACTTTAACATCCTACAACCCATCTAAAACAATCCGGTGTAGAGCACTGTCGAGCTAGCAGTAGGAGAACAACATGGGGTTAGAGTTGCGGTTGTGAAATTCCCAGTGTTATAGTACATCGCCCCGGAAGGGTTCAGTGGAAATTGAGACTATCCAGTGGGGAACCTAACCTGTGGGTGGCAAACATATGATCTTTGCAGTGGTGAGGGAAAACCATAGAAACTCTATACTGTCAGCGGAGATGGCTCGGTCCTTCTCCCAGTCCCCTCACCTCTCCTCAGCAACATTGCTTCCAGCAGCGGCGCACTACAGGTTAGTACGATCATACATCGCTGTCATGGCCATGCAGCGGCAGGTGTTGTACCATTCTGAGGGAGTGGTGAACAAGGGATGGTAATCCGGGGGGAGGAGCGAGCTCACTGTACAAAGTCCGCAAGTCACATAACTCTTTAAACCATTGATTACAGAAGGCCGACGTGAATGGTCAACATAACAGAGAACAGTAAAACAATGAAATCAACATTATAACATAAGAGCAGTGATATGGGCCCTGACACATATTATAAGTAATAAGGACAAGCTGGCAGCCATGTGTTACCCTTCTCTAGACCGGAGCACCTGCGGGGCGTAAGGCAACCCTCGGTGCATATTAGAGATGGTTCCCGGTTTCTCCAGTTGTTAGGGTGAGTGGGGGGGGATAGCCCGGGCGAGTCCCAGGGCATTGTGTAGGGGGTTAATTGGGTAGGGGCAATGAGGTATCACTTATAGTACAGCAATCAGGTTTAGGGTATATTGTGTACTCATCTCTCTTCAGGTCCTGTTGTTGCCGGCCAGGATCATTCTCAGCCGAGAAGAGTCGTCTGTGCCAGCTTGAGGGACAATAGGTCGTAGCATGGATTCGTGGCCTGGCAATAGCCGGGGTCCCATACGTGGTTGAGGGAAGGAGCGCAAAGGTCGTCACGTATGAACCATTTGTATCGGGCAACAGAAGGCAATCTGGGTTCCACTTGGTGATGCGGCTTGCGGGAAAATGGCGAAGGGGGTCCAGTGGCTGTGGTAGGGATCACCAGCTTGAGGGGCAACAGAATTTAAACAGGGCTGTACCTTGGGCCTCAGTGATGGCGGTGCTCCCCGTTAGAGAGATCTTCAGCCCGCGGGGGGGACTCAGCTGCTCGTGGCGTGGAGCGGTAAGGCTTGCTGCGTTTCGGGCCTGCCGGTGTTGGTGTTGAGGAATGTCGGGTCATCCGTTCTGGTAGACGATTCGGGGATCTTCGCTGGCCATCTCGCGGTGGAGGAGTGGGTCGTAGATCCTCATACCAATCCTGTATCGTGACCGGAGGGAGATACAGCACGGAGCAGAACAACTCCAGGTCTTCAGGTGTACGCAGAAGTGCAGTCTTCCCCTTGTGTTTAGCGGAGAGGCAGAAAGGGAAGCGCCAGCGGTACACTATACCATGATGGCGGAGGCATTCCAGCAGTGGTCGAAGTGCTCTCCGTTGCTGGAGTGTATGGACGGAGAGGTCCTGGAAAAGTTTCACTTCTGTCCCGTCAAGGAATACCACACCCCTGCACCTAGAGCGTTGCAGGATCTCCTCCTTCAATGGAAAACTCTGCAAGCAGCAGACGACGTCTCTAGGCATGTCGTCATTCGCCATCTTGGGCCTCAGCTCCCGGTGTGCCCTCACGAATTCTATGGGCGAATCCAGTGGCCTCTCCATCAGGTCATTAAATAGCCTTAGAAGGGTGGCGGGGACTGCATCGGGCATGATGGTTTACAGGAGACCGCGTACCCATATGTTAGACCGTCGACCCCGGTTGTCTAGGTCTTCCAGCTGGTGTCTCATTGTGATAAGGGAGTGAGAGGTGGTCTCTTATTGGGAATGGAGCCATCGGATCTCCCCGTCTCTGGCCGCGCCGGCCTTCTCAGCCTCGGTCATCCTGCGGCCTATGTCTCGGATGTCGTCCCGCAGCTCAGTCACCGTGGAGTGACGGGTGGCTTTTATGTCTTCTGCGATGGAGGACAGGTCAGACCGAGTCGGGAGATGTTTGATGTAGTCGTGCATGGATGCATCGTCCGGAACGGGTAGGGCGGGATGGGCCCTGCGAGAGGGGTCGTCCGCCATGTTGGTTGGTGGCGTCTCCAAGGCCTCATGTCGCTGGGAGCGGAACATATCCGGTAACTGCTTGTTTTGTTGGTTTCCCTGCGACGGGGGCGTCTTCCCTGGGGGTATTGCGGTCCAATCTTCCCCATGTCGTCTCTTCAGGTGCTGTAGAAGCTGATTTTGGGTTGCGGGTGGTCAGGAGCTCCGGAGTTAAGCGGCCATCTTGTTAGCCGCCAACAATTATTGTTCTTAGCTTAAACAGGTACAGTGAAGCCCTAATTTTAGAAGCTTTCCTATTACAGCAGAGAGTGCTGAAGAAACTCAATTTTCTCTAAAAAGACTCTGAGAAATAATTTCATCAATGCCATTAAAAAGATTAAATCTCCCTCTAATTGTAGCATTAAATCTGCTGTTTGGAGGAACTACTTCACTTCCAATCAAATCCACTTCATTCCCAGTTAGCCAGGCCATCTTGGAACTTCCTGAGAATGCTAAACCTCCTCTAACTTAAAGCTGAACTCCAGGCAAACATCTACATAAACAGATGAAATACATACATGAGAGCTGTTTTAACTCTCAAAAGATTTGTATTTCTATGCATCAGGTTCTGGGATTTGCCCTGCTCTGCCACACAACACACCCCTGTCTGGCAGGACAGCAGAGATTATTTTTCTGTGCTGCAGTTCAGTAACACAGGTCTTATCCTCCCCCCAGCCTGTGACTGGACAGTGAAAGCACAACTGATTGGCTCCTTATGCAGTTTCTTCCTCCACCGGTCTGAGCTCTGCTGTACAGAAGACTGCAAGAGGCAGATACCAAGTCAAATTTGGATTGTTACACTGCTTGCATTTGAAAGATACTTTCCCTGATGTATTAACGAATACAGAACTTCATAAATGTGCATATTTTATGTCTGTATAGAGTTCAGCTTTAACCTCCCGGCATCTGACTTTTAGTTTCGTTTTTTTATAATTATTTATAATTTATTATATTATAATTTTTTATTTTGATGTTTCAAACGTCATCATACCTGGGATGTCTACTGGACTCTTGTTTGGACAGATTTAGGTGAGTTATTCCTAAGATTTACTAAGAATTACATGCCTACAATATAAACAACAAATTTCCATGCCAAAAATTGTACCGCGTTTGGTACAAAATTCCTGACATAATCATACCGCCAGGGAGGTTAAAGGAATAGTAGACATATTTTTCATTTCTCAAGCTGCTTTCCTAAACAGAAAGAACTCTCTGAATCAGCATGCCAGTTAAATAGCACTTGGTGTAACTAGCTTCTATCTGGACCAGAGAGTATAGAGACTTCTATGTTCTGCAGCTACAGCAGAGGGATAGTAACTTATGCTGTGATTATGCTGTGATTATTGTGGACCTGCGACAGCCAGTCCGTCATATAATTGAAGTTTACCATAAAACATTAAAAAGACCAGTAGGTACTTTTGATACTTTTTTACAAGGCAAGTACCTGATGCATATGTCCTTCAGAAAGTGTAGAGCAATTGTTGAGTTGATGTAATTAAGAGCCTTAAATTATTAAGACTTGCGTGCCTCCTCTGCAAAATGGAGCACAACAAATCCTGTTAAATAAAACTAAAGTTGAAGCAGAAATAGTTTTGTTTACTGTTTCCATTAAAAAAGCTGGTTGAACAAACATCTTAAGGGCCTGTGTCAATGAGCTTCTGTTTGTTTCAAGTGAGGTTTACATTTTAATGCAAGTTTATGGACATGCAAAACCTGTGTGAAGCAGGTCAAATGCAGGTCATAAGAAGGCCAACTGTAGGTCAGATGCACCTGTCAATTAATTCTGAATGATCTCATCAGCAAGAACAAATTGATGCTATCAACATAGGCCCAAAGCATGTCAATACAGGCCTAATACTTTAGCACTGGCCATCCTGAATAAAGTAAAGCCATGAACTCTCCCACAAACAAATCTTAGGATATAACCGATTTGCTATGTATTAGACTCTGGAGCAAGTGAGGTGCAATGAAGTAATACTACTGATCTGTACAGTTTTTGAAAAATTCTCTGTGACAGATTTGCTGTAAGTTTATACAAGGCAAAAAGAAGTAATGCTTTCATACCACATCCTGCAGCATACATTCAATCCAAATGCAGAGCACAGTCTTAGATATTATTGTTCCTGCTTTATTTGTTTAAATCTTGTGTACATCTGTTCGGACATTTCCCAAGATGATCAAATTAAATAACCAAATGATGCAAAAAAGAACAAGTGACAAATTGTGTTTTTCTTGTGCTGAACTCGTTACCGCATTGGCTCATGCACAATCTGTCAATGCAGTGCCGTTGTTTAAGCATCTCATTTTTTTTCTACCAATTCCATTCATGTTTGGTAGACTATAGCGAAACCTTCAGAAACAGTGTTTAAATCCCTGTGTCCCTGACACATTGTTTCTCTACAGATAATACTCAAGGAAGGCCACGCTACATTTAACTTGGCCATCTCTCAATAGGCTGGTAGTCCACACAAAACACAGCCTATCTGAATATTCTTTGCATGCTAAACAGATCACTGCAAGCCTTTTCCTCAGGCTAGATTGTTATAAATGCTGTTTATGATCCTGCTATGACAACTGTGAAGGACATGGCCAAGAATTTATCATAGCATTATTCATCCAATGTCAGAATACCTAATAAGATTCTAAATGACCTCACATGATAATAAGATCCATCTTGTAGCAATAAGGTATTAATAAACTTGCTTCCTTTTGATAGAGAAAACTCCAGGCATCATTACTCTGACATATTTGTTTTGCTTAGATTTTGCTGCTAGTCTGAGTCTATTGGTTTTCGGAGTAAATCTGTAGAAGGCCATGAGGTAGAAATAATAAACCATGCTTGAAGTAAAAGCCTGTAGGTTAAAACAAAGAATGCTCTGTTTGATGATACTGTAAATGGCAGATTCCCAAGGTTCTTTCTAATTGAATTGCTATTACAAACATCAGCTTGCTGAAACTGAGAGACTTTAAAAGAGGCTAAAGGAGAAAAAAGAACTCCTCTTGTAATTTCTGGTTGGGAAATAAAGATTTTAGTATCAAATATGTTAAACCAATTATAATATGTTCTTTCTTCATGCTCTTACTTACAAAAGAACCATGCATGCTAAGGGTGTAAATACTTCCAAGGCCACAAGGCGATTTGGTGACCTAACCACCTACTTCCTTATTTGGTAAGTAGTTGGTACCCGACTCACTATCAGTCTCTTTCATAAAATCCAGCAAACCAGTAATGTTCACTAAAACATGCAGAGAATAACAAGAAACAGTAGTACCAACAATGCCCCACTAAGCTGCAATACAAATTATACGTAAGTAATCATCCATCATTCCTCCTATTTGCTTGCCTCATACACCAATCAGATTAACAAGAACATATTACATTAATAAAATATATCTAAACCGAAGAAAACATTTTTAATATATTGCAGCTTACTATTCCCCATGTGGTGGCTGAAGTAGCGTTAATTTTTTATTAGGTTTTTTCCATTTGCTTTCACCTGGTGATCTGGCCAGGAAACCACCTTCTGTCTTATGGTGGCTACGCTCACTCCTCCAGTGTATCTATGGCGTAACAAGCATTGTCAACCTATGGACAGGGTAGTGCTAGATAGACTAACATGGTTATTCACAAAAGGGTGAAGAGTTTGGAGAAGGCAGGAGAAGTGAACAATCTAGGCCAAAATAGCTGATTTGGAAAAATTCTCCAATTCAGCTCACTTTCCAGTTCTGCTATGTTGTCCTAGATTGCTCACTTCTCCTGCCTTCTCTAAACTCTTCACCCTTTTGTGAATAACTCTGTAAGAGATTTAGATGGACTTTACATAAGAGACTAACACATTCAAACCTAAATTGAGCTAAAAAAAATTAAGCAGTTACAGCAACACTTTTTATTTGGGGGGGGATAAAGGTTTTAACCATGTGAATGAAAGCTAAATATTGTGAGAACCCCTGTCAGTGTTAAATACGTTTCTTAACCCGCTAATTGACACTTTTGCTGGACAGCTTGTTCTATTAAAGGGTGAATGATAACAGGCAGAATCAACAGGTAATAAAACTATGTTTTGATTTTGTGTGGAAGGGTTAAAACCTTGGTTGGGTTTTTAATGATCTCTATGTCCTGGCTGAGTATAATAATAGCCCTCCTCTATTAGTCCTGAGAACCATTGCCACTGGGACAGAAATAAGGGAAAATCTGAAATTTCAAGTCTCATTGGAACAGAGAAATGCCTTAAAGAGGATTTTCTTTATGTTGGAAAGATCTTCTCTCACTTCCTGTTATGTTTCGTGACAGGAAGTGAAGGAACATCTCCCCAATTAGACCCAGATATGTTTTAGATATGTTTTAACATATCTGGATAGTTCTCTGGGTCGGCATAAATCATACACCTTTTGCAATCACCTTGTGGTATTTTTGTGCAGTCTAATGTAATTACTAGCATATGCTATACTTGTAGTGTGAATGAATGTGGATAAAACTGCCTGGGAAAAAATATTTTGCAGATGTTAGATTGGAGAGCGTCAACATTCCTATAGACATTAGATAATCATTGCCAGGTCTGGCTGGTTTTATCCTTTTTTGGAAAATACCTTGTGGCAGATTATTTTTGACAATTTGTTGAATTAAATTGTGTTTAATAAAAAATGATTTAAAAAAAAAGAATACATTTTGAGGGTGTTTAGACATTACTTTTCAGTGAGGGCAACTTCTGGTTATATATTTTACTTTCATATGCCCAGACCTAAGTCTAAGTTACCCACGTTTGTTACAGATTTGCCTTATACATACCCAAAATGTGGACATCTTTCAATAACTTATCTTGGTTCCAAAGTTAAGTTAAAGAATAAAGCATATTTATTAATAAGTTTAAATAGAAATTATCTCTGTAAAACGTGGTAGAGGGGGTGTGGTAAGGGTTTGTCTATAGTGTAGAAATTTAGGTGTTAAAACATGTCCCTCATCCTAATCACAAGCATGAAATTCAAAAGCTTATGGTATTACATTTAATATATACGAATGCTTTAATGTTCTCATTATGGATCAATAGTTACTTAAGTGAATCAATCACACCATCACTACATGAAAGTTATCAGTTCATTTTAAAGCAATGCATTTGCCCCCTGCTAGTACAGCTCTCCCAAGTGTAATACGGCCGATTAAAGCTTTGATCAGATCAATATCTCTCTAAACTCTGGTGAAATGTATTTCTCTGCTTGATGATTGATTGACTGAGTGGGCACTAAGTAGTGCTTAAATGTCTAATTAATGGAAATTAATTGAGCCATTCAGAGTTTTACTGTAAGATATGTGAACTATTATTGCCCATTAAATAAGTAAAAAAATGAGCAGGTTGACATAATTTAACTAAATGACACCACATTCACAGAGAAAGGCAGTTAAAATACTTAACTCTTGTGTCATTTTAACTATGTTTTTAAGCTGTGTTTCACAAAATTAAAGGTCAAGAAATATCTTATGAATACAATCTTCTTGATAAGGACTGGTTGTGCAGAATGGCCGCACAGACTGTGGCTGCGACTCCGTGTAGTAAACCTTTAGTGGGGCAGGAGATTGCACTCTGTTTTACTATTGTAACACATTTTTTCTAACATATGTCTTCAGAAAAAAAAAACCTTCCTGAAATGTTGTCTCTATTGCCATAGACCATAGAAAAACAATGTAGAAATCACTTAAAGCATATAAAAAACAAAAATGTGATATATTGTACCTTACCAGTCCTTACCTTACAGTCTTTAGATGTGGTGGCTGGACTAGTCCTCTTTCTCTGTATTCTGCCAGTAACACTCCCTGTCTGAGGGCGACAATGCTCACTTATCATACTGTATCTATGGACAAGCAGTGCTGTTACCCATTTTAGTGCCTTCTTCTCTTCCTATCACCATAGCATAGGGAACACGTGTTCTGTATTCCACAGAGAGAGCATGGAACAATGATAAGTAAAAACAGAGTATTCTAGCAGGATCAGGTTTGTTTTTTTTAGCAATTGTCGATCAGATATAAAAAAAAACCCTTTCAATTGTATAATTAATTAACCAAAAGGGTACAAATAGGAGAAGGTTATTGTCAGAAAGCCAGAGCCAGAGTTCGAGTGTCGCCGCCTGCGCATGCGCAGGCGCCTGTTGCGGACCATAGAGCCGTAATAGGAGCGGCGTCTTTGCGTGGACGTGCGCGCGTACGTGTGCGTCATGCATGTGTCTGTGCGCACAGGCACGTTCCGACGTGTCATTTGAACAATTGGCGCCAACTGGGCTATAAAGGCTGTGTTCAGCTATCCTCCTATGCTGTCAGATTGTCAGCTTTCTGTGTTCCTGTAAATTCTGTATCCTGATTACCCATTACTGACCCGGCTTGGACTACCCTCTGTTGTTGCTTGCTCCCTGAGGACCCCGGGTTGTTTTTGACCTTGATTCTGCCTCACCCCTTGTACTACGTTGCTAGCTCGTTGATGACCTCGGCCTGCTTGACGATCCTTCTGCCTTGTGTGTTCTGCTTCCAGCTTCCTCAGCTCATCTGATCTAGAGCCTTCTTGAACCACTTTGGTGCATCCACATCCTGCTTCCTGCCCGGATCTACGCACTTCATCTCATCTCGCAGACGCAACAGGCTAACCAGCCTCTGGCACCCTTGCCCCTCTGTGCCCCGGCGCCCCTGTAACCCATCCAGGTGCTCCGGGACCGGAGCTGTGAGAGAGGCCGCCCTCGTCAACTCAGACTCCCCTAAGGTACGTGACAGTTGTTGTTAAGGTTTACATGCACCTAAAATCACTTATTTTTCACATCCAGTCTACTGTTGCTGAATAACCAAAGGTTAGATAAGCAGTTTTGGGGTCTTTATTTATTCTGGCTTTATTAAAAAAAAAGAGCAGTCAATGCTTGGTAACGCATAAAGTGTATCTAAACCAAAAAACAAAATTTTATATATTGCAGCTTACCAATTCATAAATGTGGTGGCTGTATTAGTTTTCTTCTTTTAGGCTTGTTTTCCTTTATTTTCACTTGGTGATCTGACCAGTCTTAGGGCAACTCAACTCTATGGAGCAGCAATGAAGTGACCCTTGGACAACAACATTGTCACTCTGTGAAGAGGGTGGTATTAGAAGGACTAGTACAGTCGACTTGGATGGACTTGACTAACAAATTAATTTTGAACACCAGCTAAGACTTTTTATGAAGTTACAAAAACTGAAATGTTGTTTTTTCTCCTTTTGGGATAACGGTTTTCCCTAAATGAATAAAAGCTGACTATTGTGACCTCCCCATCAGTAGTCAGTGGCTTGTCTCAACCTTTAAATACCACATGTGCTGGACAGCTTGGCCTGGTAAAGGAACTTGGAAAGTTACTGACTTATTTGTTGGATCTCTATGTGAAAATAAAGGGAACAAAGCCTAAACAATAAAAACTAATGCAGCTGGCATCTTTAGGATAAGCTAATATATACTATATTTATGCTTTTGGGTTTAGATAAGCTTTATGCATTACATGATTAAAATGAAACTGAATACTGACCATTTCAGCTGGATTTTGTTCTTAATGGTGGACTGCGGATGTCTTCGGGATAAACGGCCTTTAATATACCTTGTGTGCAAATGTTTAGTACAAAAAAAGGTTCAATTTCTTGCTACTGTATTGTGCAAAGGAAGAGGAAAGACTGGGTACTGGAGAATAATATGGTCACAACTTCAGGTAAGTTAAAAAGGCATTTAGACACTTTTTATTAACTCAGGCCATCAATTAGAATGGGGTGGGAGGGAGAGATGAGTTGGGGGTTAGTGTTATCCAGGAGGCTTTACAAATTTATATTCAACACCTCCGCAAAGTACTGAGACTCTTGTGACTTTCCTACATTTTTAATTTTGGGATTGGTAATCCAGGAAAGAAACAAACAAAATTCACTGAACCCTTGAACTTAACAAACAATTTCTGTAATGCCAACACTGCAATAATTGACAATTTACAGCCTATACAACTAGTAAAGCTTATGAGCAAACTTGCGATTTGATTACTTAGCATTGCTTATCATGTTTGTATTTTTCATCTTAAATTCTAAGCCAGATGCCTCTCCAAGAAACATCTGGTCTCCTCCCTCAAGCTATGGGAAGCCATCATATGGAGTCTTTTAGCTGCTGCGCTTAACTTGTGTGAAGATCTACACTATACAGCATAAAATGGCTGTGTAGTCTGAAATTTGTTTTTGCATGTCTTTGGAATGTGCACTGGTAAGAGAGTAAAAAGAATGAAAAAGATATCTATGCTTACATACTGGTCTAGGCATTGAATGGTGCATTCAAATTGTCTGTCAATAAATTATTACAAATTTGAACATACGTTTGAAAAATATTATAAATGCAACATTATTCCTCTGCTAACCACAACAAAGTGATATTGCAAATAGCATCTTCAAGGCTATCAGACTTTTTTTAGTTTTATTTTATAAATAAATATTTAGAAAAATGTAAATACATTTCAAACTGTGCCATGAGAGAAATATGTTGGCTGCCATTTCTAACCTCTATATTTGAAAATGGTAGTTGATTACCTATTATGCTGGTGATTTGACTTTAATGGACAACCAAAAATGCATCAAAGAGATTTTTTGTTTTGTAGCACCCAAAAAATGTCAATATACAACAAAATGGAAAATTACAAAAGATTTATATAAGAAAAGTTAAACTATTTGCATAACATGCCACTGGTAATTTTGGATCCTCCTACCTGTTTAGCAGTTACCATCTCCATTTTCAGTTCCAGCAACACTGACACTTCTTACAATGAACAGGCTTGAGTCATAGGGTCTTTTTACATTAGTATTTATTGCTCGGTGGTAAAAAAAAAAAAAAAAAAACTCAGGAGAGAGGGTTTAGGGTTGTAGGATACCCGAAAGCAGAAACAATAGAGGACAGTATATTTTCCAGTAGCAACTGGTCTTATGAGAGCTGTCAAAAAAGATTCTTTCAACAGAGAACAGCCAGGAAAATCAATGACTCTGTAAGAGCAGTCACAGTCCTTGTATTGTACCAACTGGCTTTTGTCCATCTGTGTATGGAGTGATGAATCCTTCCTTCTAGACGGCAGCTCCTTGACACACTCAAGGAAGAAAATCCTTCTCCAGCTCAGAATCCATTAAGTATTCACTCAAGTCATATGTTGGGCCTCAGAGCCCCAAGCACATGTCACATGAGATCCAGGCCTTGTAATCACACAGTCACACAGACCTCCTCCCAGGGAAATGCCCCAGGGGAGAGAGCTTTCTGGAAAAGTGGTCCAAAATGTATATCATCTACCCCAGCCATACCTCTGAGTCAGCCTGCTCAGGGATTAGGTCAGAGTCAGAGGCATAGGCATAATCTTGTAGTTGACACTCCTACACTGTATGCTGAGGCTCCATCCCAGCAACAGGTGGAATTAATCAATCTACAAGGCTTAGGCAAAACCTGCACAGCACAGAACAAATGATGCCCAGACTGACTGCAGTTCAGCAATAAACACACTGAGGGAAATTTATCAAAACTGGAGCAGACAAATCTGGAGCAGGTGTGCACTGCAACCAATCAGCTTTTCTCTTCAGTTTGTTCAGTTAAGATTTGAAAATGAAAGAGAGAATCTAATTGGTTGCCATGCACAGCTGCTCCAGATTTTGTCTGCTCCAGTTTTGATACATTTTCCTCGCTAAATTTAATAGTGATACAACTGCAAACAGCAGGATCGCTACACTTACTGTATATATAAGTTTCAAAGTGGTTTATGCAATCCTAAACATATTGTAATGATGTGTGACCACAGATACTTATAATTTTAAGTCGATAGAAGTGACATGATGGTCAACGCATATTCAATCTGTTTAATCAGGACTAGGTATGAACAAGAACTTTATGCTGTATAGATACTGTATATTCCATTATACAAAGCTTAGTGTATAGTTAGTTCGATATGAAGCATTTTTCGACTAACAGTGCATTGTAGCCACAATTTAAAATCAAGTGTATGGCCTTGGTAGTAACATATTATCCAACCTCTGTCATAGCATGTGCAGAGAACACCAGAGCTTCCAAAAAGATCCTACTGGCTGGACTACTGCCGTCCTTTCTACTGCTGCTGCCCAGTCCACCTAAAAAATTCCCAGTACAAAGTCAGGAGTCAATTTAAGAAATGTAAACTGACTGCAAGCTTTTATAGCAGACTGCCACAGATCTAGTAGTTATGTCCGTGGCAGTGAAAAGGTTAAAGCCAGTGTATACAACCTATGTATACACAGCCCTACATTTTCTGGAGTCCTTGTATGCAAAAAATACTTAAGTACTATGCCAAATGTGACAGCCTTACAGACACACAGCACAAAGAATAATATTAAAAAAAACCTAAACTTTAATTATATAGACAGAGAGCTAAAACTTTGTCTGACCCTATGCTGTCTGGAAAAGAAGCCACTTAACACTTACTTGTTATGCTGCCTGTACCACGGTTCTTCTGTGTCCAGCACACTTCTGGGTATTTTTGAATTCCTGATCTGCAGTTTCACCCGGAAGTCATGGTTCTTCCCAACACCCTCCATGTCCTATAATAACGTAAGGAATAAGGAACAGAAGGAACCACAACGCATAGTCGGGAACCGAACCAGGCATTTGACATACCCAGCAGCCAGGGGTATGTAACATCATGTAACCAGAGCAGTGGTCAGTAGTACATAACATTGTGCCTTTTGCATTGCTGATCAATGGAAGAAAAAATGCCCCAAAGTTGGAAGTGCTAGGCCAATAATAGCACATAAAGGTCAGTATGGAGTAAGAAATCCCTACCATCGTTTAATAATAGAGGCTGAATCATCTATTCTATCAGCACTTTCTCTCCCAGCACTCAGGTATCAATGTGGGTATTTGGGTACCAGTCCTTACTCCAACTCTCCACCTTTCAGTCTCAGAAGCTGGCACAGTACTCAGGATAATAAAACGGACCAGGCCCAGCCCCTTAAGGAGGCACTGTCCTGCTCTGCAGAATTCACAAGAAGGGACACTAGCCTCTGCATATATGGTGTCACCATCCACTGAATGGATTCTTCCCCTGCAAAGAGAGAAGATAACCACTTTACTCAAGATAATATAAATGATTAATTAAAACCTAGAACCTGATTTAATCAAACAATGTCTTAGTAATCTCAAAAAGCTACCTCTTTGAAATGCTGTCAAGATACAAATGTTGGAAATGAGTACAGATTTACAATGTAGGGAGCTATTAATCATAATTAAGATATGTTTGACATGTCCTCAGGGACTTACATTCATGTAAAATATTCCCATATGAATTCCTTCAGTTTCTTTTTAATGGTCTTTCTACTTCAAATTAAAATACATACAACATATTTGTGAGTCTAGACAGAGTGATCAAGCATAATTTCAGTGATATGAACTAACTTGATTTTAGTATATTTATAAGAGTATTTTTTATTATCAGATATAAATTAGTGTACTAGTTACAGTGTTTATTGAAGCTTATACCAAGCAACGGTGTATTACTGTGGGGCTATTTGTATGACCAGTTAAGCTGGCCTTTTAAGACTAGATGTTCTCTTGTTTAGCCCAGAACCATGAGAAAATCAATCGATTCACTCATCCACACTAAAGGCAGAGGAATTTCCACTGCCTGATACTGTATTCAAGCAGCTTCTGCCAGAATACCCAAACAGTGACTGCATCTGATGCAGTTACTGTTCAGCTGACAATTTACCACTTTTGTTGAGCCTGGTGCTGCTTCCAGGGCCACCATGGCTTTAATTTGGCTGTTTCATTGTGTGTATGAGGTGTGTGTGGCCAGAATAGTTTGAGGTAATAGGTTAAAAAGAGTGTTAAATAGTTTACGCTGCTAAGTCTGTACCTTTTGTCAGTGGCAAAATTTCTATTCCGCAGGCTACCTTGTGTGGCCCCTGATAAGTACTATGAGTGGCCCCTGATAAGAACTAGTATTGATTTTGTTTCTTGAGCAGGATTGAGCAAATTAGGGATGCCCGATCGCTTGACGCCCGATCACTTTAATGTAAACAGCCATCGCTGGCTGTTTACATTTCTGACAGTTTCCCCACTCGTGCGCGTGCTAAGCACCGCACACGAGCGGGGGAAGTGGAAGGACGCCCTCCTGCTTCTATAAGGCTCCTGTCCGGCCGTTCTGGAACGGCCAATGGACGGGAGGTGGTTAAATATACTGTTACTTCTGCTTACAGCCAATGTTGCATTTTGCCTTGTATTTGACTATATGATATATCTCTCAGTGAAGAATTTCCAAGCAAATTAACTTATCTTAAATACAAATTTTCAGTTTTAGGACTGATTAAAATGCACAGAAGCCCTACTCTGAAAATGGCTAGCAGAATGTGTCCCATTCCACTAGCAAATATGAACATTCTATTTTATTAAATCATGCCTCATCTGCAATGAACTCCAGTTATACCTTAATGTATCCATAAAATTGAGAGTAAAAGCTGTTAGATGAACCCCCATTGCTGACTTTAGATTTTGTTGTGTATTCTAGGTTGTATCTCATGTTAGTGAGGCCCCAAAGGATTTAGCAATTAGCATGAGGAAGGCAGTATGATAATCAGAAGAAATTAATGGTTTAAATGCATAATATTGCATATCCCTCAAGCATTGTTCCATGCAACTAAAGAAAAAAGAACCTGTAATTGATTCCTATTTAGTGTATTATCTGCCGCAATTCTTCGACAGTGACAATAAATTAAAATGCATTCATCTTTGCAGTTTCAGAGGACTTTAAAATTAGGGACAGTTTACCTGAGGGTTTTTTGTTTATAGGGCTGGCCATACACAGCCCAATAACAGCAACTTTTGCAATGTATTTTAACATTGCTTTCAGTAGTTGGGCTATGCATTTTTGCTTAAGGCACTCATGGACCAAAGCAGTAAGATTAGCAGGCAGCAGCACTAAGCCTCAAAATGTACAAATCATAAAGCCTTTTCTTTACAGTTCCGGAAATGTGAAACTATCTTATTTTTTTCTTATCTATATAATGATGCACAACCCAATAACAGCAACCATTGCAACATATCTGAGCAGTTATTGTTAGAAGGGTTGTATTTTTCCATAAGCCAGTGCCCAAGGCCGTAGGTTCATAGTTAGCAGGTGGAACTAAGCCTGAAAATTACAAAACATAATGCCTTGTCTTTACAGTTCAGGAAATGTGAAACTATCTTATTGTTTTCTTATTTATAAAATGATGCACAACCCAATAACAGCAACCAATGCAACATATCTGAGCATTTCTTGTTGGAGGGGTTGTGTTCTTCTATAAGCCAGTGTCCAAGGCAGTCATAGTTAGCAAGGGGCACTAAACCTGAAAATGTACAAATCATAATACAATTTTCCTTTTTTATCTCACTGTGCTATTCACTTTTAGCATACTTGTGATCTTTAGAAGAGTCAAGAGGCTCTTCACAGTTCAGAAAATGTAAAAACACCTTTCCTTTCTCTTGTTTATACAGCTATACACTGCCCAATAACATCAACATTGCTTCTAATGCGAACATTGTGTATGTGAGCAGCAGTTGGGATGGGTTATATTTTTCCACAAGGCATTTGTGGGACAGTACCCAAAGCAGTAGAGTTAACAGGCAGCTTTTACTAAAATAATCACTTGCCACAAGAGACGAAGCTTGTACAAAACAGCATCATAATTTAGGAGGACTTAGCACAGCATGATTTCTGAATACAGCCCAAATTCTTTTTGAATGCTAAGTTTTTTCAAGATGTTGCAAAATCTCTGTATTAGAAATTGCTAATCATTTCGTTTGCACTACTTTTTTTCCACCTCAATGGAAGACACGGTATTGTGGCACCATGTATTGCGTGGCAGTGCATTGCCACCAGGAGGTGTGTCTGGGCGCTATTTAAATGAATGGCAACGCAACACACCTAGCGCATGGTACTGCACGCTAGGTGCATTGTATCATGGTGCGTGCTAAGCGTATGGTTACTGTGTGAATAGCCACTTAAACTTTATACTTTCTGCATCTGTCCCTCTTCATCTTTAGACAGCTGAACATTTTTTCAATCAGAAGGGGAAATACATAGTTGTTTAAATTAACCCTTATAGGTAAAGGTTCACTTAATTGCATACATGTATGTTCTTTATAAACATACATCTGTACTAACCTTTCCAGTGACCTGTGTCTTGAAAGATAATTTCTCCACTGCTCCCTTGCTGTTGCAACTATTCAACTGGTCAGATGGATCAAATGCCTGCTCCTCCCACTGCACACAGTGCAGTAGATAATTGCAGCAGCTGGGTAGCATTGAAGAGGCGGGCATTTTAAGGCATGGGTCACTGGAAGGTAAGTATAAATGTGCATCTTTACACGTTTGAGGTTTTTTAATCAGTGACAGGGTCACTTTTACATGAGGGTTTTGTTAGGCATGCTTACATTCTTAACATGAAGATGAAGGTACTTCTTCATCTACCGATCATTGTCCTACTCAATCGATGTGCAAATGAAGGCATTCCTGACACTCCAGATCACTAGCCCACTCCCTATACATGCAGGTACAGCCCAAATAAACCAATATGTCACTAGGCCATTAGGCACCTGTGTCATACAAACAACCTGCTGCTCTGGCAGGCATCAGAGACAGAAGTTGACAGCTGAACCAATTCAGGAGCATCTGCACAGTTAAAAATATCATTGGTGGCCATTGTGTTGGGATCCTGGGGAACTCAACAAGAGGTGTGGGGCACGTTCCCTGGGTGCCTGATACTGGTGAAGCCCATGGTGATGATCAAGTGGGATCTTGCTGTGTTGCATTCACTGTATGTGACTGTAATTCCAGGAATGATGCAGACCATCATGGCGTGGTCTCACTTGTGAGACCGTGATATCACATTGGGTGAGAGAAGTTGGGCGTCAGTGGTATAAATATCCACAATTCGTATTGAAATGAAGTATATGTACTTGATTTTTTAGTTGAGGGTTAACCTTGATTGGTTACATACAACAGATTGGAATTTACTGTTTTATGATTTGTACTAAACATTTAAAAGCAAAGAGCGCAGACACTTATTACACTGTACAAAAAAGCAACAATGGCAGTCACTCTGATCTGTTTAAGACTAGCAATAAAGAAAAGGTACACATGGGAAGGGCAATAAAAAAAACACAGTACAAAATGGGTCCCCAGCACAGTTTCAACCTAACCTATCCAGCAAAATAAAAACTAATCTTTTTTAACTACTTGAGTTAAAAACAGAGGTTTTGTTGCATATGTGTGCAAATACACGTGCAAGCCAAACTGCTGTGACAAGGAACCTCTGATGAGTGTGGTCCCTAACTCTAAAGCTGAACTCTGAATTCCCAGCTATAGGACATATAGAGTAAGTTCACTTTTCCATAGAGGTACAACAACAAATAAGAAGCCCAGACATCACCTTTGCAAGGCAGCTGAAGTGTGTGCAGTGTGTTGCTGCATCAAATCCAAAAAAAAATGACAGCCACTCAGATTTGTTGAAACTAGGGAAAAAGGGACAGGTGCACATGGGCAGGGCAATATATATAGGGCCCCGGCACACAAGCTAGCTATGGAAAAAAAATGAATTGTTATACCTACCTAGGTTAAAAACATCGTTTTTTTTGTTGCATAAATTTGCAAATGTCAAAGTCACATTGCCATGCCAAGGCACCTCTGATAAATGGTCTCTCCCTAACTCTAAACACTCTGTCTAAAAAGTGGAGACACAGACAGCAATGAAAACACATTTTCTAGTAGAATGGTGAATTTTTTAAACTTCTCTCAGGTTTTTATTACAGACATTGGGGCCACCAGCAATGCATATTCAGATTTCCACCTTGCCAATTCAGTGACAACAGCAAAATCATCACATTGAGCATAGATAGAGAAAACTATGTGTTCCTTGCTTTGCTCATGTCCTAAATTTAATGGTACAATTTCATGAAAACTAATGAATTATATATACGATATAATTACGATATGCTTGAATACGATATATACAGGTGAAACTCGAATAATTAGAATATCGTGCAAAGTTCATTTATCTCACTAATGCAACTTAAAAGATGAAACTAATATATGAGATAGACTCATTACATGCAAAGCAAGATAATTCAAGCCATGATTTGTCATAATTTTGATGATTATGGCTTACAGCTCATGAAAACCCCAAGAACCCCAAATCTACAACCTCAAAAAAGTAGATTATTACATGCAATCAATAAAACAAGGATTGTACATAGAACAATATCGGACCTCTGAAAAGTACAAGCATGCATATGTACTCAGTACTTGGTTTGGGCCCCTTTTGCAGAACTTACTGCAATTACTTTTGCACGATATTTGAATTATTCGAGTTTCACCTGTATATCGTACTTTAGAATATATCACTCACATTCATTACAAAGTCAGTGTGGAAAAACAGCTGTAGAGCCAAACTCTCCCTGCGTACTGTATAGGACACAGAGTAAATTCAGCACCTTCTTATTTTGCCATGAATGCGGTAAATGTACTCACTGAACTCAGGGATATATCAGTTAGTTTATAGTTGGCTAGAGACTCTACAATTCTTAGTCTCTGCAACTTTGTGATGTCTCCATTAGCTATGTATGTTAGACTGACTCTTGGGAGCCAGGCATGTTAATGATCCCATCAGTACAACAAAGAGGGAATTAAACAATAGAAATGACTCCCCTAAATACAGACACTTACAGCAGATGTGATACCACTTAGAGATGAGTTAAGTTTGTTTTCACAGAAGCAGCATATCATTTTGCCATGTTTATATAACAATTAGATTTGATCATCTAAGTGTACATGTCACTAGTATTCACCAACTATTAGGCTAGGATAAGAAAGTCAGTGGAGGGATATATACCAGTTTCTATGGGGACAGCAAGAAAACAGACATAACCATACACTCAGTGACAGAAGTCTAGCATTCCACCCATTACGATAATTCCAGCATATTGCAATTATGTGCCTAATTAAAATTAAGAAATTAGAGCATAGTTAAAAGGAATAATATTTTGCTCGTAGCTAATTTCATTAAAGTATTAATGAGCAGGACTCATTTTATGGCTAAAGGGCAACTACTTTCTGCAGAACACCTTCGTGCTAGCTAATTTATTCATGCATGAAAAACAATCCAATGAAAAATGACTGAACCGGGAACTGCTGGTCCTAATTAAAATATTTAAAACACCATGTCTATTCTGCTCAATCTAGCCAAATACCTAGCCTAGAAGCCAGCATGGTGCCAATTAACATGGAAGAAGCAAACACACAACACCCACAGTTTCTGATTAAAGTGCATATTATTGTACCATACAATATATTGTTGCACACATATATGTAAATGTTTAATTAACCCATGTCTAAATCTCTGCAATATCTAGCAGCTTATGCATTAATCTTCAAACAGCCCAGACCAACAGCAGATACACTTTTATTTATGGTGCTGCACAGCAGTCAAATATCATTTGGGGTAATATTGTAAGCTGTACATTCAAGTATTTCTCTTAAGGGGAAAAGTAGGAAAACTGTTTTTTTTTCCTCCTCAAATGCTGTATAAGTCAGCGTAGACTCTGTCAGATGCCAACGGCTTGTGAATACGAGGCAGCAGTGGCATAGCCTTGGGTGATACAATGCTAATCATTAATAATAGAAGCCGTTTCTGGGACCAAAATCTTTCATTAGTCTTGGATAGCAACTGACACATCTAAAAGCAGCTCCGCTGCAAGAGCCAAAGACTTGATGGTAAGCAAGAAGTTCAGCACGAGCCCACCAGAGGACACTGAAAATAATTGTCACATTGGAATTGTTTCAGCAACTACAAAACTTGCAGGCAGACTACTAAGAAAAAAAAAGACGTTAACTTTCTTGCTTTGTTGATACACCATGAGAGATAACTAAACAGATTAGGGCATGGCACACATCAAGATAAAAGGGTCTCCCAGGCTTTTCACAGCATGCCTTAGAACACATTTAATGTACAAATATTACAGTTACACAAAACAATAATGTAGACTAGTCTGGGCTGTATTTATAGACCATTCTGCTTTGTTCATAAGGGAATGATAACGTCAATTCATACAGATTCTTCCCATTTAGTATTTGAGTATCATTGTATAATGCAATCTGGAAGCACTATGATGTCAGCTTTATATACAGAAAATGGAAAGTCCAGCAAGGAAGAGTCTGCATTGGAACAGGAGCGGGCCATATGTTTTTCACTGCACCCATCTACATTTGAGTTTTGCTTTACAACAAGGTTTTACTTTAGTTAACTAGCCAAGGCAAAAATAAAAAAGTAATTATTAACTCAAATACACAATACTTGTCTTTTTAAGGTCCTAGTGATCTAGAACTGTGTGAAAACATGTTTTATGTGCATATTTAGGTAGTAGAAAGATCTGATTTAGACAGAACTGTTTTAGGAAGTTTGATAAATCTCCACTCACATGCCCCGTTATCTGAAACCTAAGTTCAGAAACCTAAGCCCGTTATTATGTAGCTGTCCAATCACTGACATATTGCACTGAACCTATTAGGAAACCATGCCATGGTGGCACATGATTAAGGAATGTACATCCATGGACAAAATATTAGATGTCCATATCCTTAGCTGTATGTGAACTGCACATGTCCCATATTGGAGTTGTTAGTTCCAAATATATCCCAACAATAATAGAATAGCAGTAAAGAGCTGCCAAAAACCTTTGCAGGTACCCAGCTGCTGCCATTGTCCCAATACCTCTCTCTGACTCCACATTGAAGACCTAGAGGTTAAGAAGCTCCAGAATAACTTGCAGCTCAGAAACCTCTCTGAGTGCTGAAAATCTAACAGAACTACCAAACCTCTGGCTAACCTAACATCCACGGTTATTGAACTCAACCACATAATGTACATAGAGCTTTGGGTGCCAAATGCTCTGACCCTACCAGGCCATGTGATATAATTTGTAAGGTTTATTACTACTCCCAAAAGAAGGACATTTTATGAAAGGAAGAATGGAAAATATATATTACTTGGTGCACACAGCATAAAATGTGGTCCAGACTTGAGTGGTGTTTTTATGATGACATATATTTTTTTTAATTTTAAAACTGTTTTATTAAAGAAAACAATGTACAAGGCAACATATTGCAAAATAAATGGGTGAAATGTATATCATATAGGAGAAAAGTATCAGTAGTATGAATTAAATTGAAAGTATGCCCCCACTCACAGTAGTAAATATCATACCAGAGGCAAAGGAGAACCATTGTACAAAACATACAACATTTTAAAAACAAAAATATTCAGAGAGCAAATAAACAAATATACCATTGGAAGTGTGTCTTATCCTAGAGCATGGTTCAACAGATAAGATATTCAATAAAACATTTGCCTCCAAAGCATTGCATGTGGAGGACTTCATAGTCCACCTCTCCCATATTTTATTATACTTCTTTTCACAACCCCGGTGTTTATAAACCAAGTGTAATGGAGAGATGTGTTAGCTTCCTGTTTCCGTTGGATCACCGTGGGTGACAATGCTTGAATCCACAGTCTCGCTATGAGATTCCTGGCCATGTATAAGGTTTCTTACAAAAAACAGTAGTGTATATATCCATATTAGGATTACAAAGTATATCTAAGAGGCAGGATCTGGGGTCCAGGGTCACCAGCGAGCCCATATCATCATGAAGGAACTTAACTATTTGCCACCAGTAATCCTGTATGACAGGACATGCCCAAATCAAGTAAAAACTCCCTGGGGCACTGTGGCGTTCTGGATACAGAGGGTTATAACTGAGCTTGATTCTGGATAAATGAATAGGAGTAAGATAAGTATGATGCAAAATGTAAGGGTGTATAAGCTTGTCTGAGAATCTCAATGAAACATACTTATTGCTTGCCAGTGCTAAATCCCAATCCTCCTTGTCTAAGGGACTCACATTGGACTCCCATGCTATCTTTTTTTCTTGAGCCCCTATTGTACCTTCAGCATTCTGAAGTTGACAGTTTAACATAGAAATCACTTAAGAGAAGCTAGATGCAGTCATTACACTAAAGAGGGGATTGTCAGGTAGTATAGGAAGCAGGTAGGGAGATGGGACCGTGCTGCATGATGTAGTTTAAAATATCTAAAGAGCATGTGATTGGATAGGTTAAATTCAGTTTGCAAGTTAGAGAAGGAGTGCATTTTAACAAGGCTCATTGTGTCCATTAATACCAGGGGTAGTTTAAACCAGGCCTGTGTTTTATTTTTCACTATGGAGATAGTGATAAGAGGTTCATAGAGGTAATAGAATTGAATCAAGAATAGATGAAGGTGCAACCACAACTACAGTCCAAAGTAGTTATTTATTTACATAAGATCAACAGGATAAAACAGTCAACTCATTTCAGGGATTCACCAAAATATTCCCTTTCATCAGTACAAGCAGAAAATGATTATTAACCAAACTATGGTTTGCTTCCAAATTCATATGCAGTATGAACTCTATGAGACTCTACAAGCATGAACTCTACGAGGTGTGATGGCAGCCCCATCTGCTCTTGATTGAACTCACTCAAGACTCCCTCTTCCTGTTTGGAAGCTCCTTCTCTTCATGGGAGCAGCCTCACCAGAGCATTCAAACCCTGTAAAGGTCAAAGTCACTCTCAGTGTGGGATACCAAAAGTTGTATGCCCCTCTTTTTGAAATATTAATAAAGTGAATAGAGCATCATCCCAAAAGTTAAAGGAGTGAGGGGTTTAAGATTTTGTTTATGGCCTGAATTTTTATATCTTCTTAAAAGCGAACAATTAAATGAGATGCTTTCAAAGGGATGTGTCAATTTTAAGATTACTATTATTTAAAGTGCATCTAAACCCAAGAACAGAAATGTAATATGTTGTAGCCTAACAGTCCTTAGATTTGGTGTCTGCATTTTTCAGACACTTTCCTTTCCTTCGAGATTCTTCCAGTAGCATACTTTCTGCTTATATGCAAGTTATTGGCCATAAAAAGGGTATGGGGATTTGGGTACTGCCCTAGGGGACATGTAACAATGCAAAAAAACTTTTAAAAAATATCGTTTTAAAGGAGCAGCGATCTTAAGATTGCTTAAAATGAAACAATAAAAATGAAAAATTCCTTTAAATATAGTGCCTATAGGTCCCCTTAAATGGCCTTAAATTGGCGCATCTGTAAGCTTATTGACATCAGGGTACCCATTTAATAAAGGGGCACCCAGATGCGCCCCCCTCCCTTGTGAATGAGTAAGGGGTACTTGTACCTCTACACATTCACTAAAGGGTTAAAAAAAGAGCAGACTAAAGAGCAGACGAAAGTCCAGACTTTTAGGGAAATTCCTTTAATTCAAATGAAAACGCAACAAAGGATTCTGACAATTCCTTTATTGTAAAAAAAAATGGATCCACTGACCTAATCCAGGGTCAATCACGATGTCCAGTTTTGTCCACGACAACGACGACTCTATGAAAAAAAAAATAGAAATAATAAAAGAAAACCCGACGCCCGCCAACCCGTCCGCTTGCGACGAACTCCCGCCGCAGAATGGCATTCTGACAGATGCCGACAAAATATAAACAATTGGGTGGAGCTAGCAGTGACATGTGTTTAACTGTTTATATTTGTCCGGAACCTGACAGGACTTGGCTGTGTGAGCATATGACTGGGCAAAGTCATCATGACTTTGCCCAATCATGGCTCTCACAGTTCTCTGTGCTGTGATTGGGCAAAGTCTTGCATCTGACCTGTGGTCAGGAGAATTGCTTTACCAAATCAGGGCTTCACAAGGCACTGTGCGTTGTGCAGTGCCTTGTGGACCGCTTTGGCGGGCAAAGAGCACGCGGAACACCTGACAGTTTGTGTGTTCACCAAACACACAAACTGCCAATGTTTGAGTCAAACTGATGTTCGACTCGAACATCGAGCCCATCCCTACTCCACATGTGTATATGAAAGGTTATGGTGTTCTATGGTGCAAAGAGGGAAACCCGGGAAGGCTGATAACAGTGTTTGAGATTTCATTTAGGTGCATTGGAAGTTGCAAGGACACTAGATTTCTGGCTGGATCAACATGTATTTTTCTGTACTTGCAGAAAAGGTAGTGTGAAAAAAAAGAATGCAGCTACCACATCGGAGAACTGATAAGCTGCAGTAAATTAATTTTTTGTACTTGGGTTTAGATATTGAGTTCTTCAAAGCTGAAATATATTTTCTGTACAAAATAGACTTAAAAAATATATATATAGTGTACATTATGTTGGAGAATCACTTAAAAATGTAAACAGGAGAAAATAAAATAGAGAAAAAAGTGAGTTATTGTCCACAGTGACCAATCAGCATCCTTGTTTCATTTTCCCACAGGAAAAAATGATGAAACATGATTGGTCACTGTGGGTAACACAGTTTTTCTTTATGTTTTCTTTTCACTTGTTTTTTACATTGCCCCCATTTGTATACGACACTGAGCTAGTGAAAGAGACTTCACCATAGCTCAGATATGCTTATATTAGTCAGGCTAATATTTTTCTGCAGTTTATACTAATAAAGTGGTGACATCTCAAGTACTCCCGTGGGTTCAATATTTCAACAACAACAAACACTCCAGGCTAGCTTTATAAACAATAAACTGCATAGATACAATTCAATTAGCAAAACACAAAATGATCTTCCCTGCAGCTGTCTCACATTTTTTCGAAAGCTTGCTATGTCCTAAAATTTATGTTTCTGGCTTTAATTATTACATTGTTGTTTGTTGATAAAATCTTGAATGTAATCACATTACCTTCAGTAGTAAAACATGATTTGTATCATAGAGACAGTAAATTCCATCATCAAATTCCACTACTAATACATCTAATAAATACAGATGGAGCTAGTTTCTTTCAGCCAAGTCTTGCAGTCCAGCACTTGGATAATTGAAAAAAAAGTGTACAACCAAACCACAAAAGCATGTGTGTGGATCTCTTTTTGGCAAACCTTTCCTGTTGGGGATTTGTAAACACTAAAGCAGACAGAAACAGCAATTAATTATCTGTTAAGACATCATAAATCCCATCCTTCTGAATGACAAGTCCAGAAGCAACCCACATTTTAGAGTTCTGGTATAATTACTACTCAGGGCAAGCAATAACTGCTCTGCAGATCTGTTAGATCTATTCAGTTCCATTCCTAACAGGAAATATATCTGTATCTTGTTTGAATGATCCTACACCATGTTTATGTGGGTTTCTGTCTGCCTGCTCCAGTTTTGCACTAAAATAGATTAAATGGATTCTAACAACATTGGCGTTCAATGTATATATCAAGTTTGCTTCTGTAACTCAGTGGTTCTATATGTTCAGCCTAGAGTTACATACACTATGGGACATTATAAAAAAGTATTTTCTTAAAGTACTTGTCAGCTTCAAGAGCACAACAGACCACTGGATTTGCATCAATAGTATGAGTCTTGGGGAAGAGAACACTGCTCAAAGCAAAACATAAGCACTAAAAGCATGGATAGAAAACTGGTGTAGTCTTTCTCAAAGTGGTGCCCCAGGCATGCAAGCTGATATCTCCATGACTGTAGAGATGCAAAAGTGCGACCCACTGCCAGACTGAAACTAGGGACTTTGGCATCAATTGTGAACCATTGAACACTGAGGATCCACTCTAAGCTTACAGTGTCCAAGTCATCAATTAAGCAACTAGGAGTAAATGTATTAGTCCATTTACTATGCTGCATTTAATATACTACCACCTAGTAATTATAAAACCTATTAATTCTGTATTTGGGACTTCCACATTTTATGAATTGTCCCCAAATATAATATTTAAAAGAGTGTTTACACAGACGATGAGGAACATGGGGGGACAGTGGAGGAAGTAGAACTGGATTTATTATTTAATTGTAACTATTTTTAAGTGAGTATTACTTTGTTTTAATATTTAATAATTACATATATTATCAGTTACATTTTCTTTACCTTTAACACATATTTAGGTAGATATCTAAGTAGGTAAAAGAACCCCTTAACTTGGGAACTGCAGCAGATTACCTACTTTCAAGGGGGATGAAGTTGAAAATGAACCGATATCACTATACCTAAATCAGTCCCTGGGAATCAGTGGTAAGGAAGAGCCCATTGATTATCAGCTTGGTAGGATGGCACTCAGCATGGCATGATGCCTGTATAGTTCCAGCACTCCAGTAATGGGATTACCGGGAAGATGAGGTAGAGGCTGCATGTCTTTTTTTAAGATAAAGTAAAAAAAGTTGATGTTAAATTTGGGTGGTTGTAGTCAGAGGAATGGATTAGTGGAATACTTAATACATCAGACAGAGCTTTGCAGCTATAAAATTAGGGAAAGTGAGAAATACACAATTGTCTTCATTTAATAATTTTATTTGTGTGTGCTGCTGGATGTGATAGCATGTTTTTTTTTTTAAATAATAAACTATATGATAATGTCTGTTCCACAATGTGCTCTAGCCTACAGCAATAACTTTACTATTTTTGTAAGACATGTACGGGGAAACTGAAGACACATACGTTCTCCTTAACGCTTTCCTCCTGTCACCTACAGAAGTGACAGTCTACCTAATTATAACTAATAAAGTAGAATCCAGCAGTGGCACAGCAGCTATCTGAAAGAGAATGGCATTGACCTGCCGATACAGGTGCCGCCTTTAGGCATTACTGCTTTTATAGTAGCACAACACAGCAAACAGATAGAACAGGATATTCAAATTGGACGAACACGCTCCCTTAATGTCTTTAGATCAAGAAGACTCCACTCATCTAATCAAAAAAAGGCACAGACAAATGTTCCATCCACATTAAAAGCAAAGAGTTACTGAAAAGCGAACCTCTGTATTCTTTTTATAATATCACTTTAAGCTATTTCTTTGAATTGCAGTCATTCCTTTGTTAAAGCAGAAAATCAAAAATTCATCTGAAGTGATTCTTTCTTACTGTATTTTTGAGTTCATTGGGTTAGGATGCTTTTTAAAAAAGGAACCAACATTTGCAAAAGTTTGGGGTCCTTAAGCAATTATTAGAAGTGTTAGTTGGTAGAAGAGATGTATCAGAAACAAGCAGTAAACAAAGCATCTATGAATATTAATAGATCTTCATATTAAAAAGCCATATGGATTTAATATTTAAAAAAATATGGCATGATTTCTTTGAAAACTACTTTAGGAAAATAAGTAACACCTTTTAATAGAAATGTTTATCACATTAAAAGCAATATTTAATCTTTGCAGATCTTTAGTCACGGTGAATGAGATGCTATTAATATGACATTCACTTTTATCTCTTTAGGCAGAAAAGCAACACATTTACATATATTTTATCTTATAATCACTGGATTTCTTATGATGACCATACATGAATAAATCTTTAATCCTTACAATTGCAAAATTCTGTATATCACTTCATTTTTTAGTTTGCACGGTATGTGGGGGAACCCCCAAAGGCTGTGAAAAGAAAACTCAGGTGCAAAACCAGGTAGCCATGTATCTTAAAAGACTTAATCATGTCAACATGGTATCAAAATTTTACTCCAAGGACCAATTCTCCATTCAACTATTAAAGACTAGTGTATTTTCTGTAAACACATATTTTGAGTTTAAATTTAAGAAATTACCTTTGTTACATTTTAGGGGCTTGCTCTCCATATTTTGTTATTTTAATAAGTTTTAATATAATAAGTTGTCACTTCCTGACAACTGTTGAGTTTTGATATTAGCCATCTAGGAAGAACATTGTTTTCAATGAGTCAAAAGACTCATTGTAGCCATTGTGAGAAGGAGCAGTAAAGCATAAACATTGTTTAGCACTGCAAAGCAAAGCCTTTTTGTGTAATTAGCAATTCTGGCTGCCCCCATATACTGTACATAAGTTATTAAAAAATATAAATCGATTATTTATATTAGACTAATCTTTTTTCCATCTGTATCTAAATAAAATATTGAAATGACTATAAATCCCTTTAAAGAAAAATAATTCTCCCAATGATCATGATTCACTCACATGTGACAAATTAATTACCTAATAGTTAATATATGTGTATTTTAGTACAGCATTTTTGCTGTCAAATAATTATTTTTAACTATTGGTTCATTGGTATTTTTCTATAGTATACTCCATCACTACAGATTTCGTATGACTTTTTAATTTGTTTTTCCATATACTACTCTGCTTTTGCAAGCCTATCTCAAATTTCTGTCATGTCACATTTCCCAATGATGTATGGATACTTTTATTTGGCAAAATTAATGGAACAGAAGTTTGCCTTTGCATATGGAAAGGTTTCTTAACAGTAAGAGCTACCCCCATCTTTCTCTACATTTAAGTCTAGACTACTCCATCTCATGCTAATTGACAAATTGGATACAAAGTTTAATCAGTCTCGCACCGAATTATTCTTCCACACATGGAAACCTTTTTCGGTGTCTGAACTGTCAATGCATCAATTACAGGAGGTAATGACTATCTCCCTGGGACCCCTAGATGTCCTTTAACATTCCCCTCTAGCACACTAGTTCTCACAGGAACCATCTCACACATGACCCCCGTCGCTTAATCTTGGTAGACCCGTACATTAAGCAATCCACGATACTGATTATAATTTCAATACACTGATAATTTGTGTTCTAAAAAAATTTTTTTCCATAACAACATCCCACTGCGCAAAGAAGTCCTAGCCCTAGATACCCTAGATACCCCCTAAACAGTCTTCTTGACAAACACACATATCTCCACAACCTCGGTTTATTGGTTAGTTCTGCTCAGTTAAGTTTCGATGTTTGTAATCCATGTTATTCTACTAAGTTACCTTGTACTATATGCATCGTCTTTTGGTCCAGGTTCCTCTACCTACGACAATGTAACCTCATTTTCTTACCAATGTAACCACTATGTATCCCTGAGTGATTCAGGCTGTATGTATGACCTAATTTCTTATTATAACCCAATAAAAATTTACATGCTCAAAAAAAAAAAAAAAACAGTAAGAGCTATGAAAATTTGGAATAGGCCACCTCAAGCAAGGCCGAGGCATATGCGTTCAGCTTGACTGAGCCGCTCGGCCACGTTCGGGAGCTGTACGGGCTATAGTGAATAGCCCATACAGCACCCCTTCGGTTCTACGAAGGATCGGCCGAAGCTACGGCTAGATCCTTCGGCAGCTTCGTGAATAGACCCCATAATGTTTTCAGTTTCTGACTTCAAATCAGTGATGGATTGATTTGATTTTAAACAACATGAATCCCATTCTGTCTGCATTGGTTGAGGTTCTTCTGGTTATTAAAAATAATGGTTCACTACCAGAGAAGAGTGACTTATTTTTCTGCAGCCAAACTCAGACGAGGATAAGGCCATTTTATTGATAGGTGATATCGGTGAATCTTCATGATCAGAATTTTTCTTTAACTGTTTTTAAGGTTCTTTAAAGGAAAACAAAAGTGGCTGATTCACCTCCTTGAGGGCTTCTAGGCCAGCAGATATGGTATACCATCTGATACTACTAGGGCAACAGGGCCACAAGCATGCACAAGGTGCTTCAAGGAGGGAGTCAAAAAGTAGTGTCACTACTGTACGGTACTGATGAGCACCATGCCATTCACCACCAACTTTAGTAGCAGTTTAGTATAGCTGAGCTAAGGAAACCCAGTTTTTGATTGACTTCTACAGAATTCTTACATTACTGCTCTTTGCCATATTGGTTTAAAGTCAGTGATAGAGCCAGCTTCTTACAGTTCTTGTTGTCTCCAGAAGCACAACCTTTGCACATGAATTCCTAGGTTCTCCTAGAATATATTGGTGGCAGTTGCAATTTTTTTTGTTGCATGATATTAGTGCAACTGTTTATCAAACCCAATCTTTGCGGTAGAATATAAAAGATGAGATTGTGACAAGTAAATAGAAACCAAATATATCAAGTTTCAAAATTGCCTGTTATTCTTATGAAATAGGTAAAAACTACAATACCCACATTTGTCTACAAACTTTAAAAACATTTATAAGTAATTTGTTCAGAGTTAGCCATGAATAATGGCCCTAGAATTATTGCTCTCACTTCAGCGTGTGCGGCAATACCTAACATGTGTGTCCCCAATTGTCATTTTCACATGTAAGCATACCTGATGCGTGTTTACTTTACAGCCACCTGTAATACTTCCAGTGTATACATCAGTGGCGCTGAAAGGGTTAATTCAGCTCAAATGGCAATATTAAAAATACAAAAATAAAAATCCTTTAAATACCACGCTTTGGGGATGCCTTAAACCTGCATATAAAGTTTCACAACAGTGCAATGTACTCCTTTAAAAAGGACAGAAAAACTACAACCACCACTAAATGACAATTCCCTGCTGACTTTGTTTGTTCATAAAGCAGCCAGGAGATCCTGGGTGACATTTTTTTTTTTTAAACAAAAAACACAAGGTTTGGGTGACATTTTTAATGTCACATGGGGAGGTAGGGTACCTTCGCTGATCACTACGTACCAGTCCTTAGATGAGATAGCTGTATATATTTTATTTTTGCAGGCTTTTTTTCTTTTATTTTTACCTGGTGAACACACTTTCTGTCCTAGGCAAAAGACACTAGGCTAGTCTGACAAAATTTAGTTCACAAAAAAAATGTGTTGTCAGCCCAAAACAGAACTTAAGCTGGCCATACACTGCTCGATTTTTTTCAACCTGCGGGTTAAATGAAAAAAATAGAGCAGATTCCTCCATCAATGCTATGAGCAAGTTGATTGAGGAATCCCTGCTGTTTCTTTTGTATTCTGAATTCAGAATACTTGAACAGAGCGGGCAGCTCATTGGCTGCTGGCTCTGTTCCTACAAAGATTTTGTGACCAGCTTCTTCGATCAGCTGATCGGGGGATGCCAGCAGAAACAGTACTAACAGTGGCACCCCCTGTACGAATTGGCACAGTGTATGGCCATCTTTAGTAGCTGAGTACATTTCTGACAGATCAAATGGTATTTTTCTGTACTTGAAGGTTCTTCAAAGGGATGAAAAAAGAGGAAATGTGCATGAATTGCTGAGATGTACTGCATATGTTCTTTGCATTTTTTTGCCTTGATATACACTTTAAATGTCTGTAGATACATTTATAAAAGGTGTATTTCATGTATGTATTTATTTTGCATTAAAGTTTCTGAGCTGCAAGTGAAACATGCAGCTATTACATAGCTTCAGGAGTAATTTCTTGAAGAAAATGTCCCACCTTGTATTATTTTCGCCTAACTCCCACAGTGTATGTGGCATTTTACCTCATGCTCCTATGTGCAGTAAAAACTGAGATACAGACTTTGACAGTTCACTACTGTTGTTTCTCAACCATACACTTCAAAGGAGTTTGACTGTTGATTGACAGCTCTTTTCTTACTGTCTTTGCACTTCCCAGACACAAGCAAGGTCACATGAATGCAGAGGAAGAGGACACACTCTCAGCACAGGAATTAGAACTGGAAGAGGAGCCTTGTTTTGTGTTGGGAAAGTTCAGGGACAGTGAGATAAGAGCTGGTAATCAAGAGGCAATGCTCCTTTGTAGATTGTGGTTGAGAATAAGAGGAATGAACTGTCAAAGTCTGTATCTCAGTTTCTCCTACACACATAAGCATGGGATGTGTGGTGTGGTTCCTCCCATCTGCTGCTAGATTACTACTGTATTTATGTTTATGTGTTATGCACCAAGCAGAAATATAGTTTTTAAACAGGGTTTAGTGTTTTTGCATCTGACATGTAATGCATGTAAGATATAGTGCATTTTTGCACTAGTTACGATGTTGCACAGAAATGCTTGTTTTAATCTTTCCCTAACATTACATGTTACAGTTCTGGTAAATAACATACAAATCTTAATCCAATCATCTAAAGCAATGGACTGGATATGGCCAGCATTATACAACAATATAGCACACCTGAGAACATCATACTGCAGTTCTAACAAATAAGCATAACACACATAATAAATAGAAACATCAACCAGAAAAGTATAGTTTAGCAGGTTCCTTGTAGATTTATACAAATTATATAAGGAACTTGAATGATGGATTGAGACAAACATTTTGATCATTATCTCCTACAAATTGCTTTTCATATTTTATTACCTAAAATTGAGATGCTTAAGGTTTCCAGTAATTTACATTATTTCACTTCATTAAGGGTTTGCAGTCTGCCTCTAGTTTATTACCAGTTTACACTTTTCGGTTAGCCCTGCTGAGCCAGCACACAGCACACAGCACGTGCATAGTATATGGCCCTAAAAGATTGCAGAATAAATCTTATACATTAGCATCCTAACCAGTTAGAGAGAGAAAAAAGTGACCATTACAATTCATGCATTTGCCATGATACTAAATAAGTAGAATATAAATGTTAACTTGATTTTACTTAATACAATTCTTTACATGAACTACAATTAGAAATACATGAATTAGTCTACCTTTGCTTTCAAAATATGACCTAATTTTTCTTGACATATTTTGTTTCTGTCACAAATCAGCTACAGAGCTGATCTGTTACCTGTGCTTCCACGGGCTTGCAATTGTTCTTACCTCTTTGCTTCTGGGGTTCTGCTGGTACCTGTGGTTCTACAAACATGTACTCTACTCTAGCTGCACAGAGTTTGCAGCTATGCGTGCCCTCCTCCTCAACTAATGCCTCTTAGCTATTTCCTATTTGCAGCCTCTATCTCTCTCCTTATTTAAATCCTGCTCGGGCCAGCTCCCTTTGCCACAGCATCACTCCTGTTGCCTCCGAGCTCCCACTTGAGCCTTTGCCACGTTTTACTTCTCTGTGTACAGGTACTCTACACACATCAAGCAGGGTGAGCCTTGGGACCACGACCTGGGGTCAGCAGGCAGCTAAGTCCAAACTTCCATGAGCAGGGTCCTGGTAGAATACTTGGAAAAGAAAAAAACTCCAAGAAAAGGGTGAGAAGAAAAGCAGGGACAGAAGTCCCAGGAGAGAACTGATGTAGTGTAGTAGTTTATATGGTATGGTTCTATTTTGGTAGGTGATAGTAGGCAAAAACAAATAATCACAAAGCTGTGGTTGTGGGAAGTACCATCAGTGATATCAGGCAACCAAGCAAAGAAAGCATGCAGGGAATATATACGTAGAAGACCTCTTTTCGTTGCCAGATCTCGTGTGTGGTTATGCTCAATGCTTGTTGGGGTGTGTGTCGGGTTCCAGGCTTGGTGGCTGGGGAGTCCCAAAGTGTTTGTTGTGGCAGGCAGGAAAAGCATACCCCAAAAGTCGTTAATGGCAGAGAGGCCAGAAACAAGACCATGAACATCTAGGTGGTTCTTCAATTAGTAGGTATTTATTGGAAGATATATTGACATAAATAATACAGGCTCAACACATTTTGTGGCTCGAGCTAGTCACTTCCCCAGAAGGGACAGCAATGGATAAAAAGTATTTAAAGACAAAAATATATAAACAACAAAAATACTGTATATAAATGACACAAATATATAAAGAGTGTGTTGATATATGGGGGTTGATTTACTAACCTTATAAACACAATTATACTCCTCTGTAGTGTGTTCCCTCCCAGCATGATCTATTGGTGGAATCTAGACACCTTTGTAGTGTGTACACACCCAGCAGGTGTGTTGTACAAAGCCCTGCAAAGCCCTGCATGAATTGCAAGGGAATGTTGTGTAAATTAGCTCTACGTTGTGTTGCTTGCGTTGATGAATGCAGGAATGTAAATGCATGAGCTAACCATTTTTGTTTAAACTGTGAAGCAGCATTATATATGCATCATGTGCATGATTTTCGAGCTCCCACTTGAGCCTTTGCCACGTTTTACTTCTCTGTGTACAGGTACTCTACACACATCAAGCAGGGTGAGCCTTGGGACCACGACCTGGGGTCAGCAGGCAGCTAAGTCCAAACTTCCATGAGCAGGGTCCTGGTAGAATACTTGGAAAAGAAAAAAACTCCAAGAAAAGGGTGAGAAGAAAAGCAGGGACAGAAGTCCCAGGAGAGAACTGATGTAGTGTAGTAGTTTATATGGTATGGTTCTATTTTGGTAGGTGATAGTAGGCAAAAACAAATAATCACAAAGCTGTGGTTGTGGGAAGTACCATCAGTGATATCAGGCAACCAAGCAAAGAAAGCATGCAGGGAATATATACGTAGAAGACCTCTTTTCGTTGCCAGATCTCGTGTGTGGTTATGCTCAATGCTTGTTGGGGTGTGTGTCGGGTTCCAGGCTTGGTGGCTGGGGAGTCCCAAAGTGTTTGTTGTGGCAGGCAGGAAAAGCATACCCCAAAAGTCGTTAATGGCAGAGAGGCCAGAAACAAGACCATGAACATCTAGGTGGTTCTTCAATTAGTAGGTATTTATTGGAAGATATATTGACATAAATAATACAGGCTCAACACATTTTGTGGCTCGAGCTAGTCACTTCCCCAGAAGGGACAGCAATGGATAAAAAGTATTTAAAGACAAAAATATATAAACAACAAAAATACTGTATATAAATGACACAAATATATAAAGAGTGTGTTGATATATGGGGGTTGATTTACTAACCTTATAAACACAATTATACTCCTCTGTAGTGTGTTCCCTCCCAGCATGATCTATTGGTGGAATCTAGACACCTTTGTAGTGTGTACACACCCAGCAGGTGTGTTGTACAAAGCCCTGCAAAGCCCTGCATGAATTGCAAGGGAATGTTGTGTAAATTAGCTCTACGTTGTGTTGCTTGCGTTGATGAATGCAGGAATGTAAATGCATGAGCTAACCATTTTTGTTTAAACTGTGAAGCAGCATTATATATGCATCATGTGCATGATTTTTCCATATATAGCATTAGTGGAAATATGCTTTTAGAGACTTGCATGCCGCTATTAGAGCGGCGTGTAGCCTATGGCGCATGCTACATGATGCTCACGTACGTAAATACATAAAAAACGCGCCTTAACGGCGTGAAAATGTGACACGTTGCTCGTGTTTGGTTGATAAATACGTTTTGCTGTGTAAAAATGCACACGCACCTGGTGCGTGTGTGTGTTTAGGTTAGTAAATCACCCCCATGGTCTCACAGGAAGTCACTAAAATAGTGGGCCCTCTTCCCGTGCACACTGTATTTTTTTAGAATGCGTTTTGCCTTGGTAAATGTCCCCCAAGGCAGTGGCCAGCTCCCCATGATGTTTGTTTGACAATCCCTTGCCTATTCACCCACTCATAGACTTCAATGGGGTTCAGATTAACATTTGCTGTTTGAATTTTTTGATCAGATTGGTGATCCATCCAGGCACATTTGACTCATCACTATTCTACATTACGCAGCCATTTTCAAAGTCTCAGGGAGATGTTGAGAAACTACTTGACTCACTAGTTAGCATTGTTACATGGAGCCACTAAATTTTTGTCATCAATCCATGGAAGCTCTCTTTTCCATCAAAGTACACATTGTCAAGTTGCTATCTTTGGTGAGCCATAACGGTGGATAAAAAATTAAGAGCCAGCAGCAACCTTTTGTTTCATTGGAAGTAGTAGAGTTTGGTGAAGACTTCCGAATATTGGAAAGTGATCAGAATGTGAAAGGGATCAAAACTGTTGAACCTGATAACAAAATAGATGTCATTCCTCATGTTCTGCTCATGACACTGTCAATAGTGGTGGCAATGGTAGAACATACATGACTGGGAGAAGTGAGGGTGAGCAACAACTTCACCTCATCACAGTACACTAGATTCATAGTCAGGTCATGATAATATTGGTGAATTCATGAATAAGATGGGTTAGTCTAAAAACTGAACATGGAGACAGCTCTCAGGCAGGACATAGCTGGTATATCATCCACGGTCTCTCACCTTGAGGAACGGGTCACCACACTGCATGTAGACCATGATGCTGTGTTGTGGCGACTATCGGAGCTGGAATCCAGGGTCATCTATCAAGAGCACCGGATCCCCTCCATGATGCTGTCCCATGATGACCTGGAGAACCGCTCCCGCTGCAACAATGTCAAGTTGCGCGGCCTCCCTGAAACAACGACAGCTACCGAACTCAGTTCAGTGGTAACCCATATGCTCAACCTGGAAATGGATAAAGCACCCGACTCACCCTTGGAGCTTGACAGGGTCCATAGGATGGGGGGCCTGCGCCAAGACATAGATGCGCGCCCTAGGGACGTCCTCTGTCGGGTGCACTATTACACAGTAAGAGAGGCCATTCTACAACATGCCTGGCACAAGGGATCGGTCCCGTTTGAGGGGACCGACATTACCCTCCTTCCCGACCTGTCCAGGCGCACTCTTCTAATGCGCCGGTTACTCCAACCACTCCTATCGGAAATACGGAATGCAGGGGCTCTATACACATGGGGATATCCTTTCTGCCTGAGTATTTGTAAGAATGGGGATTCATTCATACTACACCACCTGGATCAACTGCTAGCATTGTTCTCCTTCCTGGGGTCAGTTCCGGTGGAAATCCCCGAATGGCTGCAACCCGAACTACCGGACAATGCCCGCTCTGTACCCCAACATAACCTACGTAGACCGCCCGCCAGTGGGAGACCTTAACTCCCACCCCCGGGACCACCATCGATAGAACCGGCTGCGCGCCCTGATGGATGGGACCTCAGGTCGAGGGAACTGCGAGACTCAGACCAGCACGGGCCATTGCCCACAGCTAACACCAGTGGACGTCCCCAGCCTTCTACTGAATGGTGAACCAAGACCATTACACCACCTGGACCCGGGACCTTACTACTGGCCACCGCCTGATTCATTGCACTCCCCATTTCTAGGCGAGGAGGACATTGTCATGCCGGATGAGCCCCCGTCTTTGGGCAACTCCGAACACTTGACTTCCATATCCACCGGCCATTGGACACCGCCGGATGCCAGGTCTCCATCGACTCCAGTTCCTCTTAGACCTACAAACTAGACCTACCGCACCTCCTAACCCCGAGACTTGGCCACTACTTGATATTGGGCCCTGCACCACACCATCAATGGGTGATGTATGCCTACGGTTCTCCATCTTTTTGTAATGTGTACTTTTCATTTATCTATTTACCATATTGTTTTACTATGTTCTTCCAGCCTGACACGCGGGTGGGGGTTGGCGGTCAGGTCCTTGGTGGAGCTAGCCGCCCTCCCCCTCCTGTGCACATACATTAATGGAAGAAATATAAGACCAACATGGACCCCTAAAATCTATCAAACAAATATTTTAAAATGCACCAATGTATCCATACTATGACAATTAAAGTATATATCTATAACAAGCAGTCAACTAATTATTAAAAAAAACCTTCCCTGTCCTCTTTAGCTGTAAGCATTTTAGAGAAATTCATCTTCAAGTTTCACAACAGAGGCACTGGAATCACAGCCTTCTCTCTCCTAGCAGAAAGTTGACAGCCTGTCACTCTTCTAATGTAAATAAACTGCAGAAGTGCTGGCTCACATCAGGGCTCACTGTAAGCACATTGTAGTACATTGCCAGAGGCAGTCCATTAAAAATGAATGGGCTGTAATGCACCTCAAAGCATGAAAATTTAGTGCATTCTTTCTTTGCAGCAGAGCTCACCCCAATGCACATGCCATTCCAAGTAACATACCAACATACTTATGATTAGGGATGCGCCAAAATTTCACCCGCAAAAATATTTCTGTGTCCCCTCTGATGCCTGCTGCTTTCCCCTCCTGTGTCGGCAGAGGCAGCGGTAATTCGAGGGGACAAAGAGGATCCAGCTGCTGGCACCCAGGTGGGAGGAGAGAAGCTTTCAGAAGGCCGAACGGGGCAGTGAGGAGAGGAAACAGCTGTTAGCTGTTACAGGAGGCTGAGCTCTCCTCCCGCACTGTCCAACCTGGCCTCATGTGACAGAATTAGTCGGGATGGAGAGCGGAGTACAAGCGCTCAGCAATCAGGACTGCTCACTTAGTGCTTGTAAATAACTGAGGACATAGTATGCTTACTGTGTCCCCAGTTATGAATGAACAGGAAGCGCTATACATCACTTCCTGCTCATTCATGATTGTGGACATAGTAACTCATACTATTTCAACCGTTTATGAATGGACAGGAGCACTCAGTATAAAGGCTTCCTGTTCATTTAGAACAGGGGCTGCAGAAAAAGAGATTTAGGACTCTGTCCTCAATTTATTTTTATTTTTTAAAAGGTTAATATCAGGGGTCTGATATAGAAACTGAATAAAACATGACTTTAGAGCATCTGTTGTGATTTTTTAGGATGAATTAGTTTACTGTAAATGCAGCTAGAGAACAGTGTGGGCTTGTTTGAAAGCTATTTACTGCTTATTTAGTAAAGTAAATACTTTACTCTAGCCACAGGTCCATTTTATGATTTAATAAAAAAATCTGCTGAGTGCCCCACAAGATCTTGAACTCAGGTACATACTGTATACTATACCCAACTTCAGCTCCAAGTTGAAATCCCTGCATCACCATTGTACTCTTCCCAGTGACACGCACATATGCAGCATCTCACAATAAATAGTATCTGCAAAATATAAATATTTATACATTTTACTGTTCACTCTCTAATGCTATTCTTTTCCTCCATGAGCAAACATTTGTTTAATGTGTATTTAACTAATACTTGAATTCCATTGTAACGGTATGCAAAGCATAAGGAGAGAAAACATGATTTCTCCTTTTTTTTTGTAAGAATCTGCACCTATTAATGTGTATAGTATTCAGTCTATGGCATATACCAAGATGGAAGACAGTTTACAAGAGCACATCAACTCCTGCTGGAGAGCAAGTAAACAACATGCTGACTGCAGCAGATTCTACAAGCTCACAGTTATCTCTTGATTACTTATCTCATGCTCTTGTTATTAGCTGCATGAAGAATATTATTCTAATTATACCAGCCCAATCAGCAGTATTGCGTGTCCAAACTAATTTCCATTAGTTCAAGCTTTGTCTTTCACACTATGATACTAATTCAATGAGACATCAAACACTTAAATCGACCCAAGATTCCAGGGTCAGGTATTTCCGCCCTTCCGTTCTATTAGCACTTGAATGTAATTGTGCTTGTCACTTTTTGCATGACTGATAGTTACAGGGTGATGGCTGGAGCACAAATGAGTAATATGCTGATATATTATTTAGTTCTATAATATCAATATGTGTTTATTCAGTAGCAGTCTTGTCCAGGTTATTATGGAGATCATTTAAAGAGTAACAAACATTTGACAAAGTCAAATATTCTCATTTTTTACATTCATCACAAAATGTAAATAATTTGTCTTGTAATTATTACAAAAGGTTGACTTCTTTTTGTGTTTCTCAAGCAAGGAAACAATTGACAAATGTATGATTGGACTTTCACTATATATAGCCAGCTTTAGCTGATTAGGGACTTGATTACACCAGATGAACCTTCGGGACGATCACATGGAATGCTAACTTCACTCAGCTGTGGGCAATCCTGGAAAATCAAAGATGCTGACATAAGCGCAACACTCTGTATCAATACACTGTAAGCACCATAAGGTGCCATGCTCAGGGTGTGGGACCATGACTCTCTGCACTCACAGTCTTTCCTCAGTCTACAGGCTCAGTGACATTGGGCATCAGCATCATTCAGTCTGGAAGACTAAGGAGATCATGTGGAGAAGAAGAGGTAATGCTATGGATTAGAGGTGGTTATTGCTGCTGTTTTCTTTAAATCTCAGGGAGGAGAATTAACATAAGAACAGTGCAGTACTGTGCAGGGCAGTCCTTATGCATAAGAAGACAAATTAGAAGCATATATAAAATACAAAATAGAACATGGCAACATACACATTTCTACATTTCTTCTTTAAATGCTAAAATCAGCATTACAGCAGCCTTAAAGCAGAACTAAAACGAAGCACAAAAAATGTATTATAGCTTACCAGTCCTTGCTGGTACGCTGCATTAGTTTTCTTTATTCAGACTATAAACATTTTCAGCAAGTAGTAAAAATATCTGTTGATCTCGGCAAAAATACATTGTCCTTGTAACTTTCTGTAAGATGAACTGAAAGCAAAAACATATTTTTTTTAATCTACTTATCCCATCATCCTTCTTGTAATGGAGATGAGCAAGGGCAGATATATTTGTATTCAGTATAATCAAACAGGGTTTGGAAGTATGTTATTCACAGGATTTTCAG